>NC_086449.1:150720481-151065481 GCF_028390025.1 Pseudophryne corroboree
CAATCAAGGATGTCTCTGATGCGGTGAGCTGACTTTCTTACATAGCCATCTACTTCCTAGTCAGGCCATATTTAAGCTTGACATGTACAGTATAAGGAAATAATAAGGTCTCTTTTGGAGTTCTAGGTTACAATGGGGAGTATTTAAAGAGGACTGATTATTTTTTTAGACATCTGCAGCGACCAGCACTAGGCTCTTTTAAATGAGACTGAAGAAAGGCAGTGCTCTGACAGTGAAGATTATGCAGTATTTGGTTCAGCAAAACCAGGAGCGTATGAACACACCTTCACTCTGACCAACATTTGAGACTGGTCAGGACAAGCTTCAGTTCCGCCGAAAACATTGCCATTTCCTTAGCAAATCCATGTCCTTTGGTGGCAGTTTAGAGGCACCTGCAGAAATCAAGGTTCCCAACACCACCACTGAGAACTTTATGCTGTGACTTGGTGATTTTGCGGTTTAGCATGAGTTTGAGTTTTGTTATGAATGCAAATTGTATGATGAGATTCTTGATTTGTTAATGGAATCAAAATATGCATAAGGCCACGTTCCAATAGATTATTTATAAACCAGCGTCATGATTCTGAAATTGAACTGATGGGCCAGCAGGCATGGAAGGCTTGTCCAGATGGGTAACCATCTATATGATCTTTTAGGATACCTATAATGAGAGAGAGGTCCGTACCAAGGTTTATTGGATACTATTTCATCAAGTATGCTCACTGGGAACCAGATAGACAAATGTTTGTGTGTGATGTTTATCCAAGGAGGTGAGATTTAGCACATGTGACTGAGGACTGAGGGGGTAATTCAGAGTTGATCGCAGCAGCAAATTTGTTAGCAGTTGGGCAAAACCATGTGCACTGCAGGGGGGGGGCAGATATAACATGTGCAGAGAGAGTTAGATTTGGGTGGGGTGTGTTCAAACTGGAATCTAAATTGCAGTGTAAAAATAAAGCAGCCAGTGTTTACCCTGCACAGTAACAAAATAACCTACCCAAATCTAACTCTAGCTGCAATTGTTATATCTGCCACACCTTCAGTGCACATGGTTTTGACCAACAGCTAACAAATTTGCCCCTGCGATCAACTCTCAACCCCTGATTCACTGGCATTGAAGCAGTGTACAGAAGGGTGCTGGACATTCTCACACTGAGTTTATCTTTCCAAAATCTCTGAAATATGGGGGTATCTGTTTGAAGGGAGAGGGCAAGTAGGGGTGACTGTAGTCACAATCCCAGATTTACCTCTGCTGGCTTTGCTGGTGTGGCACTAGAAACTTGCATCTTCAGATCAAAAGGTGTTATCAGGAATGTGCTTCAGGCTCGTAAACCATCCACTGTAGCCATTTACCATCGGTTGTGAAAATGTTATATTGAGTAGTGTGCTGTGGTGTCTCAGTCTCTCAATTCTGCTTGCTGTGTCCTCTATCCTTTATACAAGCCGGGTTGTCTCAGGACCTCAGCCGTTCCTCGTTCTGTGGTCCGGTTTCTGCTTTGTCTGTGCTGTTTCAAGACACCTAGCCTTTCTTTTGGATGTACAGACGTTTATACAAGGGGTGTTGCATGTTCAATCTGTTTCGCCTTCAAACCTCAATCTGGTCTTGGTGGGTCTCCAACAGCCCCCCTTTAAGCCTTTGGAGTCGGTAGATTTGCTTTGACTGACGTGGAAAGTAGCCTTCCTTCTGCGATTGCCTCAGCTCTAATGGTCTCAGAATTGGCAGCATCGTCGGCCAGTTCATCTTTCCTGATTTATTTTTTTGTGCTCTTCCTTCCTGTTTACCTAATGTAGTTTCACTTCCATGTGAATCAGGAGATTGTAGTACTGGTTTTTCATCCTCCTCATCCTGATGCCACTTCCGTTTCGTATGATGTTTGGATGTTATGGCTTTATCTTGACAGGACTGCTGCAGTTGGAAGTCAGACTACCTTTTTGTTCTCTATGGCCCTATACCACAATTATTTTACCTTTAACAATCACTTACATATACAGGTAAGTTGTCCAGTGATGGGGGAGGCATGTGCCTGCACATATGCCAACCTCTTCCTGGGTTTGTGAGAGAGGGAGGTTATATTCCATGAAGATCATGAAACATATTCTAAACATCATCTCATGGATGTGATACATTGATGATATCATGAACATATGGGATGCTACACAAGAAACACTCGACCACTACATTGAACTTCTCACCTGCAATGGCTTGAATTTAAACTTTCCATATACAAGTAGTAGGTCAAATGTCTCTTTCTTAGACCTCAGAATCTATAGGGATAACCATAACAAAATCACAACAGAAATCTTCAAAATAGACAGTTTACTTCATGGTATCAGTTCCCATTTCCATTTCCATTTTATCATCCAGACTTAAAGAACAAGAATATAGCTCTCGCTCAATCAAAAGAGCAAGATTAGAAACTCAAAATGTTAAAGGAAACTTTTATCTGCCAAGAGAAAAAGGAGGAGGACAACTAAGTAGTAAGATTTATATGTGACTTCTGCCACAATTGGAAAGAGGCCAAGGACATTATACAAAAATACAGGCATGTTCTGTTATCTGTTAAGAATCTATCAGAGCACTTAGGGAATATGAGTTGGGTGAGAGCACCCAACTTCAGTGACCAACTGGTCAGGAGCCATTATTCACAAACCCTGAGCAATCGATTTATAACAAAGGTAGTCATCCATGTGTCAACTGCAAAGCCTGTCCACATATTCTGAACATAAAAAAAATCACAGACAAGTATGGAAAAGAAATTTAAAAAAGTTTTTTTTTTTTTTAAATGTACTGTAAAACCTCTAATGTAATATATTAAAATAGGGTGCGAAACATTTTACTGGCGGCATACCGACAATGAAAATGCTGAGAAGGCACAAGGTAATTATTTTACCCCTTCCCTGTCCCCCTACCCTAAACATAACTCGCCTGGTGTCATGGCTGGGGCTAAGATTCACGTGGTGGTGGCTAGGGCTAAGACTCTGAGGAAAGGGGGTGGCTACGGCACCCCCTCTAGTGCCTAACCCTAAACCCCCCCCTACCCGGGCCCACCCCAACAGTGACCCCAATATTTACCTTCGGGATGTCTGCGAAAAGTGTTCCGGTGCCATTGATTCCGAGTGGTGTCGGATATTCCAGCGTTGGTCACATGACCGCCGGGATCCCGACTGCCGGGATGGTAACCGCATCCGATTAAAATATGTCGTCATGACCACTCACAAGCTGAAGGTGAGAGCATTGGAACATTCAGCTCTGTAAAAACCGCTAAAAGTGACCTCAGTTGCCAGGCATTTTTATCAATAACATTTGGGCAACAGTTGTCAGGCATTTTTATTAATCACATTCAGGCTCAAGTTACAATTTCAAGATCTTTGGCTAAGAAATAGTTACATTTAGTCTGAGAGGAGGGTATATGACCATGGCATTACAGATGAAGGAAAGTGAATGGATAGTCAGGTCATGTACTGTTATGAAACACCTGAGCAATTGTATAAGACCTCTGAGTCAATCTAGCGTGGTCTTCCACCTATCACAGCCGCTCGTTGTTCTCGTAGAGTACGACACACTTACCAGTACTTAGGATGCTGCCAGGTCTTATATTCAAAACAGATGGGGCTTATACAATTGTCAGGTGATCGCTTGGATGCAGTGGATGCCATGATTATTCCGTGGGACTTTCGTCTGTCTTAGCTGTTTACCCTGATCCCAATGTTGCCTCGGGTACCCAAGCGGATCAAAGATTAACGGGTGATGGTAATCCTAGTGGCTGCAGACTGGCCGCACAGGTCCTGGTACATGGTTGTTCTCAAAATGTCGGCAGTTTCGGGTGGTGTATTCCACTACGGCTGGATCAGCTGCTACAGGGTCAGTTTCTGCACACGGATCTTCCTTGGTTGGCTTTAATGGCCTGTCTTTTGAAACTGAGCTTTTAAAGGTTTTTCTCTCTCAGGGGTCTAAACAATGTTGTGGGCACAGAAACTGGTTTCCCTACACAATTACCACAGGGCATGGAAGATTTACATCTTCTAGTGTGAACAGCGAAGGGTTCATACCTCCCAAGTTTTGCCTCTTTTCTTGGCCTTCCTGCAGTGGGGTTTGGAGGCCAGATTAAAGCTTTGTTCTTTGTAAGTGCAGAGAAACTTTATCAGTTTATTTCCTGGCCCTTTCTCCAGAGGTTCTGACCTTTGTACAAGGTGTGTTGCGTGTTCAACCACTGTTTTGTTAGCCAGTGACGCCGTGGGATCTTAACTTGGTTCTTTCGGCTCTCACGTAGGCTCCCTTTGAACCTTTGGATTTGGTGGACCTTCAGTTCGATACTTGGAACCTGGTCTTTTGTATGGCCATTTCTTCAGCTCTGCGTTTTTCCAAGTTTAGGGCTTTGTCTTGCAAGCTGCTTTTTCTCATATTCCATAATGATAGGGCTGTTCTCCGCATGGTTCCTATGTTCCAGCCGAAGATTGTTTCAGTTTTCCACTTGAACGTGAAATTGTCTTTCCGATTTTTCCTCCATTGGCTACTTCCCAGGATCGGGATGATCTGGCTTTGTTAGACATCGTAAGAGCCCTGCAGATCTGCTTTGACACAACCTCCCCTGTCCGCAGATTTACTGCTTGTTTTTTACAACACACAAAAACGTGGTTGGGTGGCTCCAAGGTGGGCCATTGCACATTGGATCTACTCAGTCATTTCTCTGACCTATTCTAGTGCGGGGCGACTGGCACTGTACCGAGTGTAGTCGCATTCTACAAGGGCGGTGGTGACCCTCTGGGTGCGCCCCATGGTGCTTCCACCGAGCAAGTCTGCCGGGCTGATACAGATCCTCTGTCCACACTCTCACTCGTTTATATCCTTTTCATATTTTTGCTCACTTTGGGCATACAGTTCTCCGGTCAAGCAGCTTGAGTGTACCCTTCCCTGGGGGCGGCTGTTGAACGTCCCATGGTCCAATGTCCCCATGCCATTGATGAAAGAGAAATGTGGATTTCTCTAACGTCCTAGAGGATGCTGGGGACTCCGTAAGGACCATGGGGAATAGACGGGCTCCGCAGGAGATAGGGCACTTTAAGAAAGCTTTGGACTCTGGGTGTGCACTGGCTCCTCCCTCTACACCCCTCCTCCAGACCTCAGTTTTACACTGTGCCCAGAGCAAGATGGGTGCACTGCAGAGAGCTCTCCAGAGTTCTCTGCCTAGAAGCATTTTTGTTTGGATTTTATCTTTCTACATTTTACTACTTTTTTACAGGGAGCACTGCTGGCAACAGGCTCCCTGCATCGTGGGACTGAGGAGAGAGGAGCAGACCTTCTTGTCAAAGATAGGCTCTGCTTCCTCGGCTACTGGACACCATTAGCTCCAGAGGGGGTGAACGCAGGTTCTTACTGGGCGTCCACCCCCGGAGCCGCGCCGCCGTTCTCACAGAGCTAGAAGTACAGAAGACAGAAGTCGTCAGGCGGCAGAAGCCTTCAGCTTCACTGAGGTAACGCACAGCACTGCAGCTGTGCGTCATTGCTCCCATACACCTCACATACTCCGGTCACTGTAAGGGTGCAGGGCGCGGGGGGGGGGGGGGGCGCCCTGGGCGGCAATATAAACCTCTGCATGGCATAAAGAATATATACATGTACAGGTGGGCTCTGTACATGTATATAAAGGAGCCCCAGCCATATTTCACTAAGTTTGAGCGGGACAGAAGCCCGCCGCCGAGGGGGCGGGGCTTCTCCCTCAGACACTCACCAGTGCCATTTTCTCTCCACAGCACTGCTGAGAGGAAGCTCCCCGGACTCTCCCCTGCTTACACACGGTGAAAGGGTGCTTAAAAGAGAGGGGGGCACATAATTGGCGGTTTACATATTATACAGCGCTGCTGGGGAAAAACAATTTATCCTTTTCCACAAACTGATAGGATACGCTGGGAATTTTCGCCAAAAGTTGACAAGGTGCTGACACGTTTGTCCAAAAAGGTGGCACTGCCTTCTCAGGATACGGCTTCCCTCAAGGAACCTGCTGATCGCAGGCAGGAAATTACCTTAAAGCACATTTACAATCATTCCGGTACTATTGCTCGACCGGCTATGGCGTCGGCCTGGGTTTGTAGTGCGGTTGTAGCATGGGCAGATTCCTTATCTACGGAAATTGACACCTTCGATAGGGACGCCATTCAAATGAATGACCATAGAGCATATCAGAGATGCTGCCTCGTATATGAGGGATGCTCAGAGAGACATTTGTTTATTAAGCTCCAGAATAAATGCTATGTCTATTTCTGCTAGGCGGCTCTTGTGGACCCGACAGTGGACGGGAGATGCCGATTCAAAGCGGCATATGGAGTCCTTGCCTTACAAAGGGGTGGAGTTGTTTGGAGACGGCCTCTCGGATCTTGTCTCTATGGCTACGGCTGGTAAGTCAAATTTCTTACCTTATGTCCCCCCGCAACATACAAAAAAGGCACCTCATTATCAAATGCAGTCCTTTCGTTCCAATAAAAACAAGAAGGTACGTGGATCATCCTTTGTTGCCAGAGGGAAAGGCAGGGGAAAAAAGCTGCACACAGCTAGTTCCCAGGAGCAGAAGTCCTCCCCCGCGTCTGCAAAGTCCACCGCATGACGCTGGGGCTTTCCGGGGGGAGGCAGATCTGGTGGGGGCTCGTCTTCGATTTTTCAGCCACGTCTGGGTTCACTCACAGGTGGATCCCTGGGCATTAGAGATTGTTTCCCAGGAATACAGGCTGGAATTCGAAGACTTGTCTCCTCGCCGAATTTTCAAATCGGCTCTGCCGGCTTCCCCGTCAGAGAGGGAGCTAGTGTTGATAGCAATCCAAAAATTGTATATTCAACAGGTGATTGTCACAGTTCCTCATCTCCAGCAAGGAGAGGGATATTACTCAACCCTGTTTGTGGTCCCGAAACCGGACGGTTCGGTCAGACCCATTTTAAACCTGAAATAACTGAACCTGTACTTGAAGAGGTTCAAGTTCAAAATGGAATCACTCAGGGCGGTCATCGCCAGCCTGGAGGGGGGGGGGATTGGATGGTGTCCCTGGACATAAAGGATGCTTACCTTCATGTTCCGATATTCCCCTCGCATCAGGCGAAAGCTTTGACCGAATGGTGCAAATCCGCTCTTTCGTCATCATATCCCAATGTTATTCTGTGGATCCTGTGGACTTAGGAGAAATAACGTTATCAACGGTAAGTTCTTACCATAACGAATATATCCCTGATCTACTGTACATGTGGGGTTGGCCCGACATCGACTTGATGGCGTCTTGACCCAACAACAAGCTTCCCCTATACATAAATCACACCAGAGATCCTCGGGCCACCTTTGTGGACGTCATGACGGCCCCTTGGCACTTTCGTCTCAGATACTTGTTTCCACCTCTGGCCACGATCTCTCGAGTGCTTCAGAGGGTGCGGAGGGAAGCTCTTCCGGTCATCCTCATTGCTCCAGATTGGCCCTGTCGCCATTGGTATGCTCAGATTCAAGACATGGTGGCCAAACCCCCGTACCACCTTCCCCTTCGACCAGATCTCCTCCTTTAGGGACCGTGTCGTCACCACGATTTACCTCGTCGGGCTTTGACTTAATGGTTCTTGAAACCAGGATCTCAAGCTCCAAGGGTTTGTCCTCTTCCCTTGTGAATACTATGCTTCATGCTCGGAAGTCTGTCACTTCCGGGATTTATTACCGGATTTGGCGTTTGTACATTTGAAGGTGTGAGCGGAGGGGTCTCTCGGCGGCGGGATTTCACCTTCCGCGCATTTTGGCTTTCCTCCAGGACGGTTTGTTAAAAGGCCTCTGACTCTCCTCTCAAGTGTCAAGTCTCTGCCTTGTCTGTTCTTTTTCAGAGAAGGTTGACTAACCTTACGGATGTTCGTCGTTTTCTTCAGGGACTTTTACGGATACAGCCGTCATACGTGCCTCCTGTACCCCCTTGGGATTTGAATTTGGTCCTTATGGCCCTTCAGAAACCGCCGTTCAAGCCTCTAGATTCAGTCGACTTACGGTTTCTGACCCCGAAGGGGTCTCCGAGCTGGCCGCCTTGTCTTGCAAGGCGCCTCTTCTCATTTTCCATTCTGATCGTGTGATTTTGCAGACGAAGCCCTCTTTTTTTTTTTTTTTTTGCCTAAAGTGTTGTCTGCATTCCATCTCAACCAAGACATTGTTCTTCCAGCCTTCAAACCCCCTTTGTCGTTTTTCACAGGAGGCTTCTCCTCTTGCCTTGTTGGATGATGTTTGGGCTTTGAAGATTTCTTTGTTCTGTACAGCATTGATACGCTGCACGGAGAGTATTTTAGTCCTTGTCAATGTTCTAAGCGCGGTTGGCCGGCTTCCAAGAACACTGTGGCTCGGGTAATGTCAGCTGTCCATCAGGCTTACATGTCTTCGGATCTACCTGTTCCGGTTCAGCTTGAAAGCTCATTCGACTCGTGCTGTTGGGACGACTTGGCCTGTTTGCCGTGGTGTCTCCGTGGATCAACTGTGCAGGGCTGTGACCTGGTCGTCTGTGCACACCTTTACGAAATGTTATCGGTTCCATAACTTTGGTTTGTAGGAATCTCTGTTTACCTGTACTGTCTTAAGTACGGCTCTGCCCCCCCCCCCCACCCTCTGTTAGCTTGCTTTGGGACGCAGCATCCTCCAGATGGATGAGAGAGGACATGGGATTTTTTTTTACTCATCGTAAAATCTCTTCCTCAGAATCCATCTGGGGACGCTGCGATCCCTCCCTTCTTGTCTGGTATTCTTTTGTTGTTTCTTGTCTGCTTCCTCCATGCGGTTTGGCTAAATGTATACTGAGATTCTGCTGGAGGTGGGAGGTGTTAGTGGGGGGAGGAGTTAGCTTTTAGTGTTTTTTGTGCCTAACCTCCAAAGCCCACACTCTAACCCAGAGGTCATGACGCAGTGTCCCCCAGATGGATTCCGAGGAAGAGATTTTATGGTGAGTAAAAAAATCCCATTTTCAACAGTAACACATTATACAGTAGTGGAGTGGATTATAGATTTGTTTAGTTCGGGATTAAACGTTGGTGGATTACTTGACACTTTAGTAGAATGTGCGATACTTGGGCAATAGGGAGCCCAGTCAAACAAAGGATTTGCATAGGTAGCTCCCATGGCTCCTAATTGGGACTCCTTTTGCATCACAACTTGGACTTGTCTATGGTTGTAGTGGTAAAAGGGCTGACTAGAAAGATGCCACTTCAGAACATCTAAGATGGTAGAGTTCCATAATTTGTGATGAAAATTGCAGTAAAAGATGCAAATTGTATTATACTCCAATAGATAACTTAGTAATAAGATCTATAGCATTTGTCTTATTGCTATGATTAGTAATCGCCAATGAAATAACACACACCCATTTCCTACTACACTGTAGAGCACAGGTTCTCAAACTTGGTCCTCAGGACCCCACACAGTGCATGTTTTGCAGGTAACCCAGCAGGTGCACAGGTGTATTCATTACTCAATTACACATTTTAAAAGGTCCACAGGTGGAGCTAATTATTTCACTTGCGATTCTGTGAGGAGCCCTGGAAAACATGCACCGTGTGGGGTCCTGAGGATCGAGTTTGAGAACCTGTGATGTAGCGGAAAGGTTATTGTTGGTTAGGAGTGTAATCTCTCCTTTCCTTCTTTTAGTGTCCTAGGACTCCCCTTGTCTACCTGTGTGCTCATCCTTCATGGCTGGATGGCTTCATTGTCCCTTTCCTCCTATTCTCCCAAAATATCAAAGTGCCCCGTGTAGCCTGGGACAGGACTGACTGCTCACCATTACTCAGGTAAGCAGATGACACCAGTTTCTTATACCTTAGTAATAAACATTAATACTTTAGGTACATACTACTAAATCAACCTGTTCTCTTTCCTTGTGTCACAAACAAGTACATGTCTAAAAGTGTCCATAACTGACCATATTTTAAAGAAGGTTCGGGGCCTCCAGGGGGTGCAGCATGTGACATTACACTGTGCCAGAGCTCTGATCTGTGTGACACCATCTGGCACTCAAAATTCTTTGAACATGCAGCACAGTAAGATAGCCAAGACGCTGGACTTGCTCCTTAAAGGTGCAAGGCACCTTATGATTTTGATGAACCACATCTAGGAGCATCAACTACAGGTCATCAAGGGGAGGGTAGCCTAAATTCATAGACAGCTGCTGAAGATGCTGGTATTTCTCTTCTGCTATATCAAGGATGATAAGATCTTGCAATGTTGTTTTGGAGGGGAGTAGCCACAGCTGGAAGATGACCAAGCTGCAATGAGCACAATTACATTAGACTTCTAAAACACGATCCTGCTGTGGGGCATTTTCTGGAGAGATATTTGCCGAGTGATGCTGGAAGAGACTTTTTAATGCCTCTACTCTTATGCTAAATTTTTAATTTAAAATTACAATGAAAGACTACTGCTGGTGGTGAGGAAAGAAGCCCCCCTTAAAGTTTTGTTTTTTTGTAAACATATTTTCTCTTACGTCCTAGAGGATGCCGGGGTTCCATTTAGTACCATTGGGTATAGACGGCTTCACTAGGAGCCATGGTCACTTTAAGAGTTTTAGTGTGGGCTGGCTCCTCCCTCTATGCCACTCCCACCAGACTCAGTTTAGAAATGTGCCCAGAGGAGCTGGTCACAGCTAGGGGAGCTCCTAGGAGTTTTCTTAGTTTTATTGTTTTCTAGAGTTTATTTTACAGGGAGGCTGCTGGCAACAGTCTCCCTGCTTCGTGGGACTTAGGGGGGGGAGTAGGAACCAACTTAATGGAGAGTCAATGGTTCTCTACTCCGCTGACAGGACACTGAGCTCCTGAGGGAACTGATCGCAAGCCCACGAGGCGACCGCTCACTCCCGCAGCATGGCCGCCACCCCCTAACAGAGCCAGAAGATAGAAGAGTGGTGAGTACAGCGCCGACGTCCCGGTTAGCGGGTTATCCCGGCGGGTATGGCGGCACAAGGGTGAGAGCGCAGCTCTGACAGGCTGTGCTCCAGGAAGGCTCAGCAACATACACTGTAGGCGCTGTTAAGGGGCATCCTAATCCAACGCGAATAAACCCTACACTGGTCACGCAGATAACAGGGGCTAATCCCACTGTTAGCACTAATACCTTAGGCCAGTATAAATAACAAAGTGCAGGAAGCCGCACGCCATGGAAGGGGGCGGGGCTTCCTCAGAGTGGATCCAGCAGCTCACCAGCGCCATTTACTCCCTGCAGATCTCCACACAAGATGCTGAGAGGGAAGCGCTTTCCCTCCACATAACTCCAGCACCTCTGCGGTACCAGCGGGTTATAGATTAGGGTGGGAGTGTAATATTCTTACTAACTACCGGTTCAGAATAGTTAGTCAGCGCCGGCCTGTTGTCATAATAACAGCCTGATACGGCGCGGTGTGGCTGGTTCCTCATACTCTGTGTCACAAACCTGGGCTGAGAGGGTTGAGAACTCGGGGACTCTTCCGATGGGTGGTTGGAAGAACCGTAGTTGGGTCGGAATAGAGACGACCGAATGTAGGTCTTCCTCATGCAGGACCAATAGGGAACTTAGTCCGTGAACGATGCTAGATACACTGAACGAGGAATAAAACAAAGACTTGAGAATGGTGCTGGGGAACTCTGAATGAAGAAGTAAATGATGACTTGGGATCAATACTGAAGAACACTGAACGAAGAGATGAGTGATGATTAGAGAACGATGCTGAAGAACACTGAATGAAGAGATGAGTGATGATTTGAGAACGATGCTGAAGAACACTGAACGAAGAGACGCTGGCAGCACCGGAGTCTCTGAGCCGAGGAACTCTCTTACAAGCTGGGAGCACTGGAGGCTGCGGGCAGAGAGACACACTTGTATACTGGAAGCACTGGGGAGAGTGTGAGCCGAGAGACACACTTAGGTGCTGGAAGCACTGGAGAGTCTGTGAGCCGAGAGACACACTTAGATGCTGGAAGTACAGGAGAGTCTGAGCCGAGAGACACACTTAGATGCTGGATGCACTGGAGAGTCTGTGAGCTGAGAGACACATGAGCCTGGGAGTAGCTTAACAGCGACGATACTCAGGCGCTGGGGCTTTGCCCGGCGTCTCCATTTGAACTTCCCGCCCTCTTCTCATTGGCGGAGGGGCAGTGCTGACGTCACCAGCCCCCTGGCCCTCATGAGGCCGCCCGCAGCAGCGTTGTCCGCACGCCGGGAGCCGGCGGGGGAAAGGGACGCCCCAGAGACCAGCTCACCCGAACCAGTAAGCGCGGCGGCCGTGACAGTACCCCCTCCTCTGGTAGTGGCCCCTGGATACTTTCCTGGTTTGGTTGGGTGTTTGGAGTGAAAGATCCGCACAAGACGAGGAGCAGAGACATCCAAAGCTTTCACCCAACTTCTCTCCTCAGGACCATAACCCTTCCATTCCACCAGATACTGCAGATTCTTGTAGTTACGAGAATCGAGATTACTCTTGACCTCAAATTCCGTTCCCTCTTCGGTCTCCACTGGAGCTGAACTTGGAGTGTCTGAATGGAAACGATTTAGAATAAGAGGGCGGAGAAGAGAAACATGGAAAGAGTTCGGTATTCGGAAGTGAGAGGGCAAACCCAATTTGCAGACCGCAGGATTCAGGACTTGCAGTACAGGGTATGGACCGATGAATCTCTTGCAAATTTCATAGCTGGTACCTTCAAACGAAGGTTGCAGGTGGAGAGCCACACCCTGTCGCCAACCTTGTATCTGATGGAGACTTTTTTGAGGTTAGCATGAACTTTTCTCCAGATGCGGCTAAAATGCTGCAGAGTGGAAGTTATGGCAGGAACATCTTCCGTAGGACAGGATGATTATTCCGGAATGCGCGGGTGGAATCCATAATTGATGAAAAATGGGTTTTCACCAGTGGAGGTATGATACTGATGGTTATGGGTGAATTCTGCCCAGGGTAACAACTCTACCGAGTTGTCCTGTGAAGGTGAAAGATACATGTGCAGGAAAGTCTCTAAGTCTTGGTTGACTCTTTTGGTTTGTCCGTTGGATTGTGGGTGGTAGGCGGAAAAAAACTTGAGTTTTATTTGGAGGGCTGAACAGAGAGCTTTCGAGAATCTCGCAGTGAACTGTACCCCTCGATTGGAAACTACCTCCTTGGGTAATCCATGTAGCCGAAATTGTTCCTGAATAAATAGTTGAGCTAGTTTGGGAGCTATTGGTAGGCCTGCCAAAGAAACAAAATGTGCCATTCTTGAGAAGCCATCTACAATCACCCAGATGGTGTTACAACCTTTGGAGGGAGGCAACTCGGTGATGAAGTCCATAGAGATATAGGACCAAGGTCTTTTTAGGAGTAGACATAGGTTGAAGCAATCCAGCAGGAGGTAGACTAGGAATCTTATGTTGGGTACATTGAGGGCAAGAGCTCACGAAATCTTGTATCTCTCTTCTCATAGAGGACCACCAATAAGATCTACGCAAGAATTCAAACATTTTTTGTGCTCCAGGGTGTCCGGAGAACTTGGAGATATACTGTAAGCCCACTGAAGCAATTTTGGTCGGAATTCGGCTGGAACGGACGTCCTCCTTGGAGGTGGACCTGGAGAAGTGGGAGCTTCAGAAATGGAGACAGGACTGAGAATGAAACTTTTCTCAAAGGAATTCTCTTCATCGGAGGCGGTCAGGGAGCGAGACAGGGCGTCAGCTTTTGCGTTGAAAGGCCCGGCCCAGTACTTAATGATAAATGAAAAGCGAGTGAAAAAGAGTGCCCATCTAGCTTGACGGGGATTTAAGCATTGGGCGGTCTTGATGTATAACAAGTTCTTGTGGTCGGTGTAGATGGTAATTACATGTTTAGCACCCTCCAATAAATATCTCCACTTCTCTAAGGCAGATTTTTTTGCCAGAAGTTCCTGATCTTCATTGGTTTAATTACGTTCAGCAGGCGAAAACTTTCGATAGTGGAAACCACATGGGTGCAACTTCCCATCAGAAGAGTACTGAGAGAGGACGGCTCCGACACCGACTGATGAGGCATCAACGTCCAGGAAAAATTGTTCTTCAAAATTTGGCTGCTGGAGCACCGGAGCGGACATAAAGGCTGACTTCAACAGGACAAACGCTTCTACGGCTTCGGGAGGATTGGAACCTTTCTTGGTCAAAGCAGTAATGGGTGCTACAATGGTGGAAAACCCTCTTATGAACTTCCTATAATAATTTGCGAAGCCTAGGAATCTTTGCACCGCTTTCAAGGCGAGAGGTTGAGGCCAATCCTGGATGGCTTTGAGTCTTCCTGGATCCATGCGAAGCTCTGTGCCCGAGATGACATATCCAAGGAAAGGAATTGATGGAACCTCAAAAGTACACTTGGAGATCTTGCCATAAAGATGGTTATTGCTGAGATGACATAGCACTTTTTTGACCTGAATTTTGTGCTCCAAAATGTCACGGGAAAAGATAAGTATGTCGTCCAGGTATACCACGACACATTGATATAGCATATCCCAAAAGATTTTGTTGACAAACCCTTGGAAGACTGCCGGAGCATTACAGAGTCCAAACGGCATTACCAGATACTCATAATGCCCGTCCCTGGTGTTAAAAGCGGTCTCCCATCCATCCCCTTGTCTTATTTGAATGAGATTAGAGACTCCCCTCAAGTCGAGTTTTGTGAAGACTTTGGAACCGCGGATCCTGTCAAAAAGCTCGGTTATCAGAGGTAATGGATATCCATTCTTGACGGTGATATAATTTAACCCCCGATAGTCTATGCAGGGTCTTAATCCGCCGTCTTTTTTTTTTTCACAAAAAAGAAACCATCCCCCGCCGGAGAAGTGGAGGGCCGGATGAACCCTTTTTGAAGGTTCTCCCTGATATATTTCGACATCACTTGCAGCTCAGGCAAAGACAAAGGGTACGTACGACCACGAGGTGGCATCTTCCCAGGAATCAGGTCAATTGGGCAGTCCTAGGGTCTATGAGGTGGTAACCGGTCGGCTGCTTGCTCGGAGAATACATCTGCAAATTCCCGTTAGGGCTCAGGAAGGGATTCTTCAATAGACTTGATGGAGGCACGCAGGGGACAGACTGACATAAGGCAATTTGTGTGGCAAAAGGAACCCCAGGACAGAATTTGCAAAGTCTCCCAGTCAGTATGAGGATTATGAATCTTGAGCCAGGGTAGGCAGAGAACCAACTCATGCGACATCTTCGGAATCACCAGGAACTCTGGGTATTCATGATGCAAAGCTCCAACCTGTAACTTGAGGGGCTCCGTGCGATAGGAAACAATTCCGTTAGAAATCTGGGTGCCATTAATAGCAGTCAACTTGATGGGTCGGTCGACGGGTCTCAATCTTATATGAAACTCTCGGACACAACTGGCAGCAATAAAGTTCTCAACAGCCCAGGAATCCAGTAATGCAAGTACAGACTTAGTGGAGGACCCCGTGGACAGCTGAACTGAAAGTAGACAGTCCTTCCCTGGAGAAGATTTAACTGTAGTATCTAACTTGACTCTTCCGGAACAGGCTAGGTTCGTCTGTTTCCCAGGCGGGTCTTGCAGGATTTAATAAAATAATCTGCGGCACCACAATAGAGGCAAAGTCTACCTTCACGACGGCGTCGTCGTTCTTCCGGAGATAACCGGGACCGGTTGATCTGCATGGGTTTGTCCGGACTTGGTAATGCTGCCTGCCTAGGAGGGAGAGGCCGGAATCTGGACCGATCCGACCAACTACGCTCACCACCATTCTCCCGCATGCGGATGTCCACCTTAATGCAGAGTGAGCTTAACTCTTTAAATTGATCCAACAGATCCCTGGTGACTAGCTCATCCTTCAAGCGGTCCGAGAGGCCACTCCAGAAGGCAGCCCTGAGGGCTTCGTTATTCCAGCGTAGTTCTGAAGCGATGGTCTGGAATTGCACGACGTATTGTCCTACCGAACAAGAGCCTTGACGAACACGGAGGAGTTCGGTAGAAGCGGCGGGGGACCTGCCGGGCTCATCGAAGATTCTTCGGAAGGAAGCAATGAAGTTGGTGTAATTGGAGACCAATGGGTCAGAATGTTCCCACAATGGAGACACCCAATCCAACACTGAACCCTCAAGCAAATATATGATGTACCCCACTTTGGAACGATCCATAGGAAAATTATGTGAGAGCAGGTCAAAGTGCACCTCGCACTGGTTTAGAAACTCGCAGCAATGTTTAGGATCTCCATTATAGCGGGATGGAGTAGGAAGCTGGAGGCGTGACCTAGTTGCTGCCGGAGGCTGGACGCTACTGGCAACTGTCATTGTTCCAGTTCCACCTCACCTAAAAAACAAGGGTTATTACTCAAACCTGTTTCTGGTACCGTTCGGTAAGACCAATATTGAGCCTAAAATCATTGTACCCCTACTTGAAGGTATTCAAATTCAAGATGGAGTCTCTGAGAGCTGTGATCTCACGTCTGGAGGAGGGGGAATTCCTAGTTTCCATGGATATCAAGGATGCGTACCTTCACATTCCGATCTGGCCGCCTCACCAGGCTTATCTCAGATTTGTGCTGCAGGACTGTCACTAACCGTTCCAGACAATGCCATTTGGCCTCTCCACAGCACCGAGGGTGTTCACCAAGGTCATGGCAGAGATGATGCTCCTCCTCCGCATGCAAGGAGTGAACATAATTCCATATCTATACGATCTACTGATATAAGCATCTTCCAGGGAGAGGCTGTTACAGAGTATTGCTCCCTCCACTCAACTGCTCCAAGCTCATGGATGTATTCTGAACCTTCCAAAGTCACATTTGGAACTACAAGGAGACTGCCCTTCCTGGGGATGATACTCGACACGGAAGTGCAGAGGGTGTTTCTACCGGTGGAGAAAGCGTTGGTGATCCAATCAATGGTCCGGGATGTCCTGAAGCCAGCCCGGGTATCGGTTCATCAGTGCATTTGCCTTCTGGGAAAGATGGTAGCCTCCTACGAGGCTCTACAGTACGGAAGATTTCATGCACGGTCCTTCCAACTGGATCTCGTGGACAAATGGTCGGGTACTCATCTTCACATGCACCAGAGGATATGTCTGTCGCCGAAAGCCAGAATTTCACTCCTCTGGTGGCTGCAAACTTCTCACCTTCTCGAGGGCCGCAGGTACGGGATTCAGAATTGGATCTTTTTAACCACGGATGCAAGTCTAAGAGGTTGGGGAGCAGTGACCCAAAGGGAAAGCTTCCAGGGAAAGTGGTCAAGTCTGGAATCCATCCTTCCAATAAACATTCTGGAACTAAGGGCCATATACAACGCCCTTCAGGTTCAGTCGGACAATGTCACGCCAGTGTCCTACATAAACAGGCAGGGCGGAACGAAGAGCAGAGCTGCAATGTCAGAGGTAACAAGAATCCTCCTCTAGGCAGAAAGGCACGCGGTGGGGCTGTCGGCGATCTTCATTCAGGAGAATGGAGCCTCCACCCGGTGGTATTCGCAGAGGTAACAAGCCGATGGGGTGTACCTCAGATAGACATGATGGCCACTCGCCTCAACAAGAAGCTTTGGAGGTACTGTTCCAGGTCAAGGGACCCACAAGCAGTGGCGGTGGAAGCCCTGGTAACTCCGTGGGTGTTCCAGTCAGTGTATGTGTACCCTCCACTTCCACTCATCCCAAGGATTCTCAAACTAATAAAAAGAACAAGAGTTCAGGCGATCCTCATTGCTCCAGACTGGCCAAGAGGATCCGAGGCCTCTTCCCCTTCGCGAGGACCTTCTGCAACAGGGGCCGTTCGCCTATCAAGGCTTACCATGGCTACGTTTGACGGCATGGAGGTTGAACGCCAGATCTTAGCTCGGAAAGGCATTCCGAACAAAGTCATTCCTACTCTGATACAAGCTAGGAAGGTAGTAACGTCTAAACATTACCATCGAAATTGGAAAAGGTATGTGTCTTGGTGTGAATCCAAGAAGTTTCCTATGGTGGAGTTTCAGCTAGGACGGTTTTTCCTCTTTCTGCAAGCAGGTGTGGATGTGGGCCTACGCTTGGGCTCCGTAAAGGTCCGGATTTCGGCCTTGTCCATTTTCTTCCAGAAACAACTGGCTGTTCTCCCTGAGGGTCAGACATTCTTGAAAGGAGTTCTGCACATCCAACTACTCTTTGTGCCTCCTACGGCACCTTGGGATCTTAATGTGGTGCTGCAGTTCTTGCAATCGGATTGTTTCGAACCTTTACAGGAGGTGGACATAAAGTTTCTTACTTGGAAGGCGGTCACACTGTTAGCATTGGCATCTGCAAGACGTGTGTCAGAATTTGGGGCATTGTCGCACAAGAGTCCCTATTTGATTTTTCATGAGGATAGAGCTGAGCTCAGAACGCGTCGGCAATTTCTTCCAAAGGTTGTGTCGGCTTTTCATATCAACCAATCTATTGTGGTGCCATTAGCTACTGACACCTCAATTTCCTCAAAGTCCTTGGATGTCGTGTGGGTTTTGAAAATTTATGTGAAGAGAACTTCTCGTCATAGGAAGTCGGACGCACTATTTGTCCTTTATGATCCCAACAAGGTTGGGTGTCCTGCTTCTAAGCAGACGATTTCTCGCTGGATCAGGCTTACTATCCAGCATGCTTATTCTACGGCAGGTTTGCCGATTCCAAGATCTGTTCATGCCCACTCTACTCGTAAAGTGGGTTCTTCCTGGCCGGCTGCCTGGGGTGTCTCGGACATACAGCTTTGCCGAGCAGCTACTTGGTCAGGGTCGAACACGTTTGCGAAGTTCTACAAGTTCGATACTTTGGCCGCTGAGGACCTTAAGTTTGGTCAGTCTGTTCTGCAGGAATCTCGGCTCTCTCCCTCCCGTACTGGGAGCTTTGGTAAATCCCCATGGTATTAATGGAACCCCAGCATCCACTAGGACGTAAGAGAAAATAGGATTTTATATACCTACTGGTAAATCCTTTTCTCGTAGTCTTTAGAGGATGCTGGGCGCCCGCCCAGTGCTTCGTATTCCTGCATGGTTCCTTCTTTAAGTCTTGTTGGTTCAGTCGTTGCTGAATCGTTTCAAGTTGGTTAGCTTGGCTTTCCTTTTGTTATGTGTGAGCTGGTGTGAATCTCACCACTGTCTGTGTATTTCCTTCTCTCGAAGCATGTCCGTCTCCTCGGGCACGGTTTCTAGACTGAGTCTGGTGGGAGGGTCATAGAGGGAGGAGCCAGCCCACACTATTAAACTCTTAAAGTGCCCATGGCTCCTAGTGGACCTGTCTACACCCCATGGTACTAAATGGAACCCTAGCATCCTCTACGAACTACGAGAAAAGGATTTACCGGTAGGTATATAAAATCCTTTTTTTATTGAAGCAATATGTTATACAATCCACATTGTACAAAACTGAGAAAACCGTGTACAAAAATTGTTATTAAACATTAAATTTACATACAGAAAGTATTGTTGTCAAGTATTTGTGTCTGCTATGGACACTATATGTCCCAACCATCATTTCCCCCATACAGTTTGAAGGTATCGCCATTGACATCTAACCTGAATTTCTCTAACGTCCGTGAGGATGCTGGGACTCCGTAAGGACCATGGGGAATAGACGGGCTCCGCAGGAGATAGGGTACTTTAAGAAAGCTTTGGATTCTGGGTGTGCACTGGCTCCTCCCTCTATGCCCCACCTCCAGACCTCAGTTTTTACACTGTGCCCAGAGGGAAATGGGTGCACTGCAGGGAGCTCCCCTGAGCTCTCTGCCTAGAAAGCATTTTTGTTTGGATTTTTTCTATATTTTTACAGGAAGCACTGCTGGCAACAGGCTCCCTACATCGAGGGACTGGGAGAGAGGGGCAGACCTTCTTAAATGATAGGCTCTGCTTCCTCGGCTACTGGACACCATTAGCTCCAGAGCGGGTGAACACCGGTTCGTCCTAGGCTTTCACTCCCAGAGCCGCACCACCGTTCTCCTCACAGAGCCAGAAGAAACTAAGTCAGAAGACGTCTCAGGCGGCAGAAGCCTTCAGAGCTTTACTGAAGTAACGCACAGCACTGCAGCTGTGCGTCATTGCTCCCATACACCTCACACACTCCGGTCACTGTAAGGGTGCAGGGCGCAGGGGGGGCGCCCTGAGCAGCAATATAACACCTCTCTTATGGCAAAAGACGATATACATGTACAGGTGGGCACTGTAAATGTATATAAAAGAGCCCCCGCCATTTTTTTAATAACTTTGAGTGGGACAGAAGCCTGCCGCCGAGGGGGCGGGGCTTCTCCCTCAGCACTCACCAGCGCCATTTTCTTTCCACAGCACCGCTGAGAGGGAAGCTCCCCGGACTCTCCCCTGCTTTACACACGGTGAAAGGGGATTTGAAGGAGAGGGGGGGGCACATAATTGGCGTTTTATTACTACTCAGCGCTTCTGGAAAAGGGCATTCTGTGTTTTTTTTCCAGGGGTATAGCGCTGGGGCGTGTGCTGGCATACTCTCTCTCTGTCTCTCCAAAGGGCCTTAAAGGGGATACTGTCTTCAGAAAAGGGTTTCCCGGTGTGTGTGAAGTGTGTCGGTACGCGTGTATCGACATGTTTGACGAGGAAGGCTCGCTTAATGTGGAGGGGGAGTGCTTGAATGTCATGTCGCCGTCGGCAACGCCGACACCGGAATGGGTGGATATGCTGAATGTCTTAAATGCAAATGTCAATCTATTGCATAAAAGGTTAGACAAGGCTGATGCTAGGGATCAGTCATGTAGCCAGACCATGCCTGTCCCTGTGGCGCCAGGACCTTCGGGGTCTCAGAAGCGCACCATATCCCAGATCGATGACACAGATACCGACACGGATACTGACTCTAGTGTCGACTATGAAGATGCAAAATTACAGCCGAGGGTGGCAAAAGGTATTCGGTACATGATTATTGCCATTAAAGAAGTTTTGCATATTACTGAGGAACCCCCTGTCCCTGACATGAGGGTACACATGTATAAAGAGAAAAAGCCTGAAGTCACCTTTCCGTCCTCATTTGAGCTGAGCGAATTGTTCGAAAAGGCTTGGGAATCTCCGGATAGGAGACCACAAGTTCCCAAAAGGATTCTTATGGCGTATCCTTTTCCACAAACGGATAGGATACGATGGGAATCTTCACATAAAGTATACAAGGCGCTGACACGCTTATCCAAAAAGGTGGCACTGCCTTCTCAGGATACGGCTTCCCTCAAGGATCCTGCTGATCGCAGGCAGGAAATTACCATGAAGCACATTTACACTCATTCAGGTACTATTGTTAGACCGGCTATGGCGTCGGCCTGGGTTTGTAGTGCTGTTGTGGCATGGGCAGATTCCTCATCTACGGAGATTGACACCTTAGATAGGGATGCCATTTTAATGACCATAGAGCATATCGGAGATGCTGCCTTGTATATGAGAGATGCTCAAAGAGACATTTGTTTATTAAGCTCCAGAATAAACGCTATGTCTATTTCTGCTAGGCGGCTCTTGTGGACCCGACAGTGGACGGGAGACGCCAATTCAAAGCGGCATATGGAGTCCTTGCCTTACAAAGGGGAGGAGTTGTTTGGAGACGGCCTCTCGGACCTTGTCTCTACTGCTACGGCTGGTAAGTCGAATTTCTTACCTTATGTCCCCCCGCAGCATACAAAAAAGGCACCTCATTATCAAATGCAGTCCTTTCGTTCCAATAAGAGCAAGAAGGTACGGGGATCGTCCTTTGTTGCCAGAGGAAAAGGCAAGGGAAAAAAGCTGCACACAGCTAGTTCCCAGGAGCAGAAGTCCTCCCTTGCATCTGCAAAGTCCACCGCATGACGCTGGGGCTTCCCGGGGGGAGGCAGATCTAGTGGGGACTCGTCTTCGGTTTTTCAGCCACGTCTGGGTTCACTCGCAGGTGGATCCCTGGGCATTAGAGATTGTTCCTCAGGGATACAGGCTGGAATTCGAAGACTTGCCTCCTCGCCGGTTTTTCAAATCGGCTCTGCCGGCTTCCCCGTCAGAGAGGGAGCTAGTGTTGGCAGCAATCCAAAAATTGTATATTCAACAGGTGATTGTCACAGTTCCTCATCTCCAGCAAGGAGAGGGATATTACTCAACCCTGTTTGTGGTCCCGAAACCAGACGGTTCGGTCAGACACATTTTAAACCTAAAATCCCTGAACCTGTACTTGAAGAGGTTCAAGTTCAAAATGGAATCACTCAGGGCGGTCATCGCCAGCCTGGAGGGGGGGGAGTGGATGGTGTCCCTGGACATAAAGGATGCTTACCTTCATGTTCCAATATTCCCCCCTCACCAGGCGTTCCTGAGATTTGCAGTGCAGGACTGTCACTACCAATTTCAGACGTTGCCGTTTGGGCTTTCCACGGCCCCGAGAATTTTCACCAAGCTAATGGCGGAAATGATGGTGCTCCTGCGGAGGCAGGGTGTCCCAATTATCCCATACTTGGACGATCTCCTCATAAAGGCGAGATCTCGGGAGAAGTTGCTGGACAGCGTGTCTCTGTCCATGAAGACTTTACAGTTACATGGCTGGATTCTCAATATACCGAAGTCCCAGCTAGTCCCTACAACGCGTCTGAACTTTTTGGGCCTGATTCTAGACACAGACCAGAAAAAGGTTTTTCTTCCGATCGAAAAGGTTCAGGAGCTCATAGCCCTGGTCAGGAACCTATTAAAGCCAAAAAAGGTTTCAGTGCATCATTGCACACGGGTTCTGGGGAAGATGGTGGCTTCATACGAGGCCATCCCCTTCGGCAGGTTCCATGCGAGGACTTTTCAATGGGACCTCTTGGACAAGTGGTCCGGGTCCCGTTTACAAATGCATCAAAGGATCACCCTGTCTCCCAGGACCAGGGTATCTCTCCTGTGGTGGCTGCACAGTGCTCACCTACTAGAGGGTCGCAGGTTCGGCATTCAGCACTGGGTCCTGGTGACCACGGACGCAAGCCTCCGAGGCTGGGGAGCAGTCACACTGGGAAGAAATTTCCAAGGTCTCTGGTCAAATCTAGAGACTTGTCTCCACATCAATGTCCTGGAGTTGAGGGCCATATACAACGCCCTGCGTTAAGCGGAGGAATTGCTTCAGGGAAAACCGGTTCTGATTCAGTCAGACAATGTCACGGCAGGGGCTCATATAAACCGCCAAGGTGGAACAAGGAGCAGAGTGGCCATGGCAGAAGCGACCAGGATTCTACGCTGGGCGGAAGGCCATGTAAGCGCACTATCAGCAGTGTTCATCCCGGGGGTGGACAACTGGGAGGCGGACTTCCTCAGCAGGCACGACCTGCATCCGGGAGAGTGGGGACTTCATCAAGAAGTCTTCGCACAGATCACGGGTCGGTGGGGACTGCCTCAAATAGACATGATGGCATCCCTTCTCAACAAAAAGCTAAAGCGGCATTGCATAAGGTCAAGGGACCCTCAGGCGGTAGCGGTAGACGCTCTGGTGACACCTTGGGTGTTCAGATCGGTCTATGTGTTTCCTCCTCTTCCTCTCATACCCAAGGTGTTGAGAATAATAAGAATAAGCAGGGTCAGAACAATCCTCATTGTTCCAGATTGGCCACAGAGGACTTGGTATCCGGAGCTGCAAGAGTAGCTCACAGAAGATCCGTGGCCTCTTCCTCTAAGGCAGGACCTGCTGCAGCAGGGGCCCTGTCTGTTCCAAGACTTACCGCGGCTGCGTTTGACGGCATGGCGGTTGAACGCCGGATCCTAGCGGAGGAGGTCATTCCTACCCTGATCAAGGCTAGGAAAGACGTGACGTTGAAACATTATCACCGTATATGGCGAAAATATGTTTCTTGGTGTGAGGCCAGAGCTGCTCCTACGGAGGAGTTCCATTTGGGCCGTCTACTTCACTTCCTTCAAACAGGAGTGAATTTGGGCCTAAAATTAGGGTCCATAAAGCTCCAAATTTCGGCCTTATCCATCCAAGAGAATTGGCCTCTATTCCTGAAGTACAGACTTTTGTGTAGGGAGTGCTGCATATTCAGCCTCCCTTTGTACCTCCGGTGGCGCCTTGGGATCTTAACGTGGTGTTACGTTTCCTCAAGTCACCTTGGTTTGAACCACTCAAAACAGTGGAGTTGAAATACCTCACGTGGAAAGTGGTCATGTTGTTGGCATTAGCTTCGGCAAGGTATGTTTCAGAATTGGCGGCTTTATCACATAAAAGCCCATACTTGGTTTTTCACGGGGATAGGGCAGAGTTGAGGACCTATTGTCGTGCCTATGGCTACACGGGACTTGGAGAATTCCGAGTCCCTGGATGTGGTCAGGGCTTTGAAGATTTATGTGACCAGAATGGCTAGGATCAGGAAGACTGAAGCTCTGTTTGTTCTGTATGCGGCCAACAAGGTTGGCGCTCCTGCTTCAAAGCAGACTATTGCTCGCTGGATCTGTAACACGATTCAGCAGGCGCATTCTACGGCAGGATTACCATTGCCTAAATCGGTTAAGGCCCATTCCACTAGGAAGGTGGGCTCTTCTTGGGCGGCTGCCCGAGGGGTCTCGGCGTTACAGTTGTGCCGAGCAGCTACTTGGTCGGGGTCAAACACCTTTGCAAAGTTCTATAAGTTTGATACCCTGGCTGAGGAGGACCTCCTGTTTGCTCAATCGGTGCTGCAGAGTCATCCGCACTCTCCCGCCCGTTTGGGAGCTTTGGTATAGTCCCCATGGTCCTTACGGAGTCCCAGCATCCTCAAGGACGTTAGAGAAAAAAAGATTTTACTTACCGGTAAATCTATTTCTCGTAGTCCGTAGAGGATGCTGGGCGCCCGTCCCATGTGCGGACTTCTTCTGCAAGACTTGTTTATAGTTATTGCTTACATAAGGGTTATGTTATAGTTTATCGGTTGACCCGAGGCTATGTTGTTGTTCATACTGTTAACTGGGTAGTTTATCACAAGTTATACGGTGTGGCTGGTATGGATCTCGCCCTTAGGTTTACAAAAATCCTTCCTTGTACTGTCCATCTCCTCTGGGCACAGTTTCCCTAACTGAGGTCTGGAGGAGGGTCATAGAGGGAGGAGCCAGTGCACACCCAGAATCCAAAGCTTTCTTAAAGTGCCCTATCTCCTGCGGAGCCCGTCTATTCCCCATGGTCCTTACGGAGTCCCAGCATCCTCTACGGACTACGAGAAATAGATTTACCGGTAAGTAAAATCTTATTTTTCTGTAGTGACATCGTGGCACTGGTTGTCTGTACAGTGTCTCACATGGAATCTGATGACTAGTACTTATCATTCTTCATGGCTAAACTGTGGAACAGTGTTCTTAGAAAGAAGCATCTCCTCAGAAACCCTGTGTAGGTTTTGGACAGAAGCAGAGTCCTTACCAGGGAAAGGAGAAGAATCTGTTGTCCTAATAAGATCTTAACCTTAGTAGAACGTAAGGGGAGGGTGACCAGTGTCTCCCCTGCCCTCTCCATAGATATATATATATTTTTTTTAGAAAATGATTCGCACCAAATACAAAAAAATAAAATAACTTTACCTTCTTCGGAGGATACCCCTGTGTGGTTTGCAGCACCTTACAACCCAAAACTAGTGTCATTTTACACATACATGTCAAACCTATAGATTCTGGTGAACGTGTGCACCAAAAAACAGATGGCTGCTCATGATGCACCCTCTAACCTAGCAGACTGGGCCCTTACATTCCCCAGCACAGGCTAGCCTGCCCCCATGTAATCCTGGCAGGTTATAAATGTAATCCACCTGCCCCAATTTTCTGGGGCCAAGGACCAAGAGATTTGCCTGGTGCACCACCTTAATCCTTACATTTTAAAGACTCAGATAACTTCCATGGAGTGAAGAGAACCATCTTAATCCTTAGGCCGATCAAGGCACATAGTGGGTCATCCCGACCTGATCGCACGCTGCCGTTTTCCACAGCGCAGTGATCAGGTCACTACTGCGCATGTGTATGCACCGCAATGCGCAGGCGCATGGTACGAGTACAAAGCAGATCGTTGTTGGGCGATGGATTTAATGAAGAATCCATTCGCACAGCCGATCGCAAGAAGATTGACAGGAAAAAGGCGTTTATGGGTGTCAACTGACCGTTTTCAGGGAGTAGTTGGAAAAACGCAGGCGTGTCCAAGTGTTTGCAGGGCGGGTGTCTGACGTCAATTCCGGGACCGGACAGATTGAAGTGATTGCAGCGGCTGAGTAAGTTCTGAGCTACTCAGAAACTGTTTTTGTACTGCTCGGCTGCACACTTGCAAAGCTAAAATACACTCCCCATTTGGCGGCGACTTTGCGTTTGCACGACTGCAAAAAGTAGCTAGCGAGTGATCAACTCTGAGTAACCCCCATAGTCGGAAACACAATCACCTGGTTCAAGTGGAACCTGGAGACTACCTTGTATTGATAAGAGTGCTTAGTCTTCAGTGTGTGAAAACTGAGGAAAATAGATCTGCAGGAAAGAGTTTTGGTTTCTGTTTGAATACACCCCACCCAAATCTAAATCTCTCTGCACATGTTACATCTGCCCCACCTGCAGTGCAACACCGTTTTGCCCAGTTGCTTGCTTTTTTGCTTTACTTATAAATATGAATCAGGCTCACTGTGTGTGCATATTTTGGTGTAATCTGCTGGTTGTTTAGGCTATACTGAAATGCTGAAACACCCTTATTACCTAATAAACAGATAATATAAAGGTGTTTGTTTTTTAATTAGTAATAGAAAAGGAAACTCCATCTGAAATATTTACATGCATATTCCCAAATTGATAAAATGGTTTGCTTTGTTTTCCTACTTTCGTATGGAATAAAATATGTAGTATGGTTTCCTCATACTAAACTGTGCTACTCTGAATACATTATGTTGCCACTCATCCCAGCTACATAGAGGCTATGACGTCTTCCTTACCGTTACTTTTGAGATGTGTTGAGACATACAGATGTAGCCACGCTCATTGTGGCTAAATCTGCCGAGCTGCGTCTGTTGCTGCCCCCATTCATGCGAACAAGGCGCATGTGCACCTTAGATGTGGTTGCGGCAAACTAGGCGCGAATGCACGTAGATGTAGCAACGATGAGTGTGGCTACATCTGTACAGGGTGTCCGTCATTGTTCACTAGGTACTCCATGTGTTCAACCAATCGACAATCGCCCGTAAGAAATCACAGTTCCTGTCAAATGAGATCACGGCAGCAAACAATAGGCCAGCTCAACTTTTCCGCACAGTGGAGATGCTTTGCAAGCCAGAATGCTTGCAGACTGATGAAACCCTCTCCCAGGCAAGATGCAACGAGTTTGCAAATTTCTTTGCAAATAAAATATCCACCATCTGGGCTGGAATCGCCCGGATGGCACATCAAAGGAGTGTCAAACTACAAAATCTGCCAATATAAGCCACCTGTCTTCATGGACCAGCTTTAACCCAGTAGATGTAAAGGATATTGCAGAAATTGCTCGGATTTTGCGTCCCACCACCTGTGATCTGGACCCTGCCTCAACCAAGCTTCTAATAGGTTGTATGGATATAATTGGTCCTGTCTTTGCAAAAATTGTTCAATGCTCTTTGCAGACGGGCATATTTCCTGGAACCCTAAAGGAAGCAATTGTTAGACTTCTTCTTAAAAAACCTAATTTAGATCCTGACTGCATGACCAACTACAGATCTGTATTAAACCTTCCTTTTCTAGGAAAGGTTATTGAGAAAGTGGTTGCAAATCAACTGGAAACCCGCCTGTCAACCCATGGTATCTATGATCCATTCCAATCAGGATTCAGGAGAAGACATAGCACTGAAACAGCCCTGGTGTGTGTGTGTTAAATGATCTTCTGATGGCAAGAGACAGAGGTGACTGTTCAATATTAATCCTTCTGGATATCTGCAGCATTTGATACCGTGGACCATGGGCTTCTGATTGAGCGACTGACACATATTTGTGGACTGGATGTCACAGTCCTAAGCTGGTTCAAATCATTTCTCACAGGCAGGTCACAGAGAGTATCATCTGGATTATACTCATCACCACCAGTGCCATTGCCATGTGGTGTCCCACAAGGTTCTATACTATGCTTTTTGCAGTATACATGCTCCCGCTGGGTGAAATAATCAGGTGCCATGGTCTAGTCTACCACTGCTATGCAGATGATACACAACTGTACTTGTCCTTTGCTCCGGGCACTGATAAACCGATAGCAACCGTAAATGGCTGTCTAGCTGAACTCCAGGAGTGGATGAGTGACAGTTGGCTGCGACTGAACCCGGATAAAACAGAGGCCCTTATAATAGGACCACAATATCAAAGCATAGCCAACCAACTGGACTTGCACTCGGGGATTCAGAATTACAATCCACTGATCGTGTGTGGAATCTTGGCGTTGTCCTGGATGGTGGCTTGACACTTAAACATCAGATATCAGCAACAATCAAATCCTCATTTTTTTCACCTGATGAACATAGCCAGAATCAAGCACTTAATTCCCTCAGATGATCTGCCAAAAGTCATCCATGCATTTGTATCATCTTGATTAGACTACTGTAATGCCCTCTACCTTGGTCTCCCAGCAAAAGAATTGCACCGCTTACAGCTGGTGCAAAACACAGCTGCCAGGCTGTTAACCGACCAGCCCCGTTCTAGCCACATAACACCCATACTCTACTCCCTTCACTGGCTGCCTGTAAGATGGCGAATCATCTTCAAGATTGGCTTACTGAGTTTACAAGCTCTACATGACCAGGGCCCAAGTTACCTGAAGCAGCTTCTGACCCCATACTGCCCCACTCGATTACTGCGATCTGTAGATGAAGGACTTTTAGCAGTACCTAGAATCTCCCGTAATTCATCTGGGGGTCGAGCTTTTAGTCATGCGGCTCCGACTCTATGGAACTCACTTCCCCACACAGTGCGAGAGGCCCCAACTATAGAATCCTTCAAAAGTAGACTCAAGACTTTCCTTTTTACTCAAGCATTCCCATAATTGTCCCTTTAGTATCTACAGGCTTCTGTATTTTATGAAAAACTGTTCTGTACTTGATTATTTTCTGTACTATATTATGCTGTGTATCTGTTAAGCGCCTTGAGTCCTATTGGAGAAAGGGCGCTTTATAAATAAAATTATTATTATTATTAACCTTTATTGTGATTAGCCATGGACCCTGTTTGCTGGAACATTTCCACCCAAGACGATAGTTTTGTTTGGTTTTGCAGGTCTCTGGAAATTGTCCTGGCACTATGTTGTTACGGATGCCAAGGAAGGCTCCCCATTCCATCCTGTCTCTTAACTCCGTGAATAATGTCACACACAATGCATGTTTCTGGATGGTGTACTGTGGCATTCCAGCTGTCACGTAACGTCTACTTTAACACATAAGATACTTGTAGAAGTTTTCCTTTTTTTTTTTTTTAATGCACCCTGTACATTTATAGTGCTGGAAGATGATCTACTGTACTGGGACACAACAGCCCAAACTTGCTGGTAACGTGTGCATTGCAGAACAAAAAAGGTAGAGCTGGATTAGGACCGTCACCTCTAGGCTGGAGGTTGTACTACTGTGCCCAGCCATGCTTTGCCATGTGTAGTTTAGGATGTGGAGACCTTACTTGCCTAAACAAGATGGAGTTGGGTTAGTACTCCCTATGTTATTTATGTTAATTCCTTTGTTCTCTTTTAACCGATAACTAGATTTTGGTGTTGTCACGCACCGTAGGAGGATTTAGTGGTTGGAAATGCCATTCGTTTCTGCTCGTCGCCGCTTATTCCATTGCACCCACTCCGATACACCGCCTTGCAGATGGGGTGTGATATGGATTCTTATGATTGCTTGAATACATCTAGGAAATCCAAAGCACATTTTGTTTATGTAAATGGTAGTTTAATTATTATTGGATTCATTTTAGTCTTCATTCTACAAGTAAATGATGGGTTTATTATTTCAGTATTAAGTACTTCCTAGCAGCTTGTTTTACGTAGATGATTAGAAACACTTTCTGTCATCTCCAGCCAAAGATTAGGCGCGCTTCACAGAGTATAGCAACAAATACAGCATACTAAAATACAGTACTTCCAGCTGGAATAGCGCAGAGAAGAGTTAAAAAGTATTATGGAAATTGTAAACTGCATGTCATTGACTTTCCTGTTTACAAAAGATTCCCGTCTGTACATCCAAGTGTCATGTGGTCTGTGCCCTAACAAGTCCTATGTTATATTGTTTTAGAATCCCCACTATGTAGGTATTACGCTGGTCTTTCTCTGGTAACAGCCCTGTAAAATGGTTTTTACTAGTTCAGTTTAACAGTTTATTATCTTTGTAGTAGGATGCGCTTTACTTTTCTATTTCAGGATTCCCTACTGTATATCTAAGCATCCCTGTTCCATAACAGGAGTTAAGATGTTTGACATTGTACTCTTATTGTCCTTTGCTATCAGTAATTTTAGGCACGGGAGGCTCCTTGCAGTGTCCTTTAATTGGCTTATTGTCTGTAATGCTTCCTATACAGGCAACAATTTCATTATCAAATTTGGCATATTTAGAGTATAGACTTAAGCCCAGTACACACAATGCAATTATCGTGCCAATCAGACGATAATTGGCTCCCCGGTCTAATAATTGGATAATGTGTACAGTATGTAGGAGCTTGGGGGGTCCGGATCTGATTTGCGGCACACGCTATCTTGTTCCTGATCTCCAGATCCCATTAAAGATGGAAGATTTTTAGAACTGGTGATGTTGCCCATAGTAACCAGTCAAATTATATCTATTATCTGCTTGAAGCAGCTAGATAAATGGTGAGTAGAATCTGATTGGTTGCCATGGGCAACATCACCAGTTCTAAAAATCTCCCACCTTAGTAAATTTACCCCAAGGAGAGCTGAAGAAAGTACACACTAAGCTAGAAATTGCACTGTGCCCCCTGATCTAATAATTGCTCTGTGGAATCGGAGTATTTATCGGCAGAGTTTATCTGCTAGTGTGTATCCACTCTCCTAATCCCCCTGCCTTATGCATTGGCAACCTATGCCTTGCTTACTTCCTGCATCAGGCTGCCTTCTGCTGCTTGCACCTCATGTCACCTGTCTGTCTCCCACCACCCCCTAGATTGTGAGCTCCTCTTCCCTCCTGTTCTCACAACCCTCTTCTCTCTCACTTTAATTACAGCTGTCTCCTACGCAGCGAATGTCTATACCCGCATCTCTTCTCGCTTGTTACAGTTTATCTCTTCCAACGGCTGCCTGCCCCTAGTAGCCGATTACTCCTTTGCTTCCTTACACCTCAGCTGTATTGTGTACTGATGATTGCAGTGATAATTCTTACATGTGCTCTATTTTAGTTTTTCAGTTACTGTAATTTTAAGTTCTGTGTACCCTGTATTATTCTAATGTCTGCCGTATATATAGCGCTGCGAAACACTTGTGGCACTTTATAAATAAAATGTAGTACTACTAACAATATTCAGCATAAGTTGTTCTAAGTGTAACCAGACAGGATGTTTAGTATAATTAGATAATTTATTTTGCTACCAAAGTATTGCTTATGTCAGTAGATACATTATTTTTCCGTCTTCATTTCCACAGTAGAAGCGTAAGCGGAAAAATAGTTTAACTGCCTGTCAGTAATCACATTCATAAATTGTCTCTTGTGATCTATTTCTTATATCCTTACATTGTTTATAGTTACTGCACTTTGTTGCCTCTTATTTAGTGATGTTTATCACTGTGTTTTGCCTGGTAAAGTTATATCGCTTAAGCCCCTTTACGATATAGGGGTATATGCAATTGCGGTCGAATTCACGAAATTGTCGAAAAACGGGACTTTTTCGCCCCCCCAAAAAATTCGACAATGCAATTCAGTACTTTCCGTCAAAAAAACGGACTTTCAAAATTCGTCTTTTTGAAATTCGACATTTGTCAAATTCGACATTTCTGCAATGGTACAAATGCAGCAATTCGCCAAAAGTATATTCAATTGAAGTTTGGAAATTCGACAACAGTGCTTTTAGACAGTAAATTCGACATTTTCAATCCGCCACACTTTGGTGGGGGAATCTAATAAAAAAAATTTAAAACATGTTTCTCTGACGTCCTAGTGGATGCTGGGAACTCCGTAAGGACCATGGGGAATAGCGGCTCCACAGGAGACTGGGCACAACTAAAAGAAAGCTTTTAGACTACCTGGTGTGCACTGGCTCCTCCCACTATGACCCTCCTCCAAGCCTCAGTTAGATTTCTGTGCCCGGCCGGGCTGGATGCACACTAGGGGCTCTCCTGAGCTCCTAGAAAGAAAGTTTATTTTAGGTTTTTTATTTTACAGTGAGACCTGCTGGCAACAGGCTCACTGCATCGAGGGACTAAGGGGAGAAGAAGCGAACCTACCTGCTTGCAGCTAGCTTGGGCTTCTTAGGCTACTGGACACCATTAGCTCCAGAGGGATCGACCGCATGGAACCGGCCATTGGTGTTCGTTCCCGGAGCCGCGCCGCCGTCCCCCTTACAGAGCCAGAAGCAAGAAGAGGTCCGGAAAATCGGCGGCAGAAGACATCAGTCTTCACCAAGGTAGCGCACTGCACTGCAGCTGTGCGCCATTGCTCCTCATACACACTTCACACTCCGGTCACTGAGGGTGCAGGGCGCTGGGGGGGGGGGGGGGCGCCCTGGGCAGCCATAAAAACACCTTGGCTGGCAAATATATCACAATATATATCCCCAGAGGCTATATATGTGATAAATACCCCTGCCAGAATCCATAAAAAAGCGGGAGAAAAGTCAGCGAAAAAGGGGCGGAGCTATCTCCCTCAGCACACTGGCGCCATTTTCTCTTCACAGTGCAGCTGGAAGACCGCTCCCCAGGCTCTCCCCTGTAGTTTGCAGGCTCAAAGGGTTAAAAAGAGAGGGGGGGCACTAAATTTAGGCGCAATATTGTATATACAAGCAGCTATTGGGAAAAATTCACTCAATATAGTGTTAATCCCTAAATTATATAGCGCTCTGGTGTGTGCTGGCATACTCTCTCTCTGTCTCCCCAAAGGGCTGTGTGGGGTCCTGTCCTCAGAGCATTCCCTGTGTGTGTGCGGTGTGTCGGTACGGCTGTGTCGACACGTTTGATGAGGAGGCTTATGTGGTGGCAGAGCAGATGCCGATAAATGTGATGTCGCCCCCTGTGGGGCCGACACCAGAGTGGATGGATAGGTGGAAGGTATAAACCGACAGTGTCAACTCCTTACATAAAAGGCTGGATGACGTAACAGCTGTGGGACAGCCGGCTTCTCAGCCGCGCCTGCCCAGGCGTCTCAAAGGCCATCAGGGGCTCAAAAACGCCCGCTCCCTCAGATGGCAGATACAGATGTCGACACGGAGTCTGACTCCAGTGTCGACGAGGTTGAGACATATACACAATCCACTAGGAACATCCGTTACATGATCCCGGCAATAAAAAATGTGTTACACATTTCTGACATTAACCCAAGTACCACTAAAAAAGGGTTTTATGTGTGGGGAGAAAAAGCAGGCAGTGTTTTGTTCCCCCATCAAATGAGTGAATGAAGTGTGAAAAAGCGTGGGTTCCCCCGATAAGAAACTGGTAATTTCTAAAAAGTTACTGATGGCGTACCCTTTCCCGCCAGAGGATAAGTTACACTGAGAGATATCCCCTAGGGTGGATAAGGCGCTCACACGTTTGTCAAAAAAGGTGGCACTGCCGTCTTAGGATACGGCCACTTTGAAGGTACCTGCTGATAAAAAGCAGAAGGCTATCCTGAAGTCTGTATTTACACACTCAGGTACTAGACTGAGACCTGCAGATAGTGCTGCTGCAGCGTGGTCTGTGACCCTGTCAAACAGGGATACTATTTTGCGAACATAAGAGCATATTAAAGATGTCGTCTTATATATGAGGGATGCACAGAGGGATATTTTGCCGGCTGGCATCCAGAATTAATGCAATGTCCATTCTGTCAGGAGGGTATTAGAGACCCGACACTGGACAGGTGATGCTGACTTTAAAAGGCACATAGAGCCTTATAAGGGTGAGGAATTGTTTGGGGATGGTCTCTGGGACCTCGTATCCACAGCAACAGCTGGGAAGAAATTTTTTTAGCTCAGGTTTCCTCACAGCCTAAGAAAGCACTGTATTATCAGGTACGGTCCTTTCGGCTTCAGAAAAGCAAGCGGGTCAAAGGCGCTTCCTTTCTGCACAGAGACGAGGGAAGAGGGAAAAAGCTGCACCAGCCAGCCAGTTCCCAGAATCAAAATTCTTCCCCCGCTTCCTCTGAGTCCACCGCATGACGCGGGGGCTCCACAAGCGTAGCCAGTTACGGTGGGGGGCCGCCTCAAAAATTTCAGCGATCAGTGGGCTCGCTCACAGGTGGATCCCTGGATCCTTCAAGTAGTATCTCAGGGGTACAAGCTGGAATTCGAGGCGTCTCCCCTCCGCCGTTTTCCTCAAATCTGCCTTGCCGACAACTCCCTCAGGCAGGGAGGCTGTGCTAGAGGCAATTCACAAGCTGTATTCCCAGCAGGTGATAGTCAAGGTGCCCCTACTTCAACAAGGACGGGGTTACTATTCCACACTGTCTGTGGTACCGAAACCGGACGGTTCGGTGAGACCCATGTTAAATTTGAAATCCTTGAACACATACATAAAAAAATTCAAGTTCAAGATGGAATCGCTCAGGGCGGTTATTGCAAGCCTGGAGGAGGGGGATTACATGGTATCCCTGGACATCAAGGATGCTTACCTACATGTCCCCATTTATCATCCTCACCAGGAGTACCTCAGATTTGTGGTACAGGATTGCCATTACCAATTCCAAACACTGCCGTTTGGACTGTCCACGGCACCGAGGGTCTTTACCAAGGTAATGGCAGAAATGATGATACTCCTTCGAAAAAAGGGAGTTTTAATTATCCCGTACTTGGACGATCTCCTTATAAAGGCAAGGTCCAAGGAGCAGTTGTTGGTTGGAGTAGCACTATCTCGGGAAGTGCTACAACAGCACGGATGGATTCTATACATTCCAAAGTCACAGCTGGTTCCTACCACACGCCCTACTGTTCCTGGGGATGGTTCTGGACACAGAACAGGAAAAAGTATTTCTCCCGCAGGAGAAAGCCAAGGAGCTGTCATCTCTAGTCAGAGACCTCCTGAAACCAAAACAGGTATCGGTGCATCACTGCACACGAGTCCTGGGAAAAATGATAGCTTCTTACGAAGCAGAATTCCATTCGGCAGGTTCCATGCAAGAACCTTTCAGTGGGACCTCTTGGACAAGTGGTCGGGATCGCATCTTCAGATGCATCGGCTGATAACCCTGTCTCCAAGGACCAGGGTATCTCTACTGTGGTGGCTGCAGAGTGCTCATCTTCAAGAGGGCCGCAGAGTCGGCATATAGGACTGGGTCCTGGTAACCACGGATGCCAGCCTTCGAGGCTGGGGGGCAGTCACACAGGGAAGAAATTTCTAAGGACTTTGGTCAAGTCAGGAGTCGTCCCTACACATAAATATTAGTGATGAGCGGATTCGGTTTTACTCGGTTTTACTCGGTTTTACTCGGTTCTCAAAACGGCATCTTATTGGCTCACGGATGTCACGTGTTTTGGATAGCCAATAAGATGCCGTTTTGAGAACCGAGTAAAACCGAGTAAAACCGAACCTCGCTCATCACTAATAAATATTCTGGAACTGAGGGCCATTTACAATGCCCTAAGTCTGGCAAGGCCTCTGCTTCAAAACCAGCCGGTACTGATCCAATCAGACAACATCACGGCAGTCGCCCATGTAAACCGACAGGGCGGCACAAGAAGCAGGATGGCGATGGCAGAAGCCACAAGGATTCTCCGATGGACGGAAAATCACGTCTTAGCACTGTCAGCAGTGTTCATTCCGGGAGTGGTCAACTGGGAAGCAGACTTCCTCAGCAGACACGACCTCCACCCGGGAGAGTGGGGACTTCATCCAGAAGTCTTCCAACTGTTGGTAAACTGTTGGGAAAGACCACAGGTGGACATGATGGCGTCCCGCCTAAACAAAAAACTAGATATTGCGCCAGGTCAAGGGACCCTCAGGCGATAGCTGTGGACGCTCTAGTGACACCGTGGGTGTACCAGTCGGTTTATGTATTCCCCCCTCTGCCTCTCATACCAAATGGTACTGAGAATAATAAGAAGACGAGGAGTAAGAACGATACTCGTGGTTCCGGATGGGCCAAGAAGAGCTTGGTACCCAGAACTTCAAGAAATGATATCAGAGGACCCATGGCCTCTACCGCTAAGACAGGATCTGCTACAGCAGGGGCCCTGTCTGTTCCAAGACTTACCGCGGCTACGTTTGACGGCATGGCGGTTGAATTCCGGATCCTAAAGGAAAAGGGCATTCCGGAGGAAGTCATTCCTACGCTGATAAAAGCCAGGAAAGAAGTAACCGCAAACCATTATCACCGTATTTGGCGAAAATATGTTGCGTGGTGTGAGGCCAGGAAGGCCCCAACAGAGGAATTTCAGCTGGGTCGTTTTCTGCACTTCCTACAGTCAGGAGTGACTATGGGCCTAAACTTGGGTTCCATTAAGGTCCAGATTTCGGCTCTGTCGATTTTCTTCCAGAAAGAACTGGCTTCACTGCCTGGAGTTCAGACATTTGTAAAGGGAGTGCTACATATTCAGCCCCCTTTTGTGCCTCCTGTGGCACCTTGGGATCTCAACGTGGTGTTGAGTTTCCTAAAATCACATTGGTTTGAGCCACTTAAAACTGTGGATTTGAAATATCTCACGTGGAAAGTGGTCATGTTATTGGCCTTGGCTTCGGCCAGGCGTGTGTCAGAATTGGCGGCTTTGTCATGTAAAAGCCCTTATCTGATTTTCCATATGGATAGGGCAGAATTGAGGACTCGTCCCCAGTTTCTCCCTAAGGTGGTATCAGCTTTTCACTTGAACCAACCTATTGTAGTGCCTGTGGCTACTAGGGACTTGGAAGATTCCAAGTTACTGGACGTAGTCAGGGCCTTAAAAATTTATATTTCCAGGACAGCTGGAGTCAGGAAAATTTACTCGCTTTTTATCCTGTAGGCACCCAACAAAATAGGTGCTCCTGCTTCTAAGCAGACTATTGCTCGCTGAATTTGTAGCACATTTCAGCTGGAGCATTCTGCGGCTGGATTGCCGCATCCTAAATCAGTAAAAGCCCATTCCACGAGGAAAGTGGGCTCATCTTGGGCGGCTGCCCGAGGGGTCTCGGCTTTACAACTGTGCCGAGCTGCAACTTGGTCAGGGGCAAACACGTTTGCAAAATTCTACAAATTTGATACCCTGGCTGAGGAGGACCTTGAGTTCTCTCATTCGGTGCTGCAGAGTCATCCGCACTCTCCCGCCCGTTTGGGAGCTTTGGTATAATCCCCATGGTCCTTACGGAGTTCCCAGCATCCACTAGGACGTCAGAGAAAATAAGATTTTACTCACCGGTAAATCTATTTCTCGTAGTCCGTAGTGGATGCTGGGCGCCCATCCCAAGTGCGGATTGTCTGCAATACTTGTATGTAGTTATTGCCTAACTAAGGGTTATTGTTGAGCCATCTGTTGAGGGGCTCAGTTATATTTCATACTGTTAACTGGGTATAGTATCACAAGTTATACGTTGTGATTGGTGTGGCTGGTATGAGTCTTACCCGGGATTCAAAATCCTTCCTTATTGTGTCAGCTCTTCCGGGCACAGTATCCTAACTGAGGCTTGGAGGAGGGTCATAGAGGGAGGAGCCAGTGCACACCAGGTAGTCTAAAAGCTTTCTTTTAGTTGGGCCCAGTCTCCTGCGGAGCCGCTTTTCCCCATGGTCCTTACGGAGTTCCCAGCATCCACTACGGACTACGAGAAATAGATTTACCGGTGAGTAAAATCTTATTTTTTTTTGGTGTTTTTTTTATTGGTAATAGCATATCTATTTATATTAGAAGGGATTAGGTAATTGGTTTGTCTATTTTGGAGGCACAAGTATTATTTATATATTTTTAAAAATATTATTTTTTTAATTTATTTTTTTAAAATGGAATGGTAAAATCCCGAAAAAAAATGGCGTGGGGTCCCCCCTCCAAAGCATAACCAGCCTCGGGCTCTTCGAGCCGGTCCTGGTTCTAAAAATCCGGGGGGGAAAATGACAGGGGATCCCCCGTATTTTTAAAACCAGCACCGGGCTCTGCGCCTGGTGCTGGTGCAAAAAATACGGGGGACAAAAAGCGTAGGGATCCCCCGTATTTTATACACCAGCATCGGGCTCCACTAGCTGGACAGATAATGCCACAGCCGGGGATCACTTTTATACAGCGCCCTGCGGCCGTGGCATTAAATATCCAACTAGTCACCCCTGGCCGGGGTACCCTGGGGGAGTGGGGACCCCTTCAATCAAGGGGTCCCCCCCCAGCCACCCAAGGGCCAGGGGTGAAGCCCGAGGCTGTCCCCCCCCATCCAAGGGCTGCGGATGGGGGGCTGATAGCCTTGAGAAATTTGAAAGAATTTAGTTTTTTTTCCAGTAGTACTACAAGTCCCAGCAAGCCTCCCCCGCAAGCTGGTAGTTGGAGAACCACAAGTACCAGCATGCGGGAGAAAAACGGGCCCGCTGGTACCTGTAGTTCTACTGAAAAAAAATACCCAAATAAAAACAGGACACGCACACCGTGATAGTAAAACTTTATTACACACATGTCGACACACACATACTTACCTATGTTCACACGCCGACCTCTGTCCACTTGTCCAAGTAGAATCCACGTGTACCTGTGAATAAAATTATACTCACCTCAATCCAGTGTCCAGATTATAATCCTCGTACTTGGCAAAACAACAAAACGAACACCCGGACCAAACGGACTGAAAGGGGTCCCATGTTTACACATGGGACCCCTTTCCACGAATGCCGGGACCCCACGTGACTGCTGTCACAGAAGGTCCCTTAAGCCAATCAGGAAGCGCTACTTCGTGGCACTCTCCTGATTGGCTGTATGCGCGTCTGCTGTCAGACAGCGCATCGCACAGCTCCCTCCATTAGTTTCAATGGTGGGAACTTTGCGGGTAGCAGTGGGGTTACCCGCGGTCAGCCGCTGACCTCGGGTGACCTCACCGCTGACGCAAAGTTCCCACCATTAAATATAATGGAGAGGCTTTGCGATGCGCTGTCTGACAGCTCAGACGCGCATACAGCCAATCAGCAGAGTGCCAGGACGTTGCGCTCGCTGATTGGCTGAAGAGACCTTTCTGTGACAGCAGTCACGGGGGGGTCTCTGCATTCGGGGAAATGGGTCCCATGTGTAAACATGGGACCCCTTTCAGTCCGTTTGGTTCGGGTGTTCGGTTTTTTTTTTTTTGCCAAGTACGAGGATTATTTTAAAAGATCCGGACACTGGATTAAGGCGAGTATAATTTTTTTCACAGGTACCCCGGATTCTTCAGTGACGAGGGGGGCGTGGCAGTCGGCGGGTCAACACAGGTAAGTATGTATGTGTCTGCATGTATGAAATAAAGTTTTACTATCACGGTGTGCGTGTCCTGTTTTTATTTGGGTATTTTTCTTCCAGTAGAACTACAGGTACCAGCGGGCCCGTTTTTCTCCCGCATGCTGGTACTTGTGGTTCTCCAAGTACCAGCTTGCGGGGGAGGCTTGCTGGGACTTGTAGTACTACTGGAAAAAACAATAGTCTTTCAAATTTCTCAAGGCTATCAGCCCCCCATCCGCAGCCCTTGGATGGGGGGGACAGCCTCGGGCTTCACCCCTGGCCCTTGGGTGGCTGGGGGGGGACCCCTTGATTGAAGGGGTCCCCACCCCCCAGGGTACCCCGGCCAGGGGTGACTAGTTGGATCTTTAATGCCATGGCCGCAGGGCGCTGTATAAAAGTGACCCCCGGCTGTGGCATTATCTGTCCAGCTAGTGGAGCCCGATGCTGGTGTAAAAAATACCGGGGACCCCTACTCTTTTTGTCCCCCGTATTTTTTGCACCAGCACCAGGCGCAGAGTCCGGTGCTGGTTTTAAAAATACGGGGGATCCCCTGTCATTTCCCCCCCCTCCCCCGGATTTTTAGAACCAGGACCGGCTCGAAGAGCCCGAGGCTGGTTATGCTTTGGAGGGGGGACCCCACGCAATTTTTTTTCGCGGTTTTTACAGTTTTTTCCCGTTTTTAAAAAATTGGATCAAAATCCGTCAAATCGTCCGTTTTTCGACAGCGGGACTGTCGAATCCGTTTTTTATTGAATATGGTAAATTTCGGCACCCACTTGCCGGAATTTGACGGTCGAATTAAAAAAGGGGCGAAAAATTGCCGCGATTCGCCGCTAATTGCATATACCCCTTAACCTTGATTTATATTAACTTATGTTTAGACAGTGGTTACCATACATACAGGTACATCAGTAATTCACTGGACAGTGTGCAGGGTGTACACTGATTACAATTACACAAGTCAGTAGAGGCTGATGAATTTTTGTGCAATATGCACAGTAGCAACTTAAGAAAATGAGGACATATCACCATATTTTATCTATGTTCTTCTTCCAACATTAATCATTTTGCAAACAATAAGTACCCCGTTTTCAAGATGTAGCTAATGCTATGTAATGGAGTCTCCTATATAATAGCCCAGATCTGTGACTCTGTGCCTGTGTCTAACGCTGGGCGTGGCTAGGAGCTCTCATTAGGTTAGTGGCAGGTCTTATCACACCCAGTCCACCGCTGATTGGGTGAGAAACGCCCTACCACACAGGTTACATCCAATGGGAGGCTCTGCCCTTTGGCTGCTGTGTGTTCCCAGAGCAGGATTAACAATGGGGTGATGGAGCTGCAGCTCCAGGTCCACACCTCAAAATAGGCCCACTGCATCTCTGCAGCAACATACCCTCCAACAATTTACACATAAAAATCGCTACAAATTCGAGAAGGGGGCGTGGCCACGGGTAAAGTGGTGTGGCCACACCCCTTTTCCTATACTTTCAATGGAAGTTTGGAGAACCAAAAATCGGTACAGACCATAAAAAAAGGTACTGTACCTGCCAAAAAGGTACAGTTGGAGGGTATGCCACTGCATTTGCAGCAAGTCTCTGTGCTATAAAAAGGGGTGGGCTCGTGATCGCCAGTCACGCCCCCATTTTCGTCACTGAGGGGGCATGCCCAGCGCTCCGTGAGCCGCTGGCATGCCCCCTCTCCTTCTGTCTCCACTGAATAGCCTCCCAACTACCCCCCCCCCCTCCACCGCGGGACACTGCAGCCCGCGGGTGGGACAGAGGGACAGTCCCCCAAAAAATGGACTGTCCCGCACAAATCGGAACAGTTGGGAGGTATGCTTTGACTGCAGCGTCCTTTGTCCTGCTGCCAGTCCGCCTGCCCCCTCCAGCATCAACAATCCCCACTCCCTAGCTGCGGCGCAGGTGGAACAAAATCTGCTGTGGCCAACGGCATAGATGTGTATGAAATCAGCGCAGCCGAAGGCTTTCATAGCCCTCCCTGCGCCGCATACTCTCTGACCCCCGGAGCCGCCTCTGAGTGTGATGTCACAGAAGTGCCTTCCCGCCACAGCCGTGCCCAGATACCCAGAGGCCCTGACTTCGCAGTACAGCACCTGGCCTGCGAGCCTGGAAGCCCAGAGATGGCTAATGTAAGGGATAGAGTAGATGATATCGCAGAGGGTAATGTCTGGACGCTGATTCAATGTAAAAGGTGACAGTGCTGTGCAGTACAGTGGGTGTGCAGTGTCACTGACATTACACAGCACTCTCACCTTTTACATTGATTCAGCGAGACAGTCAGTTCTGCCAGCCAGTCACTATTGTTAGCGCCGGTGTCCCAATGCACCACATTACAGGGAAGTAGACGCACTAAATAAACTACAGCTCCCAGCAGCCCTTAGCGCCGAAGCATTCTGGCCCTTAGGGCTGCTGGGAGCTGTAGTTTATTGAGTGTATCTTCTTCCATGTAATGCGACTTGTTGGGACACCGGCGCTAACAATAGTGACTGGCTGCTGTGCGAGTTTCCAGGTGAGCCACTGCCAAAGGGAGGACAGCAGCTTAGCTGCTTGCAGGAGCAGAAGCATTACCTGCCCCTCCCCCACCCGCGGCACCCCCGCAACCTCTCCTCCCCCACCCGCCGTGGCTCTGGACCCCCACCCGTGGCACCCATGCACCCGCAGCACCCCCACATCTGCCTCTCCCCCACCTGCGGCACCCCCGGACCCCATCGGCGTCTCCCCCGCTCTCGCCACTCCCCCAACCACAGCACCTACTAGGTGATTCATCAGGCCCTGCGTGCGCTGTTCACGCCGTTGCAAGGGGCTTCGACCCCTTAACCATTGTCCGTGCAATATTTAACAACTCGCACAATTATGATTGGAGGTAATACTCCATATAATAAAAATATTGCACGCCAGCGTTATGGGGGCGTAGCCCCTTACGACGGTGTGAAGAGCGCCCGTAGTGCATGATGAATCACCTAGTAACATGATAAATACACAGTCCATTTGTTCCTAAATCGGTGCTTGCATTCATGGGAACAAATATATTTCCTCCAATATGCAGAGTTCCATCCAAATTACATACTGTCAACTCTGCTTAAGTAGCAATTCCATCTACACTCCCATGATAAGCCCTCAGATCATTAAGGCTACTGTATGTACATATGCACCATTGGTGCCCTGTGACACCCATCCAGATGTAAGTGGAAATATGGCAGAGAAGCATACAACTTTGAATTGCTGCAGTTGCATAGGCTCGGGCACAGAGCATGTGCCATGCTAACATTTGCAAAATCTGCCTGCAAAACAGGTTGCGTGCAACGCTGTAACAGCCCACATATTGTTAACCCTTTCCTGATATTCTGTTCAATATGACATTGCCTGGATATTAATGATGGAGCATTAACTATAGGGAGAAATAATTATTGTGTCATTTCTCTCTTTCTGTGTTTAAGCTTTAAACTATACATTTGGGATGTGTTTCATAATAGAGTAGTGTGCTGACACGTATTTCACCACAAAGGTGCTGTGACAAGGCAAGAAGCTGACCATTTAAAAAAAGACATATTTAAGCTCCTGGTAGATCATCAGATGACCTGTTTTTGATGTTAGAGATTAATTTGTAATGAATATCAACAATAATAATAATAATAATGATTTTCTACACCATTTATTAATAGAACATCTTCTGCTTGGTGATAGATAAATGTGGTGCTTTCATGAATTATATTGATGGAAGAGTGTGCAGTACGAAAATGTTTATTTTTTTGCGTATATATCACACCTAAGAAAGCCAATGTTTGTTATATCTGTAGGGGTTGGATACGGGATGCAGACGTTGGCATCCCAACCGCCAGAATGCCGGCAGGGGGCAAGCGCGGTGAAGCCCCTTGCGGGCTCGCTGCGCTCCCCACGCTGCGGGCTCGGTGGCTCGCTGCACTTGTCACAGGTTTTCTTCTCACTCCATGGGTGTCAATAGCTGTGGCGGCGCTGCCGGAATTCTGGTGGTCGGGATCCCAGTGTTGGTATTCTGACTGCCGGGATCCCGACCGCCGGCATCCCGATTACATCCCATCTGTAGCGAAGGATTTTTCTTCTGTTTCTCTGACGTCCTAAGTGGATGCTGGGACTCCGTAAGGACCATGGGGAATAGCGGCTCCGCAGGAGACTGGGCACAACTAAAGAAAGCTTTAGGACTACCTGGTGTGCACTGGCTCCTCCGACTATGACCCTCCTCCAGACCTCAGTTAGATTCTTGTGCCCGGCTGAGCTGGATGCACACTAGGGGCTCTCCTGAGCTCCTAGAAAAGAAAGTATATTTAGGTTTTTTATTTTCAGTGAAATCTGCTGGCAACAGGCTCCCTGCAGCGAGGGACTAAGGGGAGAAGAAGCGAACCTACCTAACTGGTGGTAGCTTGGGCTTCTTAGGCTACTGGACACCATTAGCTCCAGAGGGATCGAACACAGGACCCGACCTCGATCGTTCGGTCCCGAAGCCGCGCCGCCGTCCCCCTTACAGAGCCAGAAGCATGAAGATGGTCCTGGAAATCGGCGGCAGAAGACTTCGGTCTTCAACAAGGTAGCGCACAGCACTGCAGCTGTGCGCCATTGCTCCTCATGCACACCTCACACTCCGGTCACTGATGGGTGCAGGGCGCTGGGAGGGGGGCGCCCTGAGCAGCAATTTGAATACCTTGGCTGGCAAAAAATCACAATATATAGTCCCAGAGGCTATATATGTGATAAATACCCCTGCCAGAATCCATAAAAAAAGCGGGAGAAAAGTCAGCCGAAAAAGGGGCGGGGCTATCTCCCTCAGCACAGTGGCGCCATTTTTTCTTCACAGTGCAGCTGGAAGACAGCTCCCCAGGCTCTCCCCTGTAGTTTTCAGGCTCAAAGGGTTAAAAAGAGAGGGGGGGCACCAAATTTAGGCGCAATATTGTGTATACAAGCAGCTATTGGGGGGAAAATCACTCGGTTATAGTGTTAATCCCTGCATTATATAGCGCTCTGGTGTGTGCTGGCATACTCTCTCTCTGTCTCCCCAAAGGACTTTGTGGGGTCCTGTCCTCAGTCAGAGCATTCCCTGTGTGTGTGCGGTGTGTCGGTACGGCTGTGTCGACGTTTGAGGAGGAAGATTACGTGGAGGCGGAGCAGATGCCGATAAATGTGATGTCGCCTCCTGTGGGGCGACACCAGAGTGGATGGATAAGTGGAAGGTATTAACCGACAGTGTCAACTCCTTATGTAAAGGGCTGGATGACGTAACAGCTGTGGGACAGCCGGCTTCTCAGCCCGCGCCTGCCCAGGCATCTCAAAGGCCATCAGGGGCTCAAAAACGCCCGCTACCTCAGATGGCAGATACAGATGTCGACACGGAGTCTGACTCCAGTGTCGACGAGGTTGAGACATATACACAATCCACTAGGAACATCCGTTGCACTCGGCAATGAAAAATGTGTTACACATTTCTGACATTAACCCAAATACCAAAAAAAAGGGGTTTTATGTTTGGGGAGAAAAAGCAGCCAGTGTTTTGTTCCCCCATCAGATGAGTGAATGAAGCGTGGGTTCCCCCGATAAGAAACTGGTAATTTCTAAAAAGTTACTGATGGCGTACCCTTTCCCGCCAGAGGATAGGTCACGTTGGGAGATATCCCCTAGGGTGGATAAGGCGCTCACACGTTTGTCAAAAAAGGTGGCACTGCCGTCTTAGGATACGGCCACTTTGAAGGAGCCTGCTGTTAAAAAGCAGAAGGCTATCCTGAAGTCTGTATATACACACTCAGGTACTATACTGAGACCTGCAATTGCCTCAGCATGGATAGTGCTGCTGCAGCGTGGTCTGATACCCTGTCAGATAATATTGATACCCTATACAGGGATACTATTTTGCTAACCATAGAGCATATTAAAGACATCGTCTTATATATATGAGGGATGCACAGAGGGATATTTGCCGGCTGGCATCCAAAAGTTAATGCAATGTCCATTCTGCCAGGAGGGTATTAGGGACCCGGCAGTGGACAGGTGATGCTGACTTTAAAAGGCATATGGAGATTCTGCCTTATGAGGGTGAGGAATTGTTTGGGGATGGTCTCTGGGACCTCGTATCCACAGCAACAGCTGGGGAGAATTTTTTTTACCTCAGGTTCCTCACAGCCTAAGAAAGCACCGTATTATCAGGTACAGTCCTTTCGGCTTCAGAAAAGCGAGCGGGTCAAAGGCGCTTCCTTTCTGCACAGAGACAAGGGAAGAGGGAAAAAGCTGCACTAGACAGCCAGTTCCTAGGATCAAAAAATCTTCCCCCGCTTCATCTGAGTCCACCGCATGACGCTGGGGCTCCACAGGTGGAGCCAGGTGCGGTGGGGGCGCGTCTCGGGAATTTCAGCGACCAGTGGGCTCGCTCACAGGTGGATCCCTGGTTTCTGCAAGTAGTATCACAGGGATACAAGCTGGAGTTCGAGGCGACTCCCCCTCGCCGTTACCTCAAATCAGCCTTGCCTGCTGCCCTCGGAGAAAGGGGAGGTAGTACTGGCGGCAATTCACAAGCTGTACTTCCAGCAGGTGATAATCAAGGTACCCCTCCTTCAACAAGGCCGGGGTTACTATTCCACAATGTTTGTGGTACCGAAACCAGACGGTTTGGTGAGACCCATTCTAAAATTGAAATCTTTGAACACTTATATACAAAGGTTCAAGTTCAAAATGGAATCGCTCAGGGCGGTTATTGCAAGCCTGGACGAAGGGGATTACATGGTATCACTGGACATCAAGGATGCTTACCTGCATGTCCCCATTTACCCTCCTCACCAGGAGTACCTCAAAATTGTGGTACAGGACTGTCATTACCAATTCCAGACGTTGCCGTTGGTCTGTCCCCGGCACCGAGGGTATTCACCAAGGTAATGGCCGAAATGATGATACTCCTTCGAAAAAAGGGAGTTATAATTATCCCGTACTTGGACGATCTCCTTATAAAGGCGAGGTCCAGGGAGCAGTTGTTGGTCGGAGTAGCACTATCTCGGGAAGTGCTACAACAGCACGGCTGGATTCTGAATATTCCAAAGTCGCAGCTGGTTCCTACGACGCGTCTACTGTTCCTGGGTATGGTTCTGGACACAGAACAGGAAAAAGTGTTTCTCCCGGAGAAGAAGGCCAAGGAGTTGTCATCTCTAGTCAGAGACCTCCTAAAATAAATACAGGTGTCGGTGCATCAATGCACGCGAGTCCTGGGAAAGATGGTAGCTTCTTACGAAGAAAATCCATTCGGCAGGTTCCATGCAAGGATCTGCCAGTGGGATCTGTTGGACAAGTGGTCCGGGTCGCATCTTCAGATGCATCGGCTGATAACCCTGTCTCCAAGGGCCAGGGTGTCGCTGTTGTGGTGGCTGCAGAGTGCTCATCTTCTAGAGGGCCGTAGATTCGGCATACGGGACTGGGTCCTGGTGACCACGGATGCCAGCCTTCGAGGCTGGGGGGCAGTCACACAGGGAAGAAACTTCCAAGGACTATGGTCGAGTCAGGAGACTTCCCTTAACATAAATATTCGGGAACTAAGGGCCATTTACAATGCCCTAAGTCAGGCTAGCCCCTGCTTCAACACCAGCCGGTGCTGATCCAGTCAGACAACATCACGGCGGTCGCCAATGTAAACCAACAGGGCGGCACAAGAAGCAGGATGGCGATGGCAGAAGCCACAAGGATTTTCCGATGGGCGGAAAATCATGTGTTAGCAGTGTTAATTCCCAGAGTGGACAACTGGGAAACAGACTTTCTCAGCAGGCACGACCTCCACCCGGGAGAGTGGGGACTTCATCCAGAAGTCTTCCAAATGTTTGTACACCATTGGGAAAGGCCGCAGGTGGACATGTCGGCGTCCCGCCTCAACAAAAAGCTAAAAAGATATTGCGCCAGGTCAAGGGACCCTCAGGCGATAGCTGTGGACGCTCTGGTAACACCGTGGGTGTACCAGTCGGTGTATGTGTTCCCTCCTCTGCCTCTCATGCCCAAGGTACTGAGAATAATAAGAAGGAGAGGAGTACGAACTATACTCGTGGTTCCGGATTGGCCAAGAAGAGCTTGGTACCCAGAACTTCAAGAAATGATCTCGGAGGACCCATGGCCTCTGCCGCTCAGACAGGACCTGCTGCAGCAGGGGCCCTGTCTGTTCCAAGACTTACCGCGGCTGCGTTTGACGGCATGGCGGTTGAACACCGGATCCTAAAGGAAAAAGGCATTCCGGAGGAAGTCATTCCTACGCTGATTAAGGCTAGGAAAGATGTGATCGCAAAACATTATCACCGCATATGGCGAAAATATGTTGCTTGGTGTGAGGCCAGGAAGGCCCCAACGGAGGAATTTCAACTGGGTCGATTTCTGCACTTCCTACAGTCAGGAGTGACTATGGGCCTAAAATTGGGTTCCATTAAGGTCCAGATTTCGGCTCTGTACATTTTCTTCCAAAAAAGAACTGGCTTCACTGCCTGAAGTTCAGACTTTTGTTAAGGGAGTGCTGCATATTCAGCCCCCGTTTGTGCCTCCAGTGGCACTGTGTTGGATTTCCTGAAGTCGCATTGGGTTGAGCCACTTAAATCCGTGGAGCTAAAATACCTCACGTGGAAAGTGGTCATGCTGTTGGCCTTGGCGTCGGCCAGGCGTGTATCAGAATTGGCGGCTTTGTCATGCAAAGGCCCTTATCTGATTTTTTTATATGGATAGGGCGGAATTGAGGACTCGTTCCCAATTCCTTCCTAAGGTGGTATCAGCTTTTCATGTGAACCAACCTATTGTGGTGCCTGCGGCTACTTGGGACTTGGAGGACTCCAAGTTACTGGACGTAGTCAGGGCCCTGAAAATATATGTTTCCAGGACGGCTGGAGTCAGGAAAACTGACTCGCTATTTATGCTGTATGCACCCAACAAGCTGGGTGCTCCTGCTTCTAAGCAGACTATTGCTCGCTGGATCTGTAGCACGATTCAACTTGCACATTCTGCGGCTGGACTGCCGCACCCTAAATCTGTAAAAGCCCATTCCACGAGGAAAGTGGGCTCTTCTTGGGCGGCTGCCCGAGGGGTCTCGGCTTTACAACTTTGCCGAGCTGTTACTTGGTCGGGTTCAATCACTTTTGCAAGAGTCTACAAGTTTGATACCCTGGCTGAGGAGGACCTAGAGTTTGCTCATTCAGTGCTGCAGAGTCATCCGCACTCTCCCGCCCGTTTGGGAGCTTTGGTATAATCCCCATGGTCCTTACGGAGTCCCAGCATCCACTAGGACGTCAGAGAAAATAAGATTTTACTCACCGGTAAATCTATTTCTCGTAGTCCGTAGTGGATGCTGGGCGCCCATCCCAAGTGCGGATTGTCTGCAATACTTGTATATAGTTATTGTTTAACTAAAGGGTTATTGTTGAGCCATCTGTTGAGAGGCTCAGTTATATTTCATACTGTTAACTGGGTATAGTATCACGAGTTATACGGTGTGATTGGTGTGGCTGGTATGAGTCTTACCCGGGATTCAAAATCCTTCCTTATTGTGTCAGCTCTTCCGGGCACAGTATCCTAACTGAGGTCTGGAGGAGGGTCATAGAGGGAGGAGCCAGTACACACCAGGTAGTCCTAAAGCTTTCTTTAGTTGTGCCCAGTCTCCTGCGGAGCCGCTATTCCCCATGGTCCTTACGGAGTCCCAGCATCCACTACGGGCTACGAGAAATAGATTTACCGGTGAGTAAAATCTTATTTTTTAGGATGTAGTGCACTAAATGCAGTTTCTGCAGTGTTTTTTTTGTTTCTTCAAAGACTTTTAATTGTTGCATCTCCCAACAACAGCAGCAGTGTGATGGACGTCAGTGGCCGTATGCTTGGGACCTTTGTGTTAATACAACTTGTTAAAAGAATGCAAGAATAACCTTAGGGTTGATCACTAGGCGGTTTTACATTTCAGCACCTTCAGAGTATCCATAGTATATTTTATAGCAATATAATGCTTACAGCTTGACTATATCCACACTGTGATTGTAGGTGTGTCCTGCAGAAGTTGGGAGCCGTCTTTCTTCCACCAGATGTTTGGTCCAGGTGTCTCAGCAGAACTGTCCTATCTGCGGTGAGAGAGAGAGAGAGTACAGTGCTTGTTCAACTCATCCTTCTGTCTTGCACTGTAGCATGTTCCTTTCACTTTGTACATCACTGTGTGAAGTCTTCTCATGATCCAGCCATTATTTATATTTCAGTCTCTGCCTCTTTGTCCTGTTCTATCATCTCTCTCCCGCTGTCCTGCTCTTGTTTCCAACTCTTCAACTGACTCTGCAGTTCCTCCGGTTCCTTCTCCATGACAGTATACCAGGACACTGCTGAAAGACGGACAGTCATTGCTGGTGTTTCTGGAGTCCTCATCCTCCCCATGCTGCCACACCTTGTCGCTCATTGGGTGTGAGTGGGTTTGGCAGATAATGGAAGCCATGCAGTCTGGTGTCGTGTCAGACATTCTTATTGTTCCAGTGGGGATTTCCTATGACACAATCCCAGAGTGTGCCAGTGCAGGAAGAAAGGTATGTTTGTATAATACTATTGTATTGTACGTGCAGCCCACATATAACGCCTCTAATGACCTCTGTCTTATTCCCTTAGCCGGATTCGTTTTTAGGAGTGTTGTTCTTCCTCACGTCTGCTCTCTGCCCCTGGTCACGCACTCTGGGCTGTGCACGTGTGGATTTCGCTCAGCCCTTTTCCTTACAGGTATGGTCGTCTTACCCAGCTTTACATATTATTCTATGTATGCGTTCTCTTGTGCATCTGTGTGATGCTTCTGTTGAATTATCAATGACTTCCTGAGAATCAAGTGAACATATGTACGGTAGTGATCAGCCAGTAAATTAGGTTCATGGTTATTAATTTGGATTGGTGGCAGCTGTTCTACAGCCCTTTTCTCTGACGTCCTAGTGGATGCTGGGAACTCCGTAAGGACCATGGGGAATAGCGGGCTCCGAAGGAGGCTGGGCACTCTAGAAAGATTTATGACTACCTGGTGTGCACTGGCTCCTCCCACTATGACCCTCCTCCAAGCCTCAGTTAGATTTCGTGCCCGGCCGAGGTTGGATGCACACTAGGGGCTCTCCTGAGCCCTTAGAAAGAAAGTATAGTTTAGGTTTTTTATTTTCAGTGAGACCTGCTGGCAACAGGCTCACTGCAGCGAGGGACTAAGGGGAGAAGAAGCGAACTCGCCTGCTTGCAGCCGGATTGGGCTTCTTAGGCTACTGGACACCATTAGCTCCAGAGGGATCGACCGCAGGCCCAGTCCTTGGTGTTCGGTCCCGGAGCCGCGCCGCCGTCCCCCTTACAGAGCCAGAAGCAAGAAGAGGACCGGAAAAACGGCGGCAGAAGACATCAGTCTTCACCAAGGTAGCGCACAGCACTGCAGCTGTGCGCCATTGCTCCTCATGCACACTTCACACTCCGGTCACTGAGGGTGCAGGGCGCTTGGGGGGGGCGCCCTGAGCAGCAATAAAAAACACCTTGGCTGGCAAAATACCACAATATATAGCCCCAGAGGCTATATATGTGGTAAATACCCCTGCCAGAATCCAGGAAAAAGCGGGAGAATAGGCCGCGGAAAAGGGGCGGAGCTATCTCCCTCAGACACACTGGCGCCATTTCTCCTTCACAGATCCGCTGGAAGGAAGCTCCCTGGCTCTCCCCTGCAGTCTACACTTCAGAACATGGTAAAAACAGAGAGGGGGGGCACTAAATTTAGGCGCTAATATATATAATATAAAAAGCAGCTATAGGGGACATAACTCAGTTAGTCCCTGCATTATATAGCGCTCTGGTGTGTGCTGGCATACTCTCACTCTGTCCCCCCAAAGGGCTTTTGTGGGTCCTGTCCTCATTCGGAGCATCCCTTGTGTGTGTGCGGTGTGTCGGTACGGCTGTGTCGACATGTTTGATGAGGATAATGATGTGGAGGCGGAGCAGATGCCTTTAGAAGGGATGTCACCCCCTGCGGGGCAGACACCTGAGTGGATGGGCTTATGGAAAGTAATGAGTGCACGTATAGACTCCTTATATAAGAAAATCGACGACATGCCAAATGTGGGACAGCCGACTTCTCAGCTCGTGCCTGCCCAGGCGTCGCATGGGTCGTCAGGGGTTCTAAAACGCCCGCTACCTCAAGCAGACCCAGATGTCGACACTGATACTGATACCAGTGTCGACGACGATGAGTCTAACCTGATGCCCACTAAGGCCATTCACTGCATGATTGAGGCAATGAAAGAGGTGTTACACATTTCTGATATAAATACAGGTACCACTAAAAAGGGTATTATGTTTGGGGAGAAAAAACTACCCGTAGTTTTTCCCCCGTCAGAGGAATTAAATGAAGTGTGTGAAGAAGCGTGGGCTTTCCCTGATAAAAAATTGGTAATTCCTAAGAAGGTACTAATGGCGTTCCCTTTCCCGCCAGAGGATAGGTCACGTTGGGAAACACCTCCTAGGGTGGATAAAGCGCTCACACGTTTGTCTAAAAAGGTGGCACTACCGTCTCCGGATACGGCCGCCCTCAAGGAACCTGCTGATAGAAAGCAGGAGGCGATCCTGAAGTCTGTATATACACACACAGGCATTATACTTAGGCCAGCTATTGCGTCAGCTTGGATGTGCAGTGCTGCCGCTGCGTGGTCAGATAAACTGTCAGAAAATATTGACACATTAGACAGAGACACGATCCTGTTAACCATAGACCATATAAAAGACTCAGTCTTATATATGAGAGATGCACAAAGGGAAATCTGCCGACTGGCATCTAAAGTAAGTGCATTGTCCATTTCTGCTAGGAGAGGCTTATGGACTCGCCAGTGGACAGGAGATGCAGATTCAAAAAAGCACATGGAAGTGTTACCATATAAGGGTGAGGAATTATTTGGGGATGCTCTCTCGGACCTAGTTTCCACAGCAACGTCTGGGAAGTCAGCATTTTTACCCCATGTCCCCTCACAGCCTAAGAAGGCGCCGTTTTATCAGGTTCAGTCCTTTCGGACCCAGAAAAACAGGCGTGGAAAAGGCGGGTCCTTTCTGTCCAGAGGCAGAGGTAGGGGAAAAAGGCTGCAACAAACAGCAGGTTCCCAGGAGCAAAAGTCCTCCCCCGCTTCTTCGTCCAAGTCCGCCGCATGACGGTGGGGCTCCACTGGCGGAGCCTGGTACGGTGGGGGGTCGCCTCAAAAATTTCAGCGATCAGTGGGTTCGCTCACAGGTGGATCCCTGGATCCTGCAAATAGTATCTCAGGGGTACAAGCTGGAATTCGAGGCGTCCCCACCCCACCGGTTCCTAAAATCTGCCTTGCCGATTGCTCCCTCAGACAGGGAGGCGGTGCTAGCGGCAATTCACAAGCTGTATTCCCAGCAGGTGATAATCAAGGTACCCCTACTTCAACAAGGCCGGGGTTATTATTCCACACTATTTGTGGTACCGAAACCGGACGGTTCGGTGAGACCCATTCTAAATTTGAAATCCTTGATCACGTACATAAAGAAATTCAAGTTCAAGATGGAATCGCTCAGGGCGGTTATTGCAAGCCTGGACGAGGGGAATTACATGGTATCCCTGGACATCAAGGATGCTTACTTGCATGTCCCCATTTACCATCCTCACCAGGAGTTCCTCAGATTTGTGGTACAGGATTGCCATTACCAATTCCAGACGCTGCCGTTTGGACTGTCCACGGCACCGAGGGTATTCACCAAGGTTATGGCGGAAATGATGATACTCCTTCGAAGAAAGGGTGTTTTAATTATCCCGTACTTGGACGATCTCCTAATAAAAGCGAGGTCCAAGGAACAGTTGTTGGTGGGAGTAGCACTATCTCAGGAGGTGCTGCACCAGCACGGCTGGATTCTGAATATCCCAAAGTCACAGCTGGTTCCGACGACACGGCTACTGTTCCTGGGTATGATTCTGGATACAGTCCAGAAGAAAGTGTTTCTCCCGGAGGAGAAAGCCAGGGAGTTGTCATCTCTAGTCAGAGACCTCCTGAAACCAAAACAGGTATCAGTGCATCGCTGCACGCGGGTCCTGGGAAAGATGGTGGCTTCTTACGAAGCAATTCCCTTCGGCAGGTTCCATGCCAGAATCTTTCAGTGGGACCTGTTGGACCAGTGGTCCGGATCGCATCTTCAGATGCATCGCTTGATAACCCTGTCTCCAAGAACCAGGGTGTCTCTACTGTGGTGGCTGCAGAGTGCCCATCTTCTAGAGGGCCGCAGATTCGGCATACAGGACTGGGTCCTGGTGACCACGGATGCCAGCCTTCGAGGCTGGGGGGCAGTCACACAGGGAAGAAACTTCCAAGGACTATGGTCGAGTCAGGAGACTTCCCTTCACATAAATATTCTGGAACTAAGGGCCATCTACAATGCCCTAAGTCAAGCAAAATCCCTGCTTCTACACCAGCCGGTACTGATCCAGTCAGACAACATCACGGCAGTCGCCCATGTAAATCGACAGGGCGGCACAAGAAGCAGGATGGCGATGGCAGAAGCCACAAAAATTCTCCGATGGGCGGAGAATCATGTACTAGCACTGTCAGCAGTGTTCATTCCGGGAGTGGACAACTGGGAAGCAGACTTCCTCAGCAGACACGACCTCCACCCGGGAGAGTGGGGACTTCATCCAGAAGTCTTTCAGATGCTGGTAAACCGTTGGGAAAAACCACAGGTGGACATGATAGCGTCCCGCCTCAACAAAAAGTTAAAAAGATATTGCGCCAGGTCAAGGGACCCTCAGGCGGTAGCTGTGGACGCTCTAGTGACACCGTGGGTGTACCAGTCGGTTTATGTGTTCCCTCCTCTGCCTCTCATACCAAAGGTATTGAGAATAATAAGAAAGAGAGGAGTAAACACCATTCTCGTGGTTCCGGATTGGCCAAGACGAGCGTGGTACCCGGAACTTTAAGAGATGCTCTCAGAGGACCCGTGGCCTCTACCGCTCAGACAGGACCTGCTACAGCAGGGGCCCTGTCTGTTCCAAGACTTACCGCGGCTGCGTTTGACGGCATGGCGGTTGAACACCGGATCCTAAAGGAAAAGGGTATTCCGGAAGAAGTCATTCCTACGCTTATTAAGGCCAGGAAAGATGTTACGGCAAAGCATTATCACCGCATATGGCGGAAATATGTTGCATGGTGCGAGGCCAAAAAGGCCCCAACAGAGGAATTTCAACTAGGTCGATTTCTGCATTTCCTGCAAGCAGGAGTGAATATGGGCCTAAAACTAGGCTCCATTAAAGTACAGATCTCGGCTCTGTCGATTTTCTTTCAAAAAGAACTAGCTTCAGTACCTGAAGTTCAGACATTTGTGAAAGGAGTGCTGCATATTCAGCCCCCATTTGTGCCTCCTGTGGCACCTTGAGATCTCAACGTGATGTTGAGCTTCTTAAAATCACATTGGTTTGAGCCACTAAAAACCGTGGATTTGAAATATCTCACGTGGAAAGTGGTCATGTTATTGGCCTTGGCTTCAGCCAGGCGAGTGTCAGAATTGGCGGCTTTATCATGTAAAAGCCCTTATCTGATTTTCCATATGGATAGGGCGGAATTGAGGACTCGTCCCCAATTTCTCCCTAAGGTGGTGTCAGCGTTTCACCTGAACCAGCCTATTGTGGTACCTGTGGCTACTAAGGATTTGGAGGACTCCAAGTTGCTAGACGTTGTCAGGGCCCTGAAAATATATGTTTCCAGGACGGCTGGAGTCAGAAAATCTGACTCGCTGTTTATCCTGTATGCACCCAACAAGCTGGGTGCTCCTGCTTCTAAGCAGTCTATTGCTCGCTGGATTTGTAGTACAATTCAGCTTGCACATTCTGTGGCAGGCCTGCCACAGCCAAAATCTGTGAATGCCCATTCCACAAGGAAGGTGGGCTCATCTTGGGCGGCTGCCCGAGGGGTCTCGGCTTTACAACTTTGCCGAGCAGCTACTTGGTCAGGGGCAAACACGTTTGCAAAATTCTACAAATTTGATACCCTGGCTGAGGAGGACCTGGAGTTCTCTCATTCGGTGCTGCAGAGTCATCCGCACTCTCCCGCCCGTTTGGGAGCTTTGGTATAATCCCCATGGTCCTTACGGAGTTCCCAGCATCCACTAGGACGTCAGAGAAAATAAGAATTTACTCACCGGTAATTCTATTTCTCGTAGTCCGTAGTGGATGCTGGGCGCCCATCCCAAGTGCGGATTGTCTGCAATACTTGTAAATAGTTATTGTTAACTAAAGGGTTATTGTTGAGCCATCTGTTGAGAGGCTCAGTTGTTTTCATACTGTCAAACTGGATATAGTATCACGAGTTGTACGGTGTGATTGGTGTGGCTGGTAAGAGTCTTACCCGGGATTCTAAATCCTTCCTTATTATGTCTGCTCGTCCGGCACGGTGTCCTAACTGAGGCTTGGAGGAGGGTCATAGTGGGAGGAGCCAGTGCACACCAGGTAGTCATAAATCTTTCTAGAGTGCCCAGCCTCCTTCGGAGCCCGCTATTCCCCATGGTCCTTACGGAGTTCCCAGCATCCACTACGGACTACGAGAAATAGAATTACCGGTGAGTAAATTCTTATTTTTTTCTGACTGGTACTATGCTCCTTTCATATGGACACTGGCTTACATTTCTGCATTAGGAATACCTTATAGGTGAGAGAATTATAGCCGCTTGAAAAGCAAGACCCATGTACTCGTCTAACCTGTGTACCACTGCAGAATGGCAACACAGAAACAGCAGCTTTTAATTAATTTTGGTGGCGCCACTGTACTTTGACGTCTTGGAAATGTTGGAATTGACATCTCATGATTCACTTTGATCACCAGCTGGCCTGCTTTTGGCAAGGTGACGTGAATTATCGGAGTCCGAATGGGGTATCGGAGGGGGTGCCCGACGTATGGGACATTCCATTTCTGAAGTTGTGCAGACATTCAACTTATACACACGGTGCGATTTATCTTAAGATTTTGACTATATAGTCAAAATCGTAAGAAAATATAGTGCAAATCGCACAGTGTGTATAGTCCTTGTGATGCCGACCGCGCAGTCCCGCGGTATCGGCATTACAAGGAAAAATAGACTGTGCAGGCAGCCCAACATTGCGGGTCATTCCGACCCGTTCGCACGCAGTGGTTCAGCGCTGCAGTGCGATCGGGTCGGAAATGCGCATGCGCTTCGGATGCATTGCGCACGCGTGGGGCAGCGGCGCCGCCAGCGGAAAGTGTTCGCAGCGGCAATCGCAAGAAGACTGACAGGCGGGAGGCGTTCCGGGGCGACAACTGACTGTTTTCCAAGCATGGTGAGGCGAATGCAGGCGTGTCCAGGCGTTTGGAGGGCGGATGTCTGACATCAATTCTGGGACCTTTGTCGCTGGATCCGTCGCACAGGGTAAGTAAGTCTGACCCTGGTCTTGTTTTGCAGGAAACTTTTTTAGCATAACAGGGCTGCACAAGTGGTCGCAGCCCTGCTATGCTAAAATACACTCCCCCATAGGCGGCGTCTAGTTGATCGCACGAGCAGCAAAAAGTTGCTGCCCCGCCGATATAGTCGGAATGACCCCCATTAACTATATCGGTGGGGCCAGCCCCGTCGAATAGTCAACGTCGGGCATACGGCGCATCGTGCCGTGTGTACACACCATAACCTTGATCTATGATGTCACATATATACACATATATACCGGGAATACCTCGTGGAAGGCATTACCACCCACTGTGGACAGTACAGTGGCCAACCCAGTACAGTGGCCAACCATGAGTGTTTTAATGAGACACGTCTAGCCAGAATTGTCCGTGTTAACAGACAAGGTATACTGGCCCAAATCACATCCACATTCAATGCAGGAGGTACCAGATGCAAATCCAGCAGGTCAGAACAACATTCTTTAGTTTCCATGGAATATGGAGCAGAAGACCCCCAAGAGTGCCCTTGTTAACACTATGACACCAGACACAGTGCCTCACTCACTAATTGTCCCAGGAGGACTGGAAACATGTGGTCGGTTCGATGAGTCGCAGTTCTAGTTGTTTTGGGCTGATGGCAAGTTCGGGTGTGGTGCAGACCCCATGAGGCCATGAACCCCAGTTGTCACCAAGGTACCATGCAGGCTGGTGGTGGTTCCATAATGGTGTGATGTATTAACGTGGAATGGGTTGGGTCCACTGGTCTGCCTTAACACATTGACCAGTGAGCACTACGTTGCAGTCCTTAGTGACCATTTGCAGCCCTTCATGGACTTTATGTACCCCCAAAACAATGGTATATTCCAGCAGTATAATGTACCATGTCATCAGTACCAAGTTTTTCAGAATTGGTTCAAGGAGAATTCTGGAGAGTACCAACGAATATAGCGTCCCCCACGTTTGCCCAACATTAACCCAATCGAGCATTTGTGAGATGTAATGGAGAGGTCCATTCGCACCCAAGTTCTGGCACCTAGAAATATTAGGGAGCTGTGGGAAGCTATCTAATAAAGTGTTTAAAAGTGCCTCAAAGTGTGTGTTTTTATTAAATATGCAGTGCAATAAATGATGAACAGATCCAATAACTTCTCTTATTCATGTTTTCTTTTGTCATGTGACCACCATAAGAATCAAGATATATAGAAAAAAGCAGAAAAATAGCATAGTATGTAGTACTGGAGTTAAAATTTATCACCTGGAAGACTGTGATGTTATTGGCATTGGCAAGACGTGTCTCTGAATTGGGGGCCTTATCCTGTAAGAGCCCTTATTTGATTTTTCATGAAGACAGGGCGGAACTCAGGACCTGTCCTCAGTTTTTGCCAAAAGTGGTTTCAGCTTTTCATGTCAATCAGCCCATTGTGGTTCCGGTGTTGTCTGACGCTTCCATTGGGCCAGAGTCCTTGGATGTGGTGAGGGCTCTGAAGATTTATGTCAAGAGGACGGCTCGTCATCAGAAATCTGATTCTCTGTTTGTCCTTTATGATGCCACCAAGATTGGTCGTCCGACTTCTGAGCAATCAATTGCTCGTTGGCTCAGGTTAACCATTCAACAGGCCTATACTTCGGCGGCTCTGCCTTTGCCAACGTCTATTCAGGCCCACTCGACGAGGTCGGTGGGCTCTTCCTGGGCAGCTGCCTGGGGTGTCTCGGCCTTACAGTTGTGCCGAGCTGATACTTGGTCTGGTTCGAACACTTTTGTGAAATTCTATCAGTTCGACACCTTGGCCAAGGATGACCTTGAGTTTGGTCAGGCGGTTTTACAGGGGTCTCAGCACTCTCCCACCCGTTTGGGAGCTTTGAGACTTCCCCATGGTACTAAAGTACAGAACCCCAGTATCCACTAGGACGTTAGAGAAAATAGGAATTTGATACCTCCCAGTAATTGCTTTTCTCGTAGTCCGTAGTGGATACTGGGCGCCCGCCTCAGTGCTTACTTTCCTGCTTACCCGTGTAAGTATTTGGTTGGCCCGCCGTTGTGGTCCCATTATGTTGTTGGGATAGCTGTGCTATCCTGGTTGGGTTGGTGTTGCTATCCTCTGTTCTGGTTAGCGCCCTCCTTTTGGTTATGATTGTGTGTTGGCTTGTTTCCTCACCGCTGTTGTATTTGTTTCTTCTCTCGTGGTTTATCCGTCTCCTCTGGCACAGTTTTTCCTAGACTGAGTCTGGTAGGATGGGCATAGAGGGGAGAAGCCAACACACACATACACACACTAAAGGTTTTAAAGTGCCAGGCTCCAGTGGACCCGATCTATACCCCATGGTACTAAAGTACAGAACCCCAGTATCCTTTATGGACTACAAGAAAAGGATCTGAAACATGTCAAGTGGGAACGGATGACTGATTCTGGTGTCTCCAGACTGGCCACGTTGGTTGTGATAATTCAGGCCTTTGGAATCCACTTGGATTATTCCAGACCGTCCACACCTGCTTCAACAAGGGCCATTCGTCCACTTCGACTTACATTGACTGCATTTATCATCGTGGTTGTTAAGGCCATGACCCTAAAGGAGAAAGACATTCTGGTGCCTGTTATTTAAACTAATAAATTTGCAAATAGAAAAAGTAATAACAGCATTACGCGCTGGCCCCCCACCCCCTTAAAAAAAGAGCATCATTGATTTCTAGGATAAAAATTATTTACATGTTTGTGCGTGCGGCTGTTGCTTATATACTTGGTGACAAAGTCCTCAATGAGCAACATAAAAATATTTGATTTGATAGGGTATAAACGACTATCTGGTCCTGTCTGTATTTCTGTAATTCCAATATGTTAACTGAATATTCTTATCCCCAACAGTGATCATGTTGTTACATTTTACTCTATTGGCTTTAAGTAGGTGTGTTTCATTTTTTAATGTAAGTGTATTTTACTTAAACTAGACCTGTATCCCAGTCCCCATGGCAACTACTTGTCCTTCTATAACAAACTTTGATTGTGGAATTGAACCCGCTTCTGGCTGATGCAGTTTGATGCAACAATACAGTTTGTTCTGTTTAATTTTTTCACAGTTTTTGACTCTTAACGTGTTGCCGTGGCAACCAAGGTTCATAGTGTCTAGGCCGTCGTGGCAGTTGTGATGTCCCATTGCAAAGCCCCCCAAAAAAGAAAAATATATATAAAATATATATAAAAATAATTGAGAACTCTTTAAAAAAAACAATGATTTTTCTTGAAATCTCGAATATAGTTTTTGTTTTTCTCATTTTCATCATGGTACAGATGTGTCCTCATACATCTTTGTTCATAATGCGGCATTCACACCAAGTCGCAGCATTTCATGGCGTACCGTATGCCGCGTGAGAATCCATTCCATGCAATACACAGTGAAACCACTGTGTGGGGAAAGCTCCACAGATGGAAACTACAAATACTGTACTGAATACAATAATGTGGCAATGGATGGTAACCGCTGAGAGGCTGGCCAATCACGTTCAGGCAGTGTAAACAGTCTCTTGGCTCTGCACTTCCCTTCAAACTTCATTTCTCCAGTACCGTATGCTACAGAGCTACAAACTGATGAAGTATGCTTATTTCTCTTACGTCCTAGAGGATGCTGGGGTCCATTTAGTACCACGGGGTATAGACTTGTCCTTTGGGAGCCACTTGCACTTTAAGAGTTTAATAGTGTGGGCTGGCTCCTCCCTCTATGACCCTCCTACCAGACTCAGTTTAGAAAATGTGCCCGGAGGAGCCGGTCACAGCTAGGGTAGCTCCTAGGAGTTTTTCTAGTTTTATTGTTTTTCTAAGAGTTATTAGGTACAGGAAGGCTGCTGGCAACAGCCTCCCTGCTTCGTGGGACTTAGGGAGGGAGTAGAAACCAACACTTGAAGTTAATGGTTCTCTATCTCCGCTGACAGTACACTAAGCTCCTGAGGGTGCTGATCGCAAGCCCACGAGGCGACCACTCGCTCCCGCAGCACGGGAGCACCCCCTAACAGAGCCAGAAGAAAGAAGAGTGGTGAGTTCTGCGCCGGCGGCACGGTTAGCTGGGAATGGCGGCACAAGGGTGGGAGCGCAGCTCTTGTCAGGCTGCGCTCCATGAAGGCTCAGCAACAGGTTACTGTAGATGCGGCTGAGGGGTGTCCTGGGCCAGCGCGATCACCCTGACACTGGTAATGTAGCTAACAGGGGCTAATCCCACTGTTAGCATTAAAAACATCAGGCCAGTATTAACATAATGTGCGGGAAGCCGTGCACCATTTCAGGGGGCAGGGCTTCTCCTCAGAGTGCATCCAGCAGTCACCAGCGCCATTTTCTCCCTGCAGAACGCTGAGACATGCTGACAGGGAGCGCTGACCCTCCACATAACTCCAGTTACTGTGGTACCAGGGTGTTATAAGGTTGGGGAGAGTGTAGTTAGTACTGTTTAACCTATTAAGGTTATTTAGTCGGCTCTGGGCTGTTATCATAATAACTGCTCACTGGGGCGCTGTGGGGCTGGCTCCTTATACTCTGTGACTCTCTGAAGGTACTCTGGGGGAGACTGTGTCTGACATTTTCCTGTATGTGTGTGTTTATGTGTATATGTCCACATTACCATGTCTAAGGGCTCTGTATCCTGTGCTGCAGAGTGTGTATCTTCTCCTGAAGAGTCTATCCCATGTACTCAGGACTGCAATGTGCTTTCCTAACCTGTTGAATCCGAACCCCCATGGGTGGATTCTTTAAAGGGAATGATATCCCACATTTCATCAAGGATGTCACATAATGAGAAAGACGCAATTTTTGAGAGAGTCTATTTGCAGCATTCAGCTCCTACTCCCTCTAATACCCCACCTACATAACCTAAAAAACGTACACTTGCCCAAATAATGCAAGTTGACACTGATACTGACTCTAATAGAGGGGACGGTGATGGGGATATGCAGGGGGTGGATGCATCCCTTGCTAAGGGGGTGTAGTTGATGATTGAAGCCATTAGCGATGTTTTGCATATTATTGAGAAAGTACCTGAGCCGGAAGAGGAATCTTATTTTACAGAAAATAAGAAATCCTCCCTCACCTTCCCTGCTTCTAAAGAGCTGAACTCTTTATTTGAAAAATCCTGGGAAAACCCAGAGAAAAAATTCCAGATCCCTAAAAGAATTTTCATTGCTTTTCCTTTCCCCGAAGAGGATAGAAAGAAATGGGAAAACCCACCTATAGTAGACGCTTCTGTATCTAGGTTGTCTATAAAGGTGGTTTTACCTGTCCCTGGTTCAACCGCCCTAAAGGAGACGGCTGACCGCAAGATTGAGACTACGCTGAAATCTCTATACACTGCTACAGGCGTGGCTTTAAGACCCACTATTGCTTGTTCGTGGATTTCTAAAGCCATAGTAAAGTGGTAAGGCACATTACTAGAGGACTTAGATACTATGGATAGGTGTGACATTGATTTGTTTTTGCGTCACATACAGGATTCTGCTGGGTTCATGGTGGAGGCCATGAAAGACCTTGGAATGCTGAATGTAAGGGCTACTTCCATGGCGGTATCACACGCAGGGGACTCTGGCTACGCCAATGGACTGCGGATGCAGAATCCAAGAAAAGTGTGTAGAACCTCACCCTTCACAGGTCAGGCTCTGTTTGGGGATGCATTGGATGCGTGGATTTCCACGGCAACTGCGGGTAAGTCAACCTTTCTCCCCTCAGCAGCTCCACCGACTAGGAAATCTGGTGGTCGGGGAAAATCCAAAAAACCTGCACCAACAGGTACTCAGGAACAGAAACCAGGTTCTGTTTCCACTAAATCTTCAGCATGACGGTGGACCTCCCAGCCTGGAGATGGGGCAGGTGGGAGCGAGACTAAAAAATTACAGTCACATCTGGGCATCATCAGGCCTGGACCCCTGGGTGACAGACATTGTTACCCAGACATTGTTACCGAGGGCTACAGACTGGAGTTTAAGGAACTTCCACCTCACAGATTCTTCAAATCAGGCTTACCAGCTTAGCTGACAGAAAATGCTATCCTACAGGAAGCCATTAAAAAATTGGTGCGAACAAATGTAATTGTTCCAGTTCCACCTCATCTGGAACACAAGGGTTATTACTCAAACCTGTTTGTGGTACCGAAACCGGACGGTTCGGTAAGACCAATATTAAACCTAAAGTCATTGAACCCCTACTTCCGGGAATTCAAATTCAAGATGGAGTCTGAGAGCGGTGATCTCAGGTCTGGAGGAGGGAGAATTCCTAGTATCCCTGGATATTAAGCATGCGTACCTTAACATTCCAATCTGGCCGCCTCACCAGGCTTATCTAAGATATATATATATTGGTAGATGCTCAATTAGCTTAGTGATATCATTCAGGTGCTCGAAAGGGAGGGGTATTTCTGAGCAAGAAAAAAAGGCATTTGGTTTCCCCCAGCACCCTGAATAATAACAGTAACCAGATATAAATCCCACATAATAATAGAATTCAGAGATCTTCGTTACACAAATTTGCGCAAATGTGTGGTTAAGCCCCAAAGCCGCATCAAGGCGTCTCTGTATATTTGGGGTCCCTAGCGCTATATCTAGTTGCAGGGTGTGGCACCCCAAAACACCAGCATAAGCCAGAAAGCCCAGCGTAGCACACCAGTGAAAAAACTATAGTGTTAATAAATTAGTATTTAGGAAGCCGAAGCTATAGAGAGGGTGATACAACTCAACTACTCCAGAATCATGGGTGGATCCTGAACCTTCCAAAGTCACATTTGGAACCGACAAGGAGACTGCTGTTCCTGGAGATGATACTCGACACGGAAGTACAGAGGGTGTTTCTATCAATGGTACGGGATGTCCTCAAGCCAGCACGGGTATCGGTTCATCAGTGCATTCACCTTCTGGGGAAGATGGTAGCCTCCTATGAGGCTCTTCCGTACGAAGTCCTTCCAACTGGATCTCCTGGACAAATGGTCGGGATCACATCTTCACATGTACCAGCGGACACGCCTGTCGCTGAAAGCCAGAATTTTGCTCCTCTGGTGGCTGCAAACGTCACCTACTCGTGGGCCGCAGGTTCGGGATGCAGATTTGGATCCTTCTAACCACGGATGCAAGTCTCAGAGGTTGGGGAGCTGTCACCCAAGGGAAAAACTTCCAAGGAAGGTGGTCAAGTCTAGAATCCATACTTCCGATAAACATTCTGGAACTAAGGGCCATATACAACGGCCTTCTACAAGCGGCACATCTTTTGCAAGATCAGGCCATTCAGGTTCAGTCGGACAATGTAACGGCAGTGTCCTACATTAACCGACAGGGCGGAACGAAGAGCAGAGCGGCAGTGTCAGAGTTAACAAGAATCCTCCTCTGGGCAGAAAAGCACGCGGTGGCGCTATCAGCAATCTTCATTCCGGGAGTGGACAACTGGGAAGTGGACTTCCTCAGCAGACACGACCTCCATCCAGGAGAATGGGGCCTCCACCCGGAGGTATTCGCAGAGGTGACAAGCTGTTGGGGTGTACCTCAGGTAGACATGATGGCCTTTCGCCTCAACAAGAAGCTTTGCAGGTACTGTTCCAGGTTGAGAGACCCACAGGCAGTGGCGGTGGACGCACTGGTAACTCCGTGGGTGTTCCAGTCAGTGTATGTGTTCCCTCCATTTCCACTCATCCCAAGGATTCTCAAACTAATAAAAAGAACAAGAGTTCAGGCGTTTCTCATTGCTCCTGACTGGCCAAGGAGGGCTTGGTACGCGGATCTTCTGGAATTACTCCTGGAGGATCTGAGGCCTCTTTCTCTTCGCGAGGACCTTCTTCAACAGGGGCCGTTCGCTTATCAAGACTTACAGCGGCTACGTTTGACGGCATGGAGGTTGAACGCATTCCGAAAAAGGTAATTCCTACCCTGATGCAGGCTTGGAAGGGAGTAACGTCAAAACATTACCATCAAATTTGGAAAAAGTATGTGTCTTGGTGTGAATCCAAGAAGTTTCCTACGGCGGAGTTTCAATTGGGATGGTTTTTCCTCTTTCTGCAAGCAGGTGTGGAAGTAAGCCTACGATTGGGCTCCATAAAGGTCCAGATTTCGGCCTTGTCCATTTTCCTCCAGAAACAATTGGCTACCCTCCCTGAGGTTCAGACATTCTTGAGAGGGGTTCTGCACATCCAACCACCCTTTGTGCCTCCTACGGTACCTTGGGATCTTGCAGTTCCTGCAATTGGATTGGTTCGAACCTTTGCAGCAGGTTGACGTCAAGTTTCTTACTTGGAAGGCGGTCACACTGTTGGCGTTGGCATCTGCTAGATGTGTGTCAGAATTAGGGGCATTGTCATGCAAGAGCCTCTATTTGATTTTCCATGAAGATGGGGCTGAGCTCGGAACGCGTCAGCAGTTTCTTCCTACGGTTATGTCAGCTTTTCATCAACCAACCTATTGTGGTGCCAGTGGCTACTGACTCCTCAATTACCTCAAAGTCCTTGGATGTGGTGAGGCCTTTGAAGATTTATGTGATGAGAACCTCTCGTCACAGAAAGTCAGACGCTTTGTTTGTCCTTTTATGATCCCAACAAGGTTGGGTGTCCTGCTTCTATGCAGACAGTTTCTCGCTGGATCAGGTTTACTATCCAGCATGCTTATTCTACGGCAGGCTTGCCGTGTCCAAAATCTGTTAAGGCCAACTCTACTCGTAAAGTGGGTTCTTAATTGGCGGCTGCACGGGGTGTCTTGGCTTTACAGCTTTGCAGAGCAGCTACTTGGTCTGGGTCGAACACGTTTGCTAAGTTCTACAAGTTCGATACTTTGGCCGCTGATGACCTAAAGTTTGGTCAATCTGTTCTGCAGGAACCTCAGCCACTCCCTCCCGTACTGGGAGCTTTGGTACATCCCCATGGTACTAAATGGACCCCAGCATCCTCTAGGACGTAAGAGAAAATAGGATTTTAATTACCTACCGGTAAATCCTTTTCTGGTAGTCCGTAGAGGATGCTGGGTGCCCGCCCAGTGCTTCGTATTCCTGCATTGTTACTTGGGTCAGCATTGCTGTTTCAGCCATTGCTGAATTGTTCCAAGTTGGTTAGCTTGGCTTTCCTTTTTGTTATGTGTGAGCTGGTGTGAATCTCACCACTATCTGTGTATTTCCTTCCCTCTAAGTATGTCCGTCTCCTCGGGCACAGTTTCTAGACTAAGGGGTACATTTACTAAGCAGTGATAAGAGCTGAGCAGTGAGCCAGTGGAGAAGTTGCCCATGGCAACCAATCAGCACTGAAGTAACATCTATAATTTGCATACTATAAAATTATACACAGCTGCTGATTGGTTGATGGGGGAAATTTTTCCACTGGCTCACTTCTCCGTTCTTATCACTAATTAGTAAATGTACCCCTGAGTCTGGTAGGAGGGGCATAGAGGGAGGAGCCAGCCCACACTATTAAATTCTTAAAGTGCCAGTGGCTCCCAAAGGACCCGTCTATACCCCATGGCACTAAATGGACCCCAGCATCCTCTACGGACTACGAGAAATCCTATTTTTATCTTCAATACAGGATTAAGGGGTCTATTTACTAAGCCTCTGGTGGAGATAAAGTGGCCGGAGATAAAGTACCAGTCAATCGGCTCGCAACTGCCATGTCACAGGCTGGGTTTGAAAAATGACTGTTAGGCTGTGATTGACTGGTACTTTATCTCCAGCGACTTAATACAGTTTAAGGGGTCTATTTACTAAGCCTTGGACGGAGATTAAGTCCCAGCCAGCCAGCTTGTGACATGACAGTTGGAAGCTGATTGGCTTGTACTTTATCTCCGCCCACTTTATCTCCATTCAAGGCTTAGTAAATAGACCCCTTAATCTTTCGGGGTGTGAGTCCTGTGTTTTTAACAATATATATTTGTAGTGGTGTGACGCACGGTCAGTTTTTCATAACGAGAGATCTGTTTCAGGTTCAATATTCTTAAGGTACTCTGCCGAACTCAACACATTGTTCCGGACTTTCCACCACCTTTCATTTTTATGTTATGCCACCGAGCTGCATTTTACTCTAAACTGCTAAGATGCTCGCTGTCTGTCCATACTGAATAACAGAAAACAGTGAAAGTCACGGGGGCGCGCGCGCGCGCGCACACACACACACACACACACACACACACACACACACACACACACACACACACACACACACACATTGTTATTATTATTATTATTACAGTATTAATAAAAATAATATTAATAGCAATGATAACTTTTTTAATTCTTCTTATTTACTTTATTTTCATTGTTGCAGATTGAGAGAATTGTGGTGGTGGGGGGGGGGGGTTGGTTGAGGCGCTGGCTATTGTGCCTTCTGGGTCACTTACTCCAACCAGAGCCAGCATGAGCCATACATTAACATACGGTAGAAAAGGCCTAGTTTTGTTAGTCACTTAGGACACCAGTCTGTGAAATGACATGTCTCGCAGGGGGGAGTCTGCCTTTGAATTCAGTGGGGAAGAACCAATGTTAAAGTGTCAGCACGTAGCTTAACACCCCATTTTATCACAATGGTCTATTTACATTACGAGCGACTATTGCTGTGCGTCTTTCGACAGGGTGCACACAGTCTGTGCGTCTTCTGCTGTAATATGCAGACAAGCTGCATTTTTCTCTAAACCGCTACAGGCATTGTATTGTACACATTAGTTGGTGTAAAGACGTGCAGTTCTAGATTAACATGAAATACGCAACAGGTGCAACTGCTTCCTTGGATAGCCTGCATGGCTGAGTGTTTACGGTGAATACTTTACATAGCCGGTGCCTCAGGTTCAAGTCCCTGTATGGAACAGTGTCATTTTGTACATCATTATTATGTTATCTTCAGTACTTAAATAAAGGATTAAATATTTTGATGTGTGAATCCCGTGTTTTTAACAATACTTATCTGCAGTGTTGTGAAGACGCACGCACAGTTTTTCATAAAGAGAAATCAATTCAGGTTCAGTATTTTCAATACCGCAGATATGTATTTAATCCTTTTATTTAATCCTAATATAATAATAGTTTACCAAATGGCAATGCTCTATATAAGCGCAACGGAATATGCTGCGCTATATAAGAAACTGTAAATAAATATATAAGGACTCGAACCCGAGGCGCTAGCTACGTAAAGAGCATAGTGTACAATAGCCTCCGACAACCAATAAGTGGCCAGCACTACAGATATTTTGTTGACTATTTAAGGCATGCACTGTGCAGTTTAGGAAAAGCAACATCTAGTGGACAGAAAGTTGTATTACACTCTCTGGCTTTTCCAGCACAGCAGTACGTTACAATGCGAGTTAACGCAGCATGAGGTGACTGTAGCATGTCAAGCATGGCCATGCGCAAGTAGTAGGGTGCGCTATGTGGCTTATGGGCGCTAGATGTAAGAGGGCACATTTGTATATGCTGTCTAATAGATATTAGCAATATACTATTTGTATGTAATCGCACATTGAGTTGCACGCAATACCAATGTTCACTTAGTGGAGCAATTATTTGCAAGTTCTGAAAACACCAGACTGTTTCAGAAATCGTCAGTGACTGGGAGGTGGCTAGTAGTGTACACAGAAATGGACCGTTCAGTGGGCAAGTTATGGGGGTTTCGTGGGCAATTTCACAGACGCACAGCAACAAGCTTAGGAGGCCTTGGTCAGACGGAGAAGCTGCACCTGAAATAGGGTCGGTGTAAGTTTGTATAAGGACGCACCAATCAGTATTACAGTTTGCACAGTGGCTAAATGTCAGTCTCGGTACTTTTGACCAAACAGATATACAGAGAGGAAGGAATTTGTAGTGGCTCCCGGCGCACAGTATACCGGCGCCGCAATCCCGACACCCGGCATACTGACAGATATTCTCCCTCATGGGGGTCCACAACCCCCTGGAGGGAGAATAAAAGTGCACCGTGCCCACAGCGTGGCGAGCACAGCGAGCCCGCAAGGGGCTCATTTGCGCTTGCCACGCTGTCGGTATGCCGGCAGTCGGGCTCCCGGTGCCGGTATGCTGGTCGCCGGGAGCCCCGCCGCCGGCATACCATACTACACCCGGGGGAAGGGGTGCTGTATGCTGAACAATAAAGGGCTATACTAAATACTGGACAGTGTGCAGGTGAGGTGGAGGGCTGTGTACATTGAAGACAATACTAAATATTGGACAGTTGGGAGTGCTGTATATTCTGGATACTAGGGGATATGTAAAGCTTTCTGTTTTGTATAACAGACACTATTGGCCTGGCCTGATTACATTCATCTTTTCTCTAACGTCCTAAGTGGATGCTGGGGACTCCGTCAGGACCATGGGGATATAGCGGCTCCGCAGGAGACAGGGCACAATAATAAAAGCTTTAGGATCAGGTGGTGTGCACTGGCTCCTCCCCCTATGACCCTCCTCCAAGCCTCAGTTAGATTTTTGTGCCCGGCCGAGAAGGGTGCAATCTAGGTGGCTCTCCTGAGCTGCTTAGAATAAAAGTTTAAGTTAGGTTTTTTATTTTCAGTGAGTCCTGCTGGCAACAGGCTCACTGCTACGAGGGACTTAGGGGAGAGAAGTAAACTCACCTGCGTGCAGGATGGATTTGCTTCTTAGGCTACTGGACACCATTAGCTCCAGAGGGAGTCGGAACACAGGTCTCACCCTGGGGTTCGTCCCGGAGCCGTGCCGCCGACCCCCCTTGCAGATGCCGAAGTTGAAGAGGTCCAGAGGTCCAGAAACAGGCGGCAGAAGACTTTCAGTCTTCATAAGGTAGCGCACAGCACTGCAGCTGTGCGCCATTGTTGTCAGCACACTTCATACCAGTGGTCACTGAGGGTGCAGGGCGCTGGGGGGGCGCCATGGGCAGCAATGTATTATACCTTTTTTATGGCTAAAATACATCACATATAGCCCTTGAGGCTATATGGATGTATTTAACCCCTGCCAGATCTCACAAACTCCGGGAGAAGAGCCCGCCGTTTTAGGGGGCGGGGCCTATTCTCCTCAGCAGACGGCGCCATTTTCCTGCTCAGCTCTGCTGTGAGGAAGGCTCCCAGGCTCTCCCCTGCACTGCACTACAGAAACAGGGTTAAAACAGAGAGGGGAGGCACTTATTTGGCGATATGATTACATATGTGAAAATGCTATAAGGGAAAACACTTGTATAAGGGGTTGTCCCTGTATAATTATAGCGTTTTTGGTGTGTGCTGGCAAACTCTCCCTCTGTCTCCCCAAAGGGCTAGTGGGGTCCTGTCCTTTATCAGAGCATTCCCTGTGTGTGTGCTGTGTGTCGGTACGTGTGTGTCGACATGTAGAAGGACGATGTTGGTGAGGAGGCGGAGCAAATTGCCTGTATTGGTGATGTCACTCTCTAGGGAGTCGACACCGGAATGGATGGCTTATTTAGGAATTACGTGATAATGTCAACACGATGCAAGGTCGGTTGACGACATGAGACGGCCGGCAAACAAATTAGTACCTGTCCAGGCGTCTCAGACACCGTCAGGGGCTTGTAAAAACGCCCATTTACCTCAGTTGGTAGACACAGACACGGACACTGACTTCAGTGTCGACGGTGAAGAAACAAACGTATTTTCCTTTAGGGCCACACGTTACATGTTAAGGGCAATGAAGGAGGTGTTACATATTTCTGATACTACAAGTACCACAAATAATAAGAATTTACTTACCGATAATTCTATTTCTCGGAGTCCGTAGTGGATGCTGGGGTTCCTGAAAGGACCATGGGGAATAGCGGCTCCGCAGGAGACAGGGCACAAAAAGTAAAGCTTTAGGATCAGGTGGTGTGCACTGGCTCCTCCCCCTATGACCCTCCTCCAAGCCTCAGTTAGGTACTGTGCCCGGACGAGCGTACACAATAAGGAAGGATTTATGAATCCCGGGTAAGACTCATACCAGCCACACCAATCACACTGTACAACCTGTGATCTGAACCCAGTTAACAGTATGATAACAGCGGAGCCTCTGAAAAGATGGCTCACAACAATAATAACCCGATTTTTGTAACTATGTACAAGTAATGCAGATAATCCGCACTTGGGATGGGCGCCCAGCATCCACTACGGACTCCGAGAAATAGAATTATCGGTAAGTAAATTCTTATTTTCTCTATCGTCCTAGTGGATGCTGGGGTTCCTGAAAGGACCATGGGGATTATACCAAAGCTCCCAAACGGGCGGGAGAGTGCGGATGACTCTGCAGCACCGAATGAGAGAACTCCAGGTCCTCCTTAGCCAGGGTATCAAATTTGTAGGATTTTACAAACGTGTTTGCCCCTGACTAAATAACCGCTCGGCAAAGTTGTAAAGCCGAGACCCCTCGGGCAGCCGCCCAAGATGAGCCCACCTTCCTTGTGGAATGGGCATTTACATATTTTGGCTGTGGCAGGCCTGCCACAGAATGTGCAAGCTGAATTGTATTACACATCCAACTAGCAAAAGTCTGCTTAAAAGCAAGAGCACCCAGTTTGTTGGGTGCATACAGGATAACAGCAAGTCAGTTTTCCTGACTCCAGCTGTCCTGGAACCTATATTTTCAGGGCCCTGACCACATCTAGCAACTTGGAGTCCTCCAAGTCCCTAGTAGGCGCAAGACACCACAATAAGCTGGTTCAGGTGAAACACTGACACCACCTTAGGGAGAGAACTGGGGACGAGTCCGCAGCTCTGCCCTGTCCGAATGGACAAACAGATATGGGCTTTTTTGAGAAAAAAACCACCAATTTGACACTCGCCTGGTCCAGGCCAGGTCCAAGAGCATGTTCACTTTTCATGTGAGATGCTTCAAATCCACAGATTTGACTGGTTTTAAACTAATGTGTTTTGAGGAATCCCAGAACTACGTTGAGATTCCACAGTGCCACTGGAGGCACAAAAGGGGGTTGTATATGCAATACTCCCTTGACAAACTTCTGGACTTCAGGAACTGAAGCCACTTCTTTCTGGAAGAAAAATCGACAGGGCCGAAATTTGAACCTTAATGGACCCCAATTTGAGGCTCATAGACACTCCTGTTTGCAAGAAATGCAGGAATCGACCGAGTTGAAATTTCTTCGTGGGGCCTTCCTGGCCTCACACCACGCAACATATTTTCGCCACATGTGGTGATAATGTTGTGCGGTCACCTCCTTTCTGGCTTTGACCAGGGTAGGAATGACCTCTTCCTGAATGCCTTTTCCCTTAGGATCCGGCGTTCCACCGCCATGCCGTCAAACGCAGCTGCGGTAAGTCTTGGAACAGACATGGTACTTGCTGAAACAAGTCCCTTCTTAGCGGCAGAGGCCATAAGTCCTCTGTGAGCATCTCTTGAAGTTCCGGGTACCAAGTCCTTCTTGGCCAATCCGGAGCCATGAGTATAGTTCTTACTCCTCTACGTCTTATAATTCTCAGTACCTTAGGTATGAAAAGCAGAGGATGGAACACATACACCGACTGGTACACCCACGGTGTTACCAGAACGTCCACAGCTATTGCCTGAGGGTCTCTTAACCTGGCGCAATACCTGTCCCGTTTTTTGTTCAGACGGGACGCCATCATGTCCACCTTTGGTAATTCCCAACGGTTTACAATTATGTGGAAAACTTCCCCATGAAGTTCCCACTCTGCCGGGTGGAGGTCGTGCCTACTGAGGAAGTCTGCTTCCCAGTTTCCATTCCCGGAATGAAACACTGCTGACAGTGCTATCACATGATTTTCCGCCCAGCGAAAAGTCCTTGCAGTTTTTGCCACTGCCCTCCTGCTTCTTGTGCCGCCCTGTCTATTTACGTGGGCGACTGCCGTGATGTTTTATCCCACTGGATCAATACCGGCTGACCTTGAAGCAGAGGTCTTGCTAAGCTTAGAGCATTATAAATTTACCCTTAGCTATATTTATGTGGAGAAAAATCTCCAGACTTGATCACACTCCCTGGAAATTTTTTCCTTGTGTGACTGCTCCCCAGCCTCTCGGGCTGGCCTCCGTGGTCACCAACATCCAAAACTGAATGCCGAATCTGCGGCCCTCTAGAAGATGAGCACTCTGTAACCACCACAGGAGAGACACCCTTGTCCTTGGATATAGGGTTATCCGCTGATGCATCTGAAGATGCGATCCGGACCATTTGTCCAGCAGATCCCACTGAAAAGTTCTTACATGAAATCTGCCGACTGGAATTGCTTCGAAGGAAGTCACCATTTTTTTTACCATGGCCCTTGTGCAATGATGCACTGATTTTAGGAGGTTCCTGACTAGCTCGGATAACTCCCTGGCTTTCTCTTCCGGGAGAAACACCTTTTTCTGGACTGTGTCCAGAATCATCCCTAAGCACAGGAGACTTGTTGTCGGGATCAGCTGCGATTTTGGAATCTTTAGAATCCACCCCTGCTGTTGTAACAGTATCCGAGATAGTGCTACTCCGACCTCCAACTGTTCCCTGGACTTTGCCCTTATCAGGAGATCGTCCAAGTAAGGGATAATTAAGACGCCTTTTCTTCGAAGAAGAACCATCATTTCGGCCATTACCTTGGTAAAGACCCGGGGTGCCGTAGACAATCCAAACGGCAGCGTCTGAAACTGATAGTGACAGTTCTGTACCACGAACCTGAGGTACCCTTAGTGATAAGGGCAAATTTGGGACATGGAGGTAAGCATCCCTGATGTCTCGGGACACCAGATAGTCCCCTTCTTCCCGGTTCGTTATCACTGCTCTGAGTGACTCCATCTTGATTTGAACCTTTGTAAGTGTTCAAATTTTTTTAGATTTAGAATAGGTCTCACCTAGCCTTCTGGCTTCAGTACCACAATATAGTGTGGAATAATACCCCTTTTCTTGTTGTAGGAGGGGTAATTTAATTATCACCTGCTGGGAATACAGCTCGTGAATTTTTTCCCATACTGCCTCCTTGTCGGAGGGAGACCTTGGTAAAGCAGCCTTCAGGAGCCTGCGCAGGGGAAACGTCTCGACATTCCAAACTGTACCCCTGGGATACTACTTGTAGGATCCAGGGGTCCTGTACGGTCTCAGCGTCATGCTGAGAGCTTGTCAGAAGGGTTGGAACGCTTCTGTTCCTGGGAATGGGCTACCTGCTGCAGTCTTCTTCCCTTTCCTCTATCCCTGGGCAGATATGACTCTTATAGGGACGAAAGGACTGAAGCTGAAAAAACGGTGTCTTTTTCTGCAGAGATGTGACTTAGGGTAAAAACGGTGGATTTTCCAGCAGTTGCCGTGGCCACCAGGTCCGATGGACCGACCCCAAATAACTCCTCTTCCTTTATACGGCAATACACCTTTGTGCCGTTTGGAATCTGCATCACCTGACCACTGTCGTGTCCATAAACATCTTCTGGCAGATATGGACATCGCACTTACTCTTGATGCCAGAGTGCAAATATCCCTCTGTGCATCTCGCATATATAGAAATACATCCTTTAAATGCTCTATAGTCAATAAAATACTGTCCCTGTCAAGGGTATCAATATTTTTAGTCAGGGAATCCGACCAAGCCACCCCAGCTCTGCACATCCAGGCTGAGGCGATCGCTGGTCGCAGTATAACACCAGTATGTGTGTATATACTTTTTATGATATTTTTCCAGCCTCCTGTCAGCTGGCTCCTTGAGGACGGCCCTATCTATAGACGGTACCGCCACTTGTTCTGATAAGCGTGTGAGCGCCTTATCCACCCTAAGGGGTGTTTCCCAACGCGCCCTAACTTCTGGCGGGAAAGGGTATACCGCCCATATTTTCTATCGGGGGGAACCCACGCATCATCACACACTTCATTTAATTTATCTGATTCAGGAAAAACTACGGTAGTTTTTTCACATCCCACATAATACCCTCTTTTGTGGTACTTGTAGTATCAGAAATATGTAACACCTCCTTCATTGCCCTTAACGTGTGGCCCTAATAAGGAATACGTTTTTTTAAAACCCCTGACGGCGTTTTTGAGACGTCTGGACCGGTACTAATTGTTTGTCGGCCGTCTCATGTCGTCAACCGACCTTGGCGCGTGTTGACATTATCACGTAATTCCCTAAATAAGCCATCCATTCCGGTGTCGACTCCCTAGAGAGTGACATCACCATTACAGGCAATTGCTCTGCCTCCTCACCAACATCGTCCTCATACATGTCGACACACACGTACCGACACACAGCACACACACAGGGAATGCTCTGATAGAGGACAGGACCTACTAGCCCTTTGGAGAGACAGAGGGAGAGTTTGCCAGCACACACCAAAAACGCTATAATTATATAGGGACAACCTTATATAAGTGTTTTCCCTTATAGCATCTTTTTTATATAATTCTAACGCCAAATTAGTGCCCCCCCTCTCTGTTTTAACCCTGTTTCTGTAGTGCAGTGCAGGGGAGAGCCTGGGAGCCTTCCCTCCAGCCTTTCTGTGAGGGAAAATGGCGCTGTGTGCTGAGGAGATAGGCCCCGCCCCTTTTTCGGCAGCCTCGTCTCCCGCTCTTAACGGATTCTGGCAGGGGTTAAATATCTCCATATAGCCCCCGGAGGCTATATGTGAGGTATTTTTAGCCAAAAAAGATTTTCATTTGCCTCCCAGGGCGCCCCCCTCCCAGCGCCCTGCACCCTCAGTGACTGCCGTGTGAAGTGTGCTGAGAGGAAAATGGCGCACAGCTGCAGTGCTGTGCGCTACCTTAAGAAGACTGAGGAGTCTTCTGCCGCCGATTCTGGACCTCTTCTCGTTTCAGCATCTGCAAGGGGGCCGGCGGCGAGGCTCCGGTGACCATCCAGGCTGTACCTGTGATCGTCCCTCTGGAGCTAATGTCCAGTAGCCAAGAAGCCAATCCATCCTGCACGCAGGTGAGTTCACTTCTTCTCCCCTAAGTCCCTCGTTGCAGTGATCCTGTTGCCAGCAGGACTCACTGTAAAATAAAAAACCTAAGCTAAACTTTTCTAAGCAGCTCTTTAGGAGAGCCACCTAGATTGCACCCTTCTCGGCCGGGCACAAAAATCTAACTGAGGCTTGGAGGAGGGTCATAGGGGGAGGAGCCAGTGTACACCACCTGATCCTAAAGCTTTACTTTTTGTGCCCTGTCTCCTGCGGAGCCGCTATTCCCCATGGTCCTTTCAGGAACCCCAGCATCCACTAGGACGATAGAGAAAAGGGTATTATGTAGGGTGGGAATAATCTACTTGTAGTTTTTCCTGAATCAGATAAATTAAAGTGTGTGATGATACGTGGGTTTCCTCCGATAGAAAATTATTGGAGGTATACCTTTTCCCGCCAGAAGTGAGGGTGAGTTGGGAAACACACCTTAGGGTGGATAAGGCGCTCACACGCTTATAAAAACAAGTGGCGTTACCGTCTCCAGATACGGCCGCCATCAAGGAGCCAGCTGATAGGAAGCTGAAAAATATCCTAAAAAGTATATACACACATACTGGTGTTATACTACGACCAGCAATCGCCTCAGCCTGGATGTGCAGCGCTGGGGGGGCTTGGTCGGATTTCCTGACTGAAAATATTGATACCCTTGACAGGAACAATATTTTATTGACTATAGAGCATTTTAAGGATGCATTTCTATATATGCGAGATGCGCAGAGGGATATTTGCATTCTGGCATCAAGAGTAGATGTGATGTCCATATCTGCCAGACGATGTTTATAGACACGACAGTGGTCAGGTGATGCAGATTCCAGACGGCACATGGAAGTATTGCCGTATAAAGGGGCGGTCCATCGGACCTGGTGGCCATGGCAACAGCTGGAAAATCCACTTTTGTTACCCCAAGTCACATCTCAGCAGAAAAGGACACAGTCTTTTCAGTCTCAGTCCTTTCGTACCCATAAAGGCAGGCGGGCAAAAGTCCAGTCATATCTGCCCAGGGTTAGAGGAAAGGGAAGAAGACTGCAGCAGGCAGCCCATTCCCAGGAACAGAAGTCCTCCACAGCTTCTGCCAAGTCCGCAGCATGACGCTGGGGCCATACAAGCGGACTCAGGTGCGGTGGGGGGTCATCTCAAGAGTTTCAGCACGCAGTGGGCTCACTCGCAAGTGGACTCCTGGATCCTACACGTAGTATCCCAGGTGTACATTGGAAATTCGAGACGTCTTCCCCTCACAAGTTCCTGAAGTCTGCTTTACCAACGTCTCCCTCCGACAGGGAGGCAGTATTGGAAAAAAATTCACAGGCTGTATTCCCAGCAGGTGATAATCAAAGTACCCCTCCTACAACAAGGGAAGGGGTATTATTCCACACTATATTGTGGTACTGAAGCCAAACGGCTCGGTGAGATCTAAAAGATTTGAACAATTACATACAAGGGTTCAAATCAAGATGGAGTCACTCAGAGCAGTGATAGCGAACCAGGACGATATGGTGTCACTGGATATCAGGGACGCTTACCTACATGTCCAAATTTTGCCCTTCTCACCAAGGGTATCTCAGGTTCGTGGTACAGAACTGTCACTATCAGTTCAGACGCTGCCGTTTGGATTGTCCACGGCACCCCGGGTCTTTACCATGGTAATGGCCGAAATGATGATTCTTCCTAAAAGAAATATGGACGCTTTCCTGATAAGGGCAAGGTCCAGAGAACAGTTGGCGGTCGGAGTAGCACTATCTCAAGTAGTTCTACGACAGCACGAGTGGATTCTAAATATTCCAAAATCGCAGCTTTTTCCGACGGCACGTCTAATGTTTCTAGGAATGATTCTGGACACAGTCCAGAAAAGGATGTTTTCTCCCGGAGAAGAAAGCCAGGGAGTTATCCGAGCTAGTCAGGAACCTCCTAAAACCAGGAAAAGTATCAGTGCATCATTGCACAAGGGTCCTGTGAAAAATGGTGGTTTCTTACAAAGCGATCCCATTCGGTAGATTTCACGCAAGAACCTTTCAGTGGAATCTGCTGGGAAAATGGTCCGGATCGCATCTTCAGATGCATCAGCGGATAACCCTGTCTCCAAGGACAAGGGTGTTTCTTCTGCGGTGGCTGCAGAGTGCTCATCTATGAAAGGGCCGCAGATTCGGCATTCAGGACTGGGTCCTGGTGACCACGGATGCCAGCCTGAGTGGCTGGGGAGCAGTCACACAAGGAAAAAATTTCCAGGGAGTGTGATCAAGTCTGGAGACTTCTCTCCACATAAATATACTGGAGCTAAGGGCAATTTACAAGGCTCTAAGCTTAGCAAGACCTCTGCTTCAAGGTCAGCCGGTATTGATCCAGTGGGACAACATCACGGCAGTCGCCCACGTAAACAGACAGGGCGGCACAAGAAGCAGGAGGGAAATGGCAGAAACTGCAAGGATTCTTCGCTGGGCGAAAAATCATGTGATAACACTCTCAGCAGTGTTAATTCCGGGAGTGGAAAACTGGGAAGCAGACTTCCTCAGCAGGCATAACCTCCACCCGGGAGAGTGGGGACTTCAGCGGGAAGTCTTCCACATGATTGTAAACCGTTGGGAAAAACCAAAGGTGGACATGATGGCGTCCCGCCTGAACAAAAAACTAGACAGATATTGCGCCAGGTCAAGGGACCCTCAGGCAATAGCGGTGGACGCTCTGGTAACACTGTGGGTGTACCAGTCAGGGTATGTGTTCCCTCCTATGCATCTCATACCAAAAGTACTGAGAATCATAAGAAGGAGATGAGTAAGAACGATACTCGTGGTTCCGGATGGGTCAAGAAGGACTTGGTACCCGGAACTTCAAGAGATGCTCACGGAAGAACCGTGGCCTCTACCTTTAAGAAAGGACCTGCTCCAGCAGGGGCCTTGTCTGTTCCAAGACTTACCGCGGCTGCGTTTGACGGCATGGCAGTTGAACGCCGGATCCTGAAAGGGCATTCCAGATGAAGTCATCCCTGCCCTGGTCGAAGCCAGGAAGGATGTAACCGCAAAACATTTTCACCGCATTTGGCGAAAGTATGTTGCGTGGTGTGAGGCCAAGAAGGTCCCTACAGAGGAATTCCAACTGGGTCGTTTCCTACATTTCCTGAAAACAGGACTGTCTATGGGCCTAAAATTAGGGTCCATTAAGGTTCAAATTTCGACCCTGTCGAATTTCTTCCAGAAAGAACTGGCTTCAGTGCCTGAAGTTCAGACGTTTGTAAAAGGGGTACTGCATATACAGCCTCCTTTTGTGCCCCCAGTGGCACCTTGGGATCTCAATGTTGTTTTGAGTTTCCTAAAGTCACATTGGTTTGATCCACTCACCACTGTGGACTTAAAATATTTCACATGGAAGGTGAAGATTCTATTAGCCCTGGCTTCAGCCAGACGTGTGTCAGAATGGGCGGTTTTATCATATACAAGCCCTTACTTAATTTTTCATTCTGACAGGGCAGAATTAAGGACTCGTCCTCAATTTCTCCTTAAGGTGTTTTCTGTTTTTCACATGAACCAACCTATTGTGGTACCTGCGGCTACTAGGGACTTGGAGGACTCCAAGTTACTTGACGTTGTCAGGGCCCTGAAAATATGTTTCCAGGACGACTGGAGTCAGAAAATCTGACTCGCTGTTTAGCCTGTATGCACCCAACAAGATGGGTGCTCCTGCTTCTAAGCAGACGATTGCTCGCTGGATTTGTAGTACAATTCAGCTTGCACATTCTGTGGCAGGCTTGCCACAGCCAAAATCAGTAAAAGCCCATTCCACAAGGAAGTGGGCTCATCTTGGGCGACTGCCTGAAGGGTCTCGGCTTTACAACTTTGCTGAGCTGATACTTGGTCAGGGGCACACCCTGACTGAGGAGGACCTGGAGTTCTCTCATTCGGTGCTGCAGAGTCATCCGCACTCTCCCGCCCGTTTGGGAGCTTTGGTATAATCCCCATGGTCCTGACGGAGTCCCCAGCATCCACTTAGGACGTTAGAGAAAATAAGAATTTACTTACCGATAATTCTATTTCTCGTAGTCCGTAGTGGATGCTGGGCGCCCATCCCAAGTGCGGATTGTCTGCAATACTTGTACATAGTTATTGTTACAAAAATCGGGTTATTCTTGTTGTGAGCCATCTTTTCAGAGGCTCCTTCGTTGTTATCATACTGTTAACTGGGTTCAGATCACAGGTTGTACGGTGTGATTGGTGTGGCTGGTATGAGTCTTACCCGGGATTCAATATCCTTCCTTATTATGCACGCTCGTCCGGGCACAGTATCCTAACTGAGGCTTGGAGGAGGGTCATAGGGGGAGGAGCCAGTGCACACCACCTGATCCTAAAGCTTTTATTATTGTGCCCTGTCTCCTGCGGAGCCGCTATATCCCCATGGTCCTGACGGAGTCCCCAGCATCCACTACGGACTACGAGAAATAGAATTATCGGTAAGTAAATTCTTATTATTTGGGCTATATAATATGATGGTTGTCTTTACTTGACGGGGTTCTTCAGGAAACAAACTCTCTTGAAGATCTGTGGTCATCTTGTAATCTAATCTAATTTTAAATTCAGGGTACCCTAAAAAGAAAACAACAACCCTGAGAGACATGGTTGCAGCATTTTTCTGCCGAAGGCTTCACTGCATGGCCAGTCTGGCACAGTGAGTGAATGCCTTAGTAGATGTTAGTACCCTATAGTAACTCATGTATAAAGAAAAAAGTACACTCTTCACCCCACCATAAATCACTCAGCAGTGTAAATATATTTGTATATTTTGTCTTGTCCAGGAATACATAAATAACTACACATGGAGGTACATGGAACCTGCTCCTTGCCTGCGGGAGACTCTCCAGCCTTACATCCTGGGTACAAGGTAACGAAGGGTAAATTACAAAAACAAATCTACGGTCACTGGGGCTCAGTCTGTGCTTATTATTGGGCTCCCGTTACTAAATGCTTTAGTTAACTGAGGACAAAGTATGTACATTCTGCATTATGTGTAAACTGATAGACTAGGATTTTATCAAATCTGTAGTGTCTAGTAATAGTGGAAATACCTGTTCACCCCATCTGTGTCACCCCGTCTGCTTGCCCCTCCCCTTTAGAATGTAAGCTCTCCCGAGCAGGGCCCTCTACCCTCATGTGCTTTTCCTTCGCTTACTTCAGAGATTCCTAACCATGGTCTTCAAGGCACAATAACAGTTCAGTTTTTAAGGATATCCATGCTTGAGCACAGGTGACTTAATTAGTACCTGAGTCATTTTGATTTAACCTACTGTGCTCAAGCATGGATATCACTAAAACCTGGACTGTTAGTGTGCCTTGAGGACTGAGGTTGGGAATTATTGTCTTACACTATCATCTACTCCATACTGCCCACGTCACCTATCCCTTGGTTTCTGCCACCCTGCTGCTTATAAGTAGTATGACAGCTGATGCAGTAATGTTTATATACAGTACCATGTACTTTTCCTGCAATGTCTTGTAATGTAAGTCACTGTTTGCTTGGTTCTGCTAACTCGTTTATATACTTTGTTAGGTGGAACCCTTGTGGCGCCATATAAAGGATGATGATAATAATAGTGGCACATTTTTGGTCTTTGTGCTGGCACAGTGATATAACACCAAATCACCTTTCTCTGCCATAATAATGAGGCAATGTGTCAATAATAACCTTGCACTGCCTCCCCCGTAAGTGGGCAATATCTCCACCATGGATTTGGGGGGGTTTGTGTCATTCCCACATGTCGGGGGAAGGTTTACGCCCACTTTTTAATATATTTTACATTTACATACAGTTGTATGGTCTATGAAGCTGAGAATTCCTCTCCTGCTTTTTTCAGGGTGTAGCCTTTCATGTACAGATTGTATATTGCATCATATACGGCGCAATAGAGATGATTTAATCCCTGAAGAGAATAAGGCCACAATGCACATGAAGTTTAATATTGAATGCGGCATATACAGATGTGTCCCGCTACATCTTTGCTGTGTGTAGCAGCGTTCTGTAGCGGGATCGTGATGCGCAAACATTGTGACATGCCGCGTGCATATGCAGCCGCTGTTGGCCCCATTACATTGAATGCATAGCGGGAGCATGTGTACGCACGTGACCCGCTATGCTGCCACACCGTACAAGGACACATCTGTATTATGTATGGTTTTGTTTTTGCTACGTCCTGAGCCCATTCACACTAGCCGATTTTGAGCTCAAAGTAGTTCACTTTTGGCGTTTTGAGCTCAAACTCGGCCAGTGTGCATGGCCGGACGCACTCCTGCATCATTGCTAACCGCCGCCGTCCATCCGAGTGGACCACTTTTCATAGTCTCCTACTGTGGAAAGTGGTTTACCCTCCGTGAACATCACTGGGCACAGTGAAAATCGCTCAGTGTGTATGCACTGGGCTATTTTCCTGCCGGCGATGTTCACATCATTGCTCTGCATACACACTGGGTGTTTGCACCTTAAGTCTGTGTATGGTGGCATGAACGATCCCACTTGCCAGACTTGTTTATATTACCTTACAGATGTGGTGCAGGTTCCTCTGGCAGATAGCAAGTGCCCATGTGTGCCAGGCATTTCAGCTTTCACATAAAGAACAAATGTCTCCCCACCCATTCAGGGTAGTTTTTGTAGTTCAACTGAAGTGATCTTTACAGTTGGCCTACATGAATGGACACAATAGAGAGATAATCGGTAGTGTGTCCTTGATGTTCCTTAGTGGTGACCTAGAATGCCAGCAAAGTGTTATTATGAGTATCTCATTCATAGCTCTTGACGACTCTGTGCCAGGCTAGGCGTGTTTGTTGGGGGTAGTGGTAGCCTCAGACTGAGAAGTGTATGAAGTCTTGCCATTACAGTGATCTTTTGTAGCTCATCGTGTTGTTCCTCCTGATCAGGAAAACGTTACATGACAATGCGGCACCAGTGAGTGGAGATCCAGGCGCAGCTGCTGTCCAGGAAGAAACCTTAGTAAATGGCTTCATACAGCATTCTCTCAGAGGTAAAGGGCTTCATAGTTGGAAAACCTGTAATAAAACGAGCACTGCAAGCATTTATTTAGAAAAACAAAACCAGCTTATGTTGCTTGCTGTGTAAGGTAGGGATAGTAGATTCAGTTTGATATTTCTGGTCTGTCTAGCAGGAACTGCTTACTTTGTGGCATTGGTGGTGATTTACTAACCAGGAAAAATTCTCCTCTGCAGTTCTGCAGTGCAATTCATCTTGTGCAAATTTATTTTAACAATTAATCTCCTGACCCAGACTTGCCCGAAGAAGGGGCCGAACTCCACCAGTCTCTAGAATTTATGTTAATCTGAGTTAAAAGTATAAGCCCAAGTGATTTTTGGTATAGATTAGAGTATTATTTGGAAAAAGGTGGCACAGTTTCACTTCTCAAAACCTGGTGTGGATGATGGTGGTGTAGTGTGAGGGTGGGAAGGGGGAGGGGGGGGGAGGAGGGCGGCAGTCTACCTGTGGTATTTGTGACCAGAGTCTGTGTGGTGGTGTGGTGGTGTATAGAGAGAAAAGGGAGGGTTAAAAGGTATCGGGAGTAATTCAGGGTGTGGTTATGTGGGGTATGTTGTGGTCTGGTGTCCGTGGTATGACCTCAGTTGTGGGTGGTCCATCAGTGTGGAGGTGGTATGTGGTTTCGAGTGTGTGTTGCTGGTGTAGTAGGTGGGATGTGATGGTATGTGTAGGTGGGAGTCGTGGAAAAGACCAGGCTGTGCACAAACATAGGTTGGATTGCTGTTTTGTAAATATTTTCAGGCTGGATCACATGGATGGATGAATAGTCTCAGAAATCCAGATATGGTGGCTCACTCTGGCTTGTGGTTTTGTATGGACACTAGATGACAGTCTCCGCTTGGCTCGGTCCTCAGCTCTGATGGTGAATGAGAGATGGGCAATGCAGTCCGCAGTTAGAATGTTCAGGGCTATTTAGGTGGTGAACAGTCCGAAGGAAAGTCTGTTTTTCTTTCTTACCCATTTAGAGATAGTAGCAGTTTGCAGGGTATTCAGTGTTGAGCCTTGGTGGTACTCCCTGGCCGGGGGCTCCCTTAGGATTGTTGAAGACCACTGATGCCTGTATGGTAGTTGTCCTGTTGTATGCTAAACAGGGTTCTGGTTCTTCATCCGTGGTACTTCAGGTGTCGGGTAACTGTAGCAGAGGGTGCGGTATGCGTTACCGGCGGCCAGGATCCCGGCGGTCAGCCTCCCGACGCCGGGATGCCACCCACAGAATGGGGGGGGGGATATGAGGGCGGGGTGGCGAGCTGCGCTTGACGCAGCTTCTTTTCCCACTCTATAGGTGTCGTGGACACCCACGAGTGGGAATAGTCCCTGTTGGTCAGCTTGATGACCGTCGGGATAGTGAGGGAGCAGGATGTAGGTGGAGGTGTTGTGACCAGCGATCTCCTGACAGCTGGTCACATAACTACATCCCGTGTGTTTGGTATAGCTGGGTGCTGTGCCTCTGGCTGGCGCTCATGGTAAATGCAGGGCTGTCTCTACCATTAGGCAGCTGCCTAGGGGTGCCGTCCACTGGAGGGTGCCACTGAATTAAAACTGAAAGATGTCTCTGTATGCGTCCTCCTCCAGCTGGCTGCTGCTGCGGGTCTAATCAGGTGCAGCCACCGCTATCAGGCTATACCACATATTGTCTCAGCACCTCCTCCATGCTGACACGTGTAACATCAAGTCATGTAATGGCACATAGGAGGAGGCTGTAACTATGGCTCCCAAAATGCATCCCCATGGCCACTCCTCATAGCCCCGATGCACCTCCTCCAGGCCCCTGGATCCCTCCCGGCTCTCCAGCAGCAAGCAGCACCTGACTATATGTCTGCACCCAACAGCATCGTAAATGGAACCATGCCAGTTACGAGGGAAAACAAGGAAACAAGTTTTAGGTAAGTTACCCATGGGGGTTTCTGCGGGTCTATCAGTGCAGATCTTACAACCCGATGAGTTGTTTGCACTTGTAAACAGAATAATAGGAAAAACACAGGGCACAATACAGTACATACATAATGGAGGAGAGGGGCCAGTAATGAACTTACAGATGGGGGAATGTAACACAATCAGGATCATCCAAATATATGTATGAGTGTATATATGAATGTATACACATACAATTAAATATACCTACCAGACCCCATATACAGATGCAGAATATATATATATATATATCCCGCCACTTGACAAAAATGTGAAATTGGCCTCAGTGTCCCATACAATTCCTAACATGCCAGTTAGCATGTATACATGGGCAGAAATAATGGTCGTCTTTTAAGGATTTGAAAGTGAAAGTATATTGTGAACAGAGGCAACATTTTGTGGATGTGTTTTCAAAAGACTTTTTCACTTTAAGGGGGGTATCCGATTACCCGTGTTCGATGACCACGGGTAATTGTGTCGCGGGGGGCTATCCTATTAGCCTTGATGTGGCGTGCTACTCCCCCTGATGCCGGCACTTATCGACGATTATGCTTCGGGTGCCTCAGGCACCCGAAGCATAATCCGCGATGAGCATCTGCCAGAGTCGCGTTAACACGTGGGTCCCGATCCCATGTGTTATCGCGCGATCGCGAGTCTGTTTGCGCCCGATGAAAACGTCCCGTAATAGGATACCGTGATAATGGATAATGACCATCGGCAATTAATTGCGATATCCTGACGTTTTCACCAGGCAAAAACGGATTGTGGATAATTGGATACCCCTCTAAAACTCCTTGAGCGTTGTCCCTTTTCTCTGTATAATGATGCAGTGCACCCCAGCCCACCTAGTGGCCCCTACATCCTCTTTCCAAGAGGTGGTGGTGGGGATTACAGGTTAGGGGGCGTTAGGCTGAAGCTTTGCTTAGGGTTCAGAGACACTTTGCACTGGCCCTGGGTATATAGTATGTAGGCAACTGTGGACGGCAGTGCTGTTATGTGGGCCCAATGTGTTTAAGCTCTAGCTGAGACTATATCAAGGATGTGTGCTCCTCTGATTTCAAGCTGTCCTGGCAAAGTCTAAAGGATCCCTCTCTGATTTTTTTTTTTTTTTTTATCCAATATTGTATCCAATAAGCTACAATGGCTAATGCCATTGAAAATACAGCATTCACTATTGGTGTTCAAGATTTCGAAACTTGATATATTTGACCAGACTGCAGTCTCGTAGAAATCTATGGAGTCTGCACTATCAAATGAAAATAGGAGGCCATCAGCCCCTCTGATTGTTATTAATTATCAGTGGATAGGGGGCCGATGACTAAAAATGAGCTTTTTTTACTCTGATGGAGTTAACCTTGTTTACTGCTCAAGCTATTGCTGTTACAGCGCCCCCCTCTAATTTGCTCCACCCCACACCGTGTCGTAGGCGAGCAGCAGATGGATTTATTCTCATTTCCTTTCTCTTCATTAATGTAAATTGTTCCATCTCTCAATCCTTTGTCTGGGAGCCTTTTGAACACTTTGATGCCTTGGTGATTTGCGTATACAGCTGAAGTAATCCTTTGTCGCATGACAGCGGCTGAGAACAATAAAGAGGGGGCTGCGACAGTGTTTTACATGGTGGCGCCTTTCTAGAGAGGATGTGTGACCTTGTGCCTGTAACACTGCCGATCTATTGCATGCCTCCCAGGTGTCCAGGGGTTAAACACAAGCCCTTTTTGCATCTATTTTGATTGACAATATTGAAACATACAGTAATGAATCTCACAAACACCCCAGTAGAAGAGAGAAAACCCACATGAATTTGTATGTATGAATAATATATTTGATGAGATACCTCAGTAGACCTTTCCTCAAATAAGAATTCTTCTGTTGGTTAAATCAGAAAGTAAATACTTCCAACTCTACAATGGAACGGACTATGGCCCTCATTCCGAGTTGATCGCACCAAGCAACTTTTTGCTGCTGGTGCGATCAACTAATCTCCGCCTATGGGGGAGTGTATTTCTGCATAGGAGGGCTGCGATCGCTTGTGCAGCCCTGCTATGCTAAAAACGTTTCCTGTAAAACAAGACCAGGGTAAGAGTTACTTACCCTGTGCGACGGATCCAGCGATGAAGGTTCCGGTCCTGACGTCAGACATCCGCCCTCCAAACGCCTCGACACGCCTGCGTTGGACTCACCACGCCTGGAAACCGGTGAGTATCCGCCCCGGAACGCCTCCCGCCTGCCCATCTTCTTGCGATCGCCACTGCGATCACATTTGTCGCTGGTGGCGTCGTTGCCCGGTGACGATCGTCGCCAGGCAACGATGCGCGTGCGCAATGCGTCCACCCTGCATGCACATTTCCGACCCGTTCGCACTGCAGCGAAGAACCGCTGCGTGCGAACGGGTCGGAATGACCCCTATGTTTCATTTTATACTGCTAGACAGTGTCTACTACATCTTTTATGCATAAGTAAGTCTGAAGCAAACCCATATCGCCCCAACTGTTGCAGCTTTCCTGTACTCACTGCAAGTCCAAGCATGCCCTAGCGACCAAATGCCTGGTCACTCTCTCCTCATGTCTGGCCAGCCTGTTGTGGTGTCCGATGCACCTGTTTTTGTGTTCAAACTATATTTCTCTAACGTCCTAGTGGATGCTGGGGACTCCGTAAGGACCAGGGGGAATAGACGGGCTCCGCAGGAGACATGGGCACTTTAAGAAAGAATTTAGATTCTGGTGTGCTCTGGCTCCTCCCTCTATGACCCTCCTCCAGACCTCAGTTTGAATCTGTGCCCGGACAAGCTGGGTGCTGTTCAGTGAGCTCTCCTGAGCTTGCTGTAAGAAAGTATTTTGTTAGGTTTTTTATTTTCAGGGAGCTCTGCTGGCAACAGACTCCCTGCATCGTGGGACTGAGGGGAGAGAAGCAGCCCTACTCTCTGCAGATAGGTCCTGTTTCTTATGCTACTGGACACCATTAGCTCCAGAGGGATCGTACACAGGATCTCACCCTCGTCGTCCGATCCCGGAGCCGCGCCGCCGTCCCCCTCGCAGAGCCGGAAGACAGAAGCCGGGTGAAAGAAGCAAGAAGACTTCGAAATCGGCGGCAGAAGACTCCAGTCTTCACTGAGGTAGCGCACAGCACTGCAGCTGTGCGCCATTGCTCCCACACTACACCCACATACTCGGTCACTGTAAGGGTGCAGGGCGCAGGGGGGGGCGCCCTGGGCAGCAATTAGAGACCTCTTTGGCAAAAGTTTGCATATATACAGTTGGGCACTGTATATATGTATGAGCCCCCGCCAAGATTTGTACATTAAAGCGGGACAGAAGCCTGCAGCTGAGGGGGCGGGGCTTCTTCCTCAGCATTCACCAGCGCCATTTTTTCTCCACAGCTCCGCTGAGAGGAAGCTTCCCAGGCTCTCCCCTGCAGATACACGGTAGAAGAGGGTAAAAAGAGAGGGGGGGGGGCACATAATTTGGTGCAAAAAAGCAATATAACAGCGGCTACTGGGTTAACATTAAGTTACTGTGTTATTCCTGGGTTATATAGCGCTGGGGTGTGTGCTGGCATACTCTCTCTCTGTCTCTCCAAAGGGCCTTGTGGGGGAACTGTCTTCACAAAGAGCATTCCCTGTGTGTTTGGTGTGTCGGTACGCTTGTGTCGACATGTTTGACGAGGAAGGCTATGTGGAAACAGAGCGGGAGCAAATGAATGTGGTGTCTCCGCCGACGGCGCCGACACCTGATTGGATGGATATGTGGAAGGTTTTAAATGATAATGTTAATTCCTTGCATAAAAGGTTGGATAATGCTGAAACCTTAGGACAGTCAGGGTCTCAGCCCATGCCTGATCCTATGTCGCAGAGGCCGTCAGGGTCTCAGAAGCGCCCACTATCCCAAATGGTTGACACAGATACCGACATGGATTCTGACTCCAGTGTCGATTACGATGATGCAAAGTTACAGCCTAAATTGGCAAAAGCCATCCGTTATATGATTATAGCAATTAAGGATGTGTTGCACATCACAGAGAAAACCCCAGTCCCTGACAAGAGGGTTCATATGTATGGGGAAAAAAGGCAGGTGGTGACCTTCCCCCCCTTCACACGAGCTAAATGAGTTATGTGAAAAGGCTTGGGAATCTCCAGATAAAAAACTGCAGATTTCCAAACGGATGCTTATGGCGTATCCTTTCCCGCCAACGGACAGGTTACGCTGGGAATCCTCCCCTAGGGTGGACAAAGCTTTAACACGCTTATCCAAGAGGGTAGCCCTGCCGTCACAGGATACGGCCACCCTAAAAGATGCTGCGGATAGAAAGCAAGAGGGTACCCTGAAGTCCATTTATACACATTCAGGTACCTTACTAAGGCCGGCAATTGCGTCGGCCTGGGTGTGTAGTGCTGTAGCAGCATGGACGGATACCTTATCTGAGGAACTTGACACCTTAGACAAGGATACTATATTAATGACCCTGGGGCATATAAAAGACGCTGTCCTATATATGAGAGATGCTCAAAGAGACTTAAGCCTACTGGGCTCTAGAATAAATGCAATGTCGATTTCTGCCAGAAGGGTCCTGTGGACTCGGCAATGGACAGGTGATGCCGACTCAAAAAGGCACATGGAGGTTTTACCTTACAAGGGTGAGGAATTGTTTGGGGAGGGTCTCTCGGACCTGGTCTCCACAGCTACTGCTGGAAAGTCAAATTTTTTGCCATATGTTTCCTTACAACCTAAGAAAGCACCGTATTACCAAATGCAGTCCGTTCGATCACAAAAAGGCAAGAAAGTCCGAGGTGCGTCCTTGCTTGCCAGAGGCAGGGGCAGAGGAAGGAAGCTGCACAACACAGCTAGTTCCCAGGAACAGAAGTCCTCCCCGGCTTCCACTAAATCCACCGCATGACGCTGGGGCTCCACAGGCAGAGCTAGGCCCGGTGGGGGCGCGTCTCCGAAATTTCAGATACAAGTGGGTTCACTACTTCACTCCCAGGTGGATCCCTGGGCAATAGATATTGTGTCTCAGGGATACAAGCTGAAATTCGAAGAGATGCCCCCTCACCGATACCTCAAGTCGGCCCTGCCAGCTTCCCCCTTAGAGAGGGAAATAGTGTTAGCTGCAATTCACAAATTGTATCTTCAACAGGTGTTGGTCAAGGTTCCCCTCCTTCAACAAGGAAAGGGTTATTATTCGACCATGTTTGTGGTACCGAAACCGGATGGTTTGGTCAGACCCATATTGAATTTAAAATCCCTGAACATATACCTGAAAAGGTTCAAGTTCAAGATGGAATCGCTCAGATCGGTCATCGCAAGCCTGGAAGGGGGGGATTTTATGGTGTCTCTGGACATAAAGGATGCATACCTTCATGTCCCCATTTATCCACCTCATCAGGCGTACCTCAGATTTGTGGTACAGGATTGTCATTACCAGTTTCAGACGTTGCCGTTTGGGCTCTCCACGGCACCGAGAATATTTACCAAGGTAATGGCGGAAATGATGGTACTCCAGCGGAAGCAAGGGGTCACAATTATCCCATACTTGGACGATCTCCTCATAAAGGCGAGGTCCAGAGAGCAGTTGCTGATCAGCGTAGCACGCTCTCTGGAAGTGTTACGACAACACGGCTGGATTCTAAATATTCCAAAGTCGCAGTTGGTTCCTACGACTCGTCTGCCCTTCCTGGGCATGATTCTGGACACAGACCAGAAGAGGGTTTATCTCCCGATGGAGAAGGCTCAAGAACTCATGACACTGGTCAGAAACCTATTGAAACCAAAACAGGTGTCGGTGTATCACTGCACGCGAGTCCTGGGAAAGATGGTGGCATCATACAAGGCCATTCCCTTCGGCAGGTTCCATGCGAGGACCTTTCAATGGGATCTACTGGACAAATGGTCCGGATCACATCTTCAAATGCATCGGTTAATCACCCTATCCCCCAGGGCCAGGGTGTCTCTCCTGTGGTGGCTGCAGAGTGCTCACCTCCTCGAGGGCCGCAGATTCGGCATTCAGGACTCGGTCCTGGTGACCACGGATGCAAGCCTCCGAGGGTGGGGGGCAGTCACACAGGGAAGAAATTTTCCAAGGTCTGTGGTCAAGTCAGGAGACTTGCCTCCACATCAACATCCTGGAACTAAGGGCCATATACAACGCCCTACGCCAAGCGGAGTCCCTACTTCGCGACCAACCGGTTCTGATTCAGTCAGACAACATCACCGCAGTGGCTCATGTAAACCGCCAAGGCGGCACAAGGAGCAGGGTGGCGATGGTAGAAGCCACCAGAATTCTTCGCTGGGCGGAGAATCACGTAAGCGCACTGTCAGCAGTGTTCATTCCGGGAGTGGACAACTGGGAAGCAGACTTCCTCAGCAGGCACGACCTCCACCCGGGAGAGTGGGGACTTCATCAAGAAGTCTTTGCGCAGATTGCAAGTCGGTGGGAACTGCCACAGGTGGACATGATGGCTTCCCGCCTCAACAAAGAGCTACAGAGGTATTGCGCCAGGTCAAGAGACCCTCAGGCGATAGCTGTAGACGCACTAGTGACACCGTGGGTGTTCCAGTCGGTTTATGTATTTCCTCCTCTTCCTCTCATACCCAAGGTGCTGAGAATCATAAGAAAAAGAGGAGTGAGAACAATACTCATTGTTCCGGATTGGCCAAGAAGGACTTGGTATCCAGAGCTGCAAGAAATGCTCACAGAGGACCCATGGCCTCTGCCTCTAAGACAGGACCTGTTGCAACAGGGGCCCTGTCTGTTCCAAGACTTACCGCGGCTGCGTTTGACGGCATGGCGGTTGAACGCCGGATCCTAGCAGAAAAAAGCATTCCGGATGAGGTCATTCCTACGCTGATAAAGGCTAGGAAGGACGTGACGGCTCAACGTTATCACCGTATATGGCGAAAATATGTTGCTTGGTGTGAGGCCAGGAATGCCCCTACGGAGGAATTCCAGCTGGGTCGTTTCCTTCACTTCCTACAGTCGGGAGTGACTTTGGGCCTAAAATTGGGTTCCATTAAGGTCCAGATTTCGTCCCTATCCATTTTCTTTCAAAAAGAACTGGCTTCTCTGCCTGAAGTTCAGACGTTTGTAAAGGGAGTGCTGCATATTCAGCCCCCTTTTGTGCCTCCGGTGGCACCTTGGGATCTTAACGTGGTGTTGAGTTTCCTGAAATCACACTGGTTTGAACCACTCAAGACGGTGGAATTGAAATATCTCACGTGGAAGGTGGTCATGCTACTAGCCTTGGCTTCGGCTAGGCGTGTGTCAGAATTGGCGGCTTTGTCACATCAAAGCCCTTATCTGGTTTTCCATGCGGATAGAGCAGAATTGCGGACCCGCCCACAATTTCTGCCAAAAGTGGTTTCATCCTTTCATATAAACCAACCCATTGTGGTGCCTGTGGCTACTACTGACTTGGAGGATTCCGAGTTACTGGATGTGGTCAGGGCTTTGAAGGTTTATGTAGCCAGAACGGCTAGGGTCAGGAAAACAGAATCTTTGTTTATCCTGTATGCTTCCAACAAGCTTGGGGCGCCTGCTTCAAAGCAGACTATTGCTCGCTGGATCTGTAACACGATTCAGCAGGCTCATTCTGCGGCTGGATTGCTGCTGCCTAAATCAGTTAAGGCCCATTCCACAAGGAAGGTGGGCTCTTCTTGGGCTGCTGCCTGAGGGGTCTCGGAATTACAGCTCTGCCGAGCAGCTACTTGGTCGGGTTCAAACACCTTTGCAAAGTTCTACAAGTTTGATACCCTGGCTGAGGAGGACCTTGTGTTTGCTCATTCGGTGCTGCAGAGTCATCCGCACTCTCCCGCCCGTTTGGGAGCTTTGGTATAATCCCCGTGGTCCTTACGGAGTCCCCAGCATCCACTAGGACGTTAGAGAAAATAAGATTTTACTTACCGGTAAATCTATTTCTCGTAGTCCGTAGTGGATGCTGGGCGCCCGTCCCAAGTGCTGACTTATTCTGCAATGCTTGTATATAGTTATTGCTTAAATAAGGGTTATGTTTAGTTGCATCAAGGTTGATCTGATGCTCTATTGTTGTTCATACTGTTAACTGGGTAAGGTTATCACAAGTTATACGGTGTGATTGGTGTGGCTGGTATGTATCTTGCCCTGGATTACCAAAATCCTTTCCTTGTACTGTCAGCTCTTCCGGGCACAGTTTCTCTAACTGAGGTCTGGAGGAGGGTCATAGAGGGAGGAGCCAGAGCACACCAGAATCTAAATTCTTTCTTAAAGTGCCCATGTCTCCTGCGGAGCCCGTCTATTCCCCATGGTCCTTACGGAGGCCCCAGCATCCACTACGGACTACGAGAAATAGATTTACCGGTAAGTAAAATCTTATTTTTCAAAGACAGGACGCATTGGGACTTGTAGTTCCACCACAGCCGTAACTCTATAACTTATTTAACCTAAGGATATCAGATCTAGATGTACCATGCAGGGCCATTTTATATTTACGGGAATTAATTTAAAAAAATCATAACATGCCTCTCCTGCAGTCCACACCGCCTCTTCACATGCTTCCATGCAGTGAATGGCTGTCGCACTCCTATTGGTGGATGGTTCCAGCCATCCACCAATCAGCATGCTGACAGACATTCACTATCTTGCTGCAGGCTGAGAGGCAGGTAGAGAATGCTTCGTGTCTGCTCTAAATGTGTGACTACCACCTGCCCCTGCTCTGGGGCCCTAGAATTGTGGGCCACTGGGCAGTTGCCAGGTGTAGCTATACGTTAACATGGCCTTGATACCGTGTGATATCAGTAGATTTCATTTATAAGTGATCATGGAGCAAGCGGTGGGCTCTAGACAGCACATATGTTTGTTCATAGGCTGTGATACCTTTTCTGTTTTTGCTCCATTACCGTATCACCAAGTTACATGCCTAATATTACTATCCAAAAGAAGTCATTGAGAAGGAGTGACATTTAACCCCCTACTGCCAGCACCATCTTTGTCTTTCAGCAGCAGTGTCCTGTTCGGCTGTCATGTCTTCACACATGGTGTCCGCACTTCTCCTCCACAAATACAGAGCTGTGAGTACATAAATCCTTAGAGAATCAGGCATTGTATACAAGATTTATGCCAGGGGTTTGTACGCTGTAATATATATTCATATTGATAATATGTAAAATAAAGTCTGCCTGTAATATATTTTATGGTTACTGTATAAGTCATTTAAACACCATCTTCCCGGTCCCCTCCCTCTCTGCTCACTGGTCCACCATAAGAAATGCTCCCCAAAAGCTTATCAAATGTGCCTGCGTCTATACTGTTACACCTATTTTATTTAGAACTAGCCTTGTTTTTTTTCTGTTTTTTTATGCCAAATGCCGTTAGTGCATAACACCGTGGAGGGAGGGAGATAGTCTGTAGATGACATTAAAAATGAAGTTAAAAACTATAAAAGCACATAACATATAATATACTTATATCATGGCAAATACTATCCTTAAACAAAGTTAATAGCAACTGAAAGGGGATGCGGTTGGGAGGGGGAGGGTTAGGCACTAGGGGTGGTTTAGGGTTAGGCACACCCCCGGAGTGTTAGCCATAGCCGACACCCCTGAAGGTTTATACTAGGGGAGATTATTTACCCCCGTCCGGTGTCGGGATTCTCACTGTTGGAATGCCACGGCCTGCCATGTGGCTGTTGTTATTTCATACCCAACGTACTGAAAGCTGCTCATCATAGTTCACAGCAAAAATTGTAAAGATAAATAGGAATAACGCAGGTTGTCATATTTATAATGTACATAATGAAGAGCAGTCATTTTCGAGGGATCCATTAGTAAGTGGTCTGCACAATACGTAGCAATCAGGACTGATTTAAAGTGAGCCGTGAGTCTGTGACTGCGTAAAAGTTTGTTGCGCTGCACACAGTTTGTGCACTTACACTTGCGCCAATGGACAGACTATGCCTATCATTGAGCTATGCCTTTTAGAAGGAGTATTTCTGTGTATATCATAGGCCTTATGCAAGTATCTGAGATGATGGGTGCATTTGTCACTGTGTGTATCTTTTTGCTACCATACATTTAGTCTTGACCTTATTAGCTGTGAGTTCCCTGTATGTTGAACTTGCAGTACCTCCGGACTCAAGGATTTTGTTGCAGTCCCAGAGAGCTGCATACAACATTCTGCGAGTCCGGTGCTAGATTGGCCCGCAAGGGGGCAATGGCGGTGCCGCTGCTGGTGATTCTACAACATTGAAATAGCAACTCTCCCACTTCACAGCTAATAGGAGTGATCCCTTACAGTTGTGCGAATGCATATGAAGTAACCGTTGCAGAAACAGATGTGCATGGAGGCATTTTTTTCTTGTACACAAAAGTCACAATTTTCCATTTTAACTCTAAATCAGGCCCAAAGCGTCTGACATACAGTTATATAGTTATAAAAAGTTCTCAGAGTTCCATAATATGTTTGTGCATAATACACAACAAAGAAAAGCATGTCATTATTGAACAGTAACATACACAAATGCCGCAGAGAAGGGGTGCCACTTTTATTTTCTCTGACGTCCTAGTGGATGCTGGGACTCCGTAAGGACCATGGGGATATAGCGGCTCCGCAGGAGACAGGGCACAAAATAAAAGCTTAAGGATCAGGTGGTGTGCACTGGCTCCTCCCCCTATGACCCTCCTCCAAGCCTCAGTTAGATTTTTGTGCCCGGCCGAGAAGGGTGCAATCTAGGTGGCTCTCCTGAGCTGCTTAGAATAAAAGTTTAGTTAGGTTTTTTTATTTTCAGTGAGTCCTGCTGGCAACAGGCTCACTGCATCGTGGGACTAAGGGGAGAAGAAACGGACTCACCTGAGTGCAGAGTGGATCGGGTTTCTTAGGCTACTGGACACTAGCTCCAGAGGGACGATCACAGGTTCAGCCTGGATGGGTCACCGGAGCCGCGCCGCCGTCCCCCTTACAGAGCCAGAAGAGACGAAGAGGTCCGGTGAAATCGGCGGCAGAAGACATCTGGTCTTCAGACTAAGGTAGCGCACAGCACCGCAGCTGTGCGCCATTGCTCTCAGCACACTTCACACTCCGGTCACTGAGGGTGCAGGGCGCTGGGGGGGGAGCGCCCTGAGACGCAATATAACAGAATACCTTAGGTGGCAAAACAGAATACATCACATATAGCTCCTGGGCTATATGGATGTATTTTAATCCCCTGCCATTTTACACAAAAAAGCGGGAGATAAGGACGTCGTGAAGGGGCGGAGCCTATCTCCTCAGCACACAAGCGCCATTTTCCCTCACAGCTCCGCTGGAAGGACGGCTCCCTGACTCTCCCCTGCAGTCCTGCTTCAGAATCAGGGTAAAAAAGAGAAGGGGGGGCATTGTTGGCAGCAAATAACAATAATTAACAGCAGCTATAAGGGAATAACACTTATATAAGGTTATCCCTGTATATATATATAGCGCTGGGTGTGTGCTGGCAGACTCTCCCTCTGTCTCTCCAAAGGGCTAAGTGGGGTCCTGTCCTCTATCAGAGCATTCCCGGTGTGTGTGTGTATATATATAGCGCTGGGTGTGTGCTGGCAGACTCTCCCTCTGTCTCTCCAAAGGGCTAAGTGGGGTCCTGTCCTCTATCAGAGCATTCCCGGTGTGTGTGTGCTGTGTGTCGGTACGCGTGTGTCGACATGTATGAGGAGGAAAATTATGTGGAGGCGGAGCAGTTGCCTGCGTTGGTGATGTCACCCCCTAGGGAGTCGACACCTGACTGGATGATTGTATTTAAACAATTAAGTGATAATGTCAGCAATTTGCAAAAAACTGTTGACGACATGAGACAGCCGGCAAATCAGTTAGTGCCTGTCCAGGCGTCTCAGACACCGTCAGGGGCGCTAAAACGCCCGTTACCTCAGTGGGTCGACACAGACCCTGACACAGATACTGAGTCTAGTGTCGACGGTGACGAGACAAACGTAATGTCCAGTAGGGCCACACGTTACATGATCACGGCAATGAAAGAGGCATTGAACCTTTCTGACACTACAAGTACCACAAAGAAGGGTATTATGTGGGGTGAGAAAAAACTACCAATATTTTTTCCTGAGTCAGAGGAAATAAATGAGGTGTGTGAAAAAGCGTGGGTTTCTCCCGATAAAAAACAGCTAATTTCTAAAAAATTATTAGCATTATATCCTTTCCCGCCAGAGGTTAGGGCGCGTTGGGAAACACCCCCTAGGGTAGATAAGGCGCTCACACGTTTATCTAAACAAGTAGCGTTACCGTCTCCTGATACGGCTACCCTCAAAGAACCAGCTGATAGAAGGCTGGAAAATATCCTAAAAAGTATATACACACATACTGGTGTTATACTGCGACCAGCAATCGCCTCAGCCTGGATGTGCAGTGCTGGAGTCGCATGGTCGGATTCCCTGACTGAGAATATTGATACCCTGGATAGGGACAATATTTTGTTAACTATAGAACATTTAAAGGATGCATTATTATATATGCGTGATGCACAGAGGGATATTTGCACCCTGGCATCAAGAGTAAGTGCTATGTCCATCTCTGCCAGAAGAGCGTTGTGGACGCGACAGTGGTCAGGGGATGCGGATTCCAAACGGCACATGGAAGTATTGCCGTATAAAGGGGAGGAGTTATTTGGGGCTGGTCTATCGGACCTGGTGGCCACGGCAACGGCTGGAAAATCCACCTTTTTACCCCAGGTCACTCCACATCAGCAGAAAAAGACACCGTCTTTTCAATCTCAGTCCTTTCGTTCCCATAAGTACAAGCGAGCAAAAGGCCACTCCTTTCTGCCCCGGGGCAGAGGAAGAGGAAAAAGACTGCACCATGCAGCCGCTTCCCAAGAGCAGAAGCCCTCCCCTGCTTCTGCCAAGTCTTCAGCATGACGCTGGGGCTTTACAAGCAGACTCAGATATGGTGGGGGCCCGTCTCAAAAATTTCAACGCGCAGTGGGCTCACTCGCAAGTGGATCCCTGGATTCTACAGGTAGTATCGCAGGAGTACAAACTGGAATTCGAGGCGTTTCCCCCTCATCGTTTCCTGAAGTCTGCTTTACCAAAGTCTCCCTCCGACAGGGAGGCAGTTCTAGAAGCCATTCACAAGCTGTATTCCCAGCAGGTGATAATCAAGGTACCCCTCCTGCAACAAGGAAAGGGGTATTATTCCGCGCTGTTTGTGGTACCGAAGCCGGACGGCTCGGTGAGACCAATTTTAAATCTGAAATCCTTGAACACTTACATAAAAAGGTTCAAATTCAAGATGGAGTCACTCAGAGCAGTGATAGCGAACCTGGAAGAAGGGGACTATATGGTGTCTCTGGACATCAAAGATGCTTATCTCCACGTCCCGATATACCCTTCTCACCAAGGGTACCTCAGGTTTGTAGTACTAAACTGTCATTATCAGTTTCAGACGCTGCCGTTTGGATTGTCCACGGCACCTCGGGTCTTTACCAAGGTAATGGCCGAAATGATGATTCTTCTACGAAGAAAAGGCATTTCAATTATCCCTTACTTGGACGATCTCCTGATAAGGGCAAGATCCAGGGAACAGTTAGAAGTCGGAGTAGCACTATCTCAGGTAGTGTTACGTCAGCACGGGTGGATTCTAAATATTCCAAAATCGCAGCTGATTCCAACGACACGTCTACTGTTCCTAGGAATGATTCTGGACACAGTCCAGAAGAAGGTGTTTCTCCCGGAGGAGAAGGCCAGGGAGTTATCCGAGCTAGTCAGGAACCTCCTAAAACCAGGACAGGTCTCAGTGCATCAGTGCACGAGGGTCCTGGGGAAAATGGTGGCTTCTTACGAAGCGATTCCATTCGGAAGATTCCATGCAAGAACATTTCAGTGGGATCTACTGGACAAATGGTCCGGATCGCATCTGCAGATGCATCAGCGGATAACCCTGTCGCCAAGGACAAGGGTGTCTCTCCTGTGGTGGCTGCAGAGTGCTCATCTACTAGAGGGCCGCAGATTTGGCATTCAGGATTGGATCCTGGTAACCACGGATGCCAGCCTGAGAGGCTGGGGAGCAGTCACACAGGGAAGGAATTTCCAGGGCCTGTGGTCAAGCTTGGAAACGTCTCTTCATATAAACATTCTGGAACTAAGGGCCATTTACAATGCCCTAAGTCAAGCAAAACCTCTGCTTCAGGGTCAGGCGGTGTTGATCCAATCGGACAACATCACGTCAGTCGCCCACGTAAACAGACAGGGCGGCACGAGAAGCAGGAGGGCAATGGCAGAAGCTGCAAGGATTCTTCGCTGGGTGGAAAATCATGTGATAGCACTGTCAGCAGTATTCATTCCGGGAGTGGACAACTGGGAAGCAGACTTCCTCAGCAGACACGACCTTCACCCGGGAGAGTGGGGACTTCACCCAGAAGTCTTCCACCTGATTGTAAACCGTTGGGAAAAACCAAAGGTGGACATGATGGCGTCACGTCTAAACAAAAAACTGGACAGATATTGCGCCAGGTCAAGGGACCCTCAGGCAATAGCAGTGGACGCTCTGGTAACGCCGTGGGTGTACCAGTCAGTGTATGTGTTCCCTCCTCTGCCTCTCATACCAAAAGTACTGAGAATCATAAGAAGGAGAGGAGTAAGAACTATACTCGTGGTTCCGGATTGGCCAAGACGGACTTGGTACCCGGAACTTCAAGAGATGCTCACGGACGAACCGTGGCCTCTACCTCTAAGAAAGGACCTGCTACTGCAGGGGCCTTGTCTGTTCCAAGACTTACCGCGGCTGCGTTTGACGGCATGGCGGTTGAACGCCGGATCCTGAGGGAAAAAGGCATTCCAGAAGAAGTCATCCCTACTCTGGTCAAAGCCAGGAAGGACGTAACCGCAAAACATTATCACCGCATTTGGCGTAAATATGTTGCGTGGTGTGAGGCCAAGAAGGCCCCTACAGAGGAATTTCAACTGGGTCGTTTCCTTCATTTCCTGCAAACAGGACTGTCTATGGGCCTAAAATTAGGGTCCATTAAGGTTCAAATTTCGGCCCTGTCGATTTTCTTCCAGAAAGAACTGGCTTCAGTACCTGAAGTTCAGACATTTGTAAAAGGGGTGCTGCACATACAGCCTCCTTTTGTGCCTCCAGTGGCACCTTGGGATCTTAATGTGGTGTTGAGTTTTCTAAAGTCACATTGGTTTGAACCATTTTCCACTGTGGACTTAGCATCGACACCTTCCATGTGAGATATTTTGTTAGCCTTGGCTTCAGCCAGGCGTGTGTCAGAATTGGCGGCTTTATCATATAAAAGCCCTTACTTGATATTTCATTCTGACAGGGCGGAATTGAGGACTCGTCCTCAATTTCTACCTAAGGTGGTTTCTGCATTTCACATGAACCAACCTATTGTGGTACCTGCGGCTACCAGGGACTTAGAGGACTCTAAGTTGCTTGACGTTGTCAGGGCCTTGAAAATATATGTTTCCAGGACGGCTGGAGTCAGAAAATCTGACTCGCTGTTTATCCTGTATGCACCCAACAAGCTGGGTGCTCCTGCTTCTAAGCAGACGATTGCTCGTTGGATTTGTAGTACAATTCAGCTTGCACATTCTGTGGCAGGATTGCCACAGCCAAAATCAGTAAAAGCCCATTCCACAAGGAAGGTGGGCTCATCTTGGGCGGCTGCCCGAGGGGTCTCGGCTTTACAACTTTGCCGAGCAGCTACTTGGTCAGGGGCAAACACGTTTGCTAAATTCTACAAATTTGATACCCTGGCTGAGGAGGACCTGGAGTTCTCTCATTCGGTGCTGCAGAGTCATCCGCACTCTCCCGCCCGTTTGGGAGCTTTGGTATAATCCCCATGGTCCTTACGGAGTCCCAGCATCCACTAGGACGTCAGAGAAAATAAGATTTTACTTACCGATAAATCTATTTCTCGTAGTCCGTAGTGGATGCTGGGCGCCCATCCCTAGTGCGGATTGTCTGCAATACTTGTATATAGTTATTGTTACAAAAATTCGGGTTATTATTGTTGTGAGCCATCTTTTCAGAGGCTCCTTTGCGTTTATCATACTGTTAACTGGGTTCAGATCACAAGTTGTACGGTGTGATTGGTGTGGCTGGTATGAGTCTTACCCGGGATTCAATATCCTTCCTTATTATGTACGCTCGTCCGGGCACAGTATCCTAACTGAGGCTTGGAGGAGGGTCATAGGGGGAGGAGCCAGTGCACACCACCTGATCCTTAAGCTTTTATTTTGTGCCCTGTCTCCTGCGGAGCCGCTATATCCCCATGGTCCTTACGGAGTCCCAGCATCCACTACGGACTACGAGAAAATAAGATTTTACTTACCGATAAATCTATTTCTCGGAGTCCGTAGTGGATGCTGGGGTTCCTGAAAGGACCATGGGGAATAGCGGCTCCGCAGGAGACAGGGCACAAAAAGTAAAGCTTTTTCCGATCAGGTGGTGTGCACTGGCTCCTCCCCCTATGACCCTCCTCCAGACTCCAGTTAGGTACTGTGCCCGGACGAGCGTACACAATAAGGGAGGATTTTGAATCCCGGGTAAGACTCATACCAGCCACACCAATCACACCGTACAACTTGTGATCTAAACCCAGTTAACAGTATGATAACAGCGGAGCCTCTGAAAGATGGCTTCCTACAACAATAACCCGAATAAGTTAACAATAACTATGTACAATTTATGCAGATAATCCGCACTTGGGATGGGCGCCCAGCATCCACTACGGACTCCGAGAAATAGATTTATCGGTAAGTAAAATCTTATTTTCTCTATCGTCCTAGTGGATGCTGGGATTCCTGAAAGGACCATGGGGATTATACCAAAGCTCCCAAACGGGCGGGAGAGTGCGGATGACTCTGCAGCACCGAATGAGAGAACTCCAGGTCCTCCTTAGCCAGAGTATCAAATTTGTAAAATTTTACAAACGTGTTCTCCCCTGACCACGTAGCTGCTCGGCAAAGTTGTAATGCCGAGACCCCTCGGGCAGCCGCCCAAGATGAGCCCACCTTCCTTGTGGAGTGGGCCTTTACAGATTTAGGCTGTGGCAGGCCTGCCACAGAATGTGCCAGTTGGATTGTGCTACAGATCCAACGAGCAATCGTCTGCTTAGACGCAGGAGCACCCATCTTGTTGGGTGCATACAATATAAACAACGAGTCAGATTTTCTGACTCCAGCTGTTCTTGCAATATATATTTTTAATGCTCTGACAACGTCCAGTAACTTGGAGTCCTCCAAGTCACTTGTAGCCGCAGGCACTACAATAGGCTGGTTCAGATGAAATGCTGACACCACCTTAGGGAGAAAATGCGGACGAGTCCGCAGTTCTGCCCTGTCCGAATGGAAAATCAGATATGGGCTTTTGTAAGATAAAGCTGCCAATTCTGACACTCTCCTGGCAGAAGCCAGGGCTAGAAGCATGGTCACTTTCCAAGTGAGATATTTCAAATCCACCTTATTTAGTGGTTCAAACCAATGAGATTTTAGAAAATCCAAAACTACATTGAGATCCCACGGTGCCACTGGAGGCACCACAGGAGGCTGTATATGCAGCACTCCCTTCACAAAGGTCTGGACTTCAGGGACTGAAGCCAATTCTTTTTGAAAGAAAATCGACAGGGCCGAAATTTGAGCCTTAATAGATCCCAATTTGAGACCCATAGACAATCCTGATTGCAGGAAATGTAGGAATCGACCCAGTTGAAATTCCTCCGTCGGAGCACTCCGATCTTCGCACCACGCAACATATTTTCGCCAAATTCGGTGATAATGTTGCACGGTTACTTCTTTCCTTGCTTTAATCAAAGTAGGAAAGACTTCTTCCGGCATGCCTTTTTCCATTAGGATCCGGCGTTCAACCGCCATGCCGTCAAACGCAGCCGCGGTAAGTCTTGAAACAGACAGGGACCCTGCTGAAGCAAGTCCCTCCTTAGAGGTAGAGGCCACGGATCTTCCGTGATCATCTCTTGAAGTTCCGGGTACCAAGTCCTTCTTGGCCAATCCGGAACCACTAGTATCGTTCTTACGCCTCTTTGCCGTATAATTCTCAATACTTTTGGTATGAGAGGCAGAGGAGGAAACACATACACCGACTGGTACACCCAAGGCGTTACCAGCGCGTCCACAGCTATTGCCTGCGGATCTCTTGACCTGGCGCAATACCTGTCCAGTTTTTTGTTGAGGCGAGACGCCATCATGTCCACCATTGGTCTTTCCCAACGGGTTACCAGCATGTGGAAAACTTCTGGATGAAGTCCCCACTCTCCCGGGTGAAGATCGTGTCTGCTGAGGAAGTCTGCTTCCCAGTTGTCCACTCCCGGGATGAACACTGCTGATAGCGCTATCACATGATTCTCTGCCCAGCGAAGAATCCTTGCAGCTTCTGCCATTGCACTCCTGCTTCTTGTGCCGCCCTGTCTGTTCACATGGGCGACTGCCGTGATGTTGTCCGACTGGATCAACACCGGTTTTCCCTGAAGCAGAGGTTCTGCCTGGCTTAGAGCATTGTATATTGCTCTTAGTTCCAGAATGTTTATGTGAAGAGACGTTTCCAGGCTCGTCCATACTCCCTGGAAGTTTCTTCCTTGTGTGACTGCTCCCCAGCCTCTCAGGCTGGCGTCCGTGGTCACCAGGATCCAATCCTGTATGCCGAATCTGCGGCCCTCCAATAGATGAGGACTCTGCAACCACCACAGAAGAGACACCCTTGTCCTTGGAGACAGGGTTATCCGTAGGTGCATCTGAAGATGCGACCCTGACCATTTGTCCAACAGATCCCTTTGGAAAATTCTTGCGTGGAATCTGCCGAATGGAATTGCTTCGTAAGAAGCCACCATTTTTCCCAGGACTCTTGTGCATTGATGTACAGACACCTTTCCTGGTTTTAGGAGGTTCCTGACAAGCTCGGATAACTCCTTGGCTTTTTCCTCCGGGAGAAAAACCTTTTTCTGAACCGTGTCCAGAATCATCCCTAGGAACAGCAGACGAGTTGTCGGCATTAACTGGGATTTTGGAATATTCAGAATCCACCCGTGCTGTTTTAGCACTTCTTGAGACAGTGCTAATCCCATCTCTAGCTGTTCTCTGGACCTCGCCCTTATTAGGAGATCGTCCAAGTATGGGATAATTAATACGCCTTTTCTTCGAAGAAGAATCATCATCTCGGCCATCACCTTTGTAAAGATCCGAGGTGCCGTGGACAATCCGAACGGCAGCGTCTGAAACTGATAGTGACAGTTTTGTACAACGAACCTGAGGTACCCCTGGTGTGAGGGGTAAATTGGAACGTGGAGATACGCATCCTTGATGTCCAAGGATACCATAAAGTCCCCCTCTTCCAGGTTCGCTATCACTGCTCTGAGTGACTCCATTTTGAACTTGAACTTCTTTATGTACAGGTTCAAGGACTTCAGATTTAGAATAGGCCTTACCGAGCCATCCGGCTTCGGTACCACAAAAAGAGTGGAATAATACCCCTTCCCTTGTTGTAGAAGAGGTACCTTGACTATCACCTGCTGAGAGTACAGCTTGTGAATGGCTTCCAAAACCGTCTCCCTTTCGGAGGGGGACGTTGGTAAAGCAGACTTCAGGAAACGGCGAGGTGGATCCGTCTCTAATTCCAACCTGTACCCTTGAGATATTATCTGCAGGATCCAGGGATCTACCTGCGAGTGAGCCCACTGCGCGCTGTAATTTTTGAGACGACCGCCCACCATCCCCGAGTCCGCTTGAGGAGCCCCAGCGTCATGCTGAGGCTTTTGTAGAAGCCGGGGAGGGCTTCTGTTCCTGGGAAGGAGCTGCGTGTTGCTGTCTCTTCCCTCGACCTTTGCCTCGTGGCAGATATGAATAACCCTTTGCTCTCTTATTTTTAAAGGAACGAAAGGGCTGCGGTTGAAAAGTCGGTGCCTTTTTCTGTGGGGGAGTGACTTGAGGTAGAAAGGTGGATTTCCCGGCTGTAGCCGTGGCCACCAAATCTGATAGACCGACTCCAAATAACTCCTCCCCTTTATACGGCAAAACTTCCATATGCCGTTTTGAATCCGCATCACCTGACCACTGTCGCGTCCATAAAGCTCTTCTGGCCGAAATGGACATAGCACTTACCCGTGATGCCAGTGTGCAGATATCCCTCTGTGCATCACGCATATAAAGAAATGCATCCTTTATTTGTTCTAACGACAGTAAAATATTGTCCCTGTCCAGGGTATCAATATTTTCAATCAGGGACTCTGACCAAACTACCCCAGCACTGCCCATCCAGGCAGTCGCTACAGCTGGTCGTAGTATAACACCTGCATGTGTGTATATACTTTTTTGGATATTTTCCATCCTCCTATCTGATGGATCTTTAAGTGCGGCCGTCTCAGGAGAGGGTAACGCCACTTGTTTAGATAAGCGTGTTAGCGCCTTGTCCACCCTAGGAGGTGTTTCCCAGCGCTCCCTAACCTCTGGCGGGAAAGGGTATAATGCCAATAATTTCTTTGAAATTATCAGTTTTTTATCAGGGGCAACCCACGCTTCATTACACACGTCATTTAATTCTTCTGATTCAGGAAAAACTATAGGTAGTTTTTTCATACCCCACATAATACCCTGTTTAGTGGTACCTGTAGTATCAGCTAAATGTAACGCCTCCTTCATTGCCAAAATCATATAACGTGTGGCCCTACTGGAAAATACGGTTGATTCGTCACCGTCACCACTGGAGTCATCGCCTGTGTCTGGGTCTGTGTCGACCGACTGAGGCAAAGGGCGTTTCACAGCCCCTGACGGTGTTTGAGTCGCCTGGACAGGCACTAATTGATTGTCCGGCCGCCTCATGTCGTCAAACGACTGCTTTAGCGTGTTGACACTATCCCGTAGTTCCATAAATAAAGGCATCCATTCCGGTGTCGACTCCCTAGGGGGTGACATCCTCATATTTGGCAATTGCTCCGCCTCCACACCAATATCGTCCTCATACATGTCGACACACACGTACCGACACACAGCAGACACACAGGGAATGCTCCTAACGAAGACAGGACCCACTAGCCCTTTGGGGAGACAGAGGGAGAGTTTGCCAGCACACACCAAAAGCGCTATATATATATCAGGGATAGCCTTATAATAAGTGCTCCCTTATAGCTGCTTTGTTATATCAATTTATCGCCATAAATGTGCCCCCCCCTCTCTGTTTTACCCTGTTTCTGTAGTGCAGTGCAGGGGAGAGACTTGGGAGCCGTCCTGACCAGCGGAACTGTGAGAGGAAATGGCGCCGTGTGCTGAGGAGATAGGCCCCGCCCCCTTTCTGGCGGGCTCGTCTCCCGCTATTTAGAGAAATCAGGCAGGGGTTAAATATCTCCATATAGCCTCTAGGGCTATATGTGAGGTATTTTTAGCCTTTATAGGTAATCATTTTGCCTCCCAGGGCGCCCCCCTCCCAGCGCCCTGCACCCTCAGTGACTGCCGTGTGAAGTGTGCTGAGAGGAAAATGGCGCACAGCTGCAGTGCTGTGCGCTACCTTTTGAAGACTGCAGGAGTCTTCAGCCGCCGATTCTGGACCTCTTCTGTCTTCAGCATCTGCAAGGGGGCCGGCGGCGTGGCTCCGGTGACCATCCAGGCTGTACCCGTGATCGTCCCTCTGGAGCTTGATGTCCAGTAGCCAAGAAGCCAATCCATCCTGCACGCAGGTGAGTTGACTCCTTCTCCCCTCAGTCCCTCGCTGCAGTGATCCTGTTGCCAGCAGGAATCACTGTAAAATAAAAAACCTAGCTAAACTTTTTCTAAGCAGCTCTTTAGGAGAGCCACCTAGATTGCACCCTTCTCGGCCGGGCACAAAAATCTAACTGGAGTCTGGAGGAGGGTCATAGGGGGAGGAGCCAGTGCACACCACCTGATCGGAAAAAGCTTTACTTTTTGTGCCCTGTCTCCTGCGGAGCCGCTATTCCCCATGGTCCTTTCAGGAACCCCAGCATCCACTAGGACGATAGAGAAATAGATTTATCGGTAAGTAAAATCTTATTTTTTAAGAACGTCACATAAGCAGAGATCTCCAATCCACAATCACAATTCTGTAAGCTTTAATGGGTAGAGGAGGTTGGCATGTGTCAGGAGTATGACTGTGGTTTCCTGTTGGTTATCTATGATTCTCCTTAAAGAGGGACTGTCATTTATTACACATCAGTTTTATCTCCTCATTGCTATTGGTTGTTTTCTTTTTGTTTTTAATGATTTGCTCAAAACTCTTTACTCTGCTGAACCCCACAACGCTCGCTGTCCTGTGTCTTTCTCATTACATTCTTTCTTTCAGGGGGTCTCTCTGTCCAGACTCCTTTCCCAATTCTCGTCAATGACAGAAGATATTCTCCTTCATGGGTTTGATGTGGGATTCTCCGGACAGCGATGGGACGTGCTCTGTCACAGCCTATACAACCTCCGCCGTTGTGTCTCCCTGTACTCTGTCCCTTCAAATGACACATATGTGCTTTGTCGAGGCACCCAAGCCAGTATCAGAGAACTGGGGCAAAAGAGTGCCGCCCTGCTGTCCGTCTTCCTGTACGAAGCTATAGGAGGTGAGACTTGTATTACATCAATTACATCAGATATAACAATAATAATTATATATATACACAGATGGAACCATGCTCCTCTAGCCTGTAACTTTCCGTATTCGCAGCAAGCCAGGCACGGCAAGTGTGCTCACGACTAGGACGTGCATGCACGCTGGATGAGCATGGCTACATCTGTGTGTGTATAATATATACATACATACACACATATATATATATATATATATATATATATATATATATATATATATATAACACAGATAGTCCTGCACTCGCATCAATAATGTTAGCAACAGTGCGGTGCTCCTAGTGGTGATCTCCCAAAGCGGGTAGACCCACAATATTTAGAAAGAGTCCAATAATGTGGAGGTGCACTCGTCCAATCAAAAAAAGGTATCCAGCAGCTTCAATTTTCACAATCACTTTATTTCAGTTGATATCAGGCTTATTGTAGTCGACGTTTCGATCCTCAATTTGGGATCTTTATCAAGACCAGCTTCCATATACAAAATAATTTGAAAGCATCACATATTGATTGTCAAAAATAATCAATGTGTCGTATTCAGACAATATAATGGCTGTAAGGCTTAAAATTCAAACGCCAGGTGGAGATTAAATGCAGTTACTTAAACTCTCAGTCATAGAGCACATCAGAACACCGAAGTAATCACTCAGGGGATCAGATCTAACCCATAAAACCTCTGCAGCCACATATATATATATATATATATATATCAAAACACAGAAGTATCCTTATCTCGCGCCAACTCAATAGCGACACACTGGGAGAGGTCTTTGTTGGGAGACCTCAGGAACATACAAAGAAAAACACAGATTCCCAAGTGCGCTAGTGATGTAATGTAATTACACAATTCTTCCAGCGTTTATTTCATCAGAAAATGTGGACTGGAGGATATGTAGATCTGGGGACCTGTAACAGACACCCCTCACCAAAAAGTCACCCAAACAAGAGGCCAACAGGCCAATTAATAAAAGATTATTTTAATAACATATGATTTTTATACATAATGTAAAATTGTATCAATAAAACACAGCCACAACCAACATGTTTGTAAGATGGATTCTAGATACTCCCTCACCTTTTTCAAGGTGCGAGCTCGAAGGGAGTATCTTCACAAACTAGGGTGCGATTTTCTGACTGACAAAGCCAACGCGTTTCGTCTTATCGACTTCATCAGGGGTAACGCATATAGGAAAAAGGCTAATTCACTCTCGATGGGTTTATATGGCAAAACGTAACCTCAAATGGGAATTAATACAGTCTCCTTTATCAGGATTTACTAGATGAAATTCCTATATTCAGGCTCCTAGCCAGAGTGGTAATTCTTTTTGGATATAGAAATCTTAAAACTAATTAAGCATGGTTCCTTAAAGGCCGTCTAGGAAATACTCTTGATTATAGTCCGTTGGAAATGCTGACAACTGTATGCCGGCGTTTTTACAAACTTCTAAAGTATGGTCTCCAGTTCTTATAATCAAGATTATTATTGGTTCAAATGTTGACTCACATGAAATTCAAAACTCAAATAGCTGGTCTGACAATCACAGGAATATAAAAGATGTGACTTCCCCAAATAGATCTCAAGGAACAAATCCTGGAGGAAATTTTGGCTGTATCTGGAAGTCACAGAGTATATATTATAATAGGATTTTAATTACCTACCAGTAAATCCTTTTCTCGTAGTCCGTAGAGGATGCTGGGGTCCACATTAGTACCAGGGGATATTGACGGGTCCCTTGGGAGCCATGGGCACTTTAAGAGTTTAATAGTGTGGGCTGGCTCTTCCCTCTATGCCCCTCCTACCAGACTCAGTCTAGAAACTGTGCTCGAGGAGACGGACATACTTGGAGAGAAGGAAATATACAGATAGTGGTGAGATTCACACCAGCTCACACATAACAGAAAGCCAAGCTAACCAGCTTGAAATAATTCAGCAACGGCTGAACAACAGTACTTAACCAAGTAACAATGCAGTACTCAACCAAGTAACAAATGCAGGAAAAAGTAGCGCTGGGCGGGCGCCCAGCATCCTCTACGGACTACGAGAAAAGGATTTACTGGTAGGTAATTAAAATCCTATTTTCTCTTACGTCCTAGAGGATGCTGGGGTCCACATTAGTACCATGGGGATATAACAAAGCTCCCAGTACGGGAGAGCGTGGAGGCTCCTGCAGAAACGATTGACCAAACTGAAGGTCCTCAGAGGCCAAAGTATCGAACTTGTAGAACTTAGCAAACATGTTCGACCCTGACCAAGTAGCTGCTCGGCAAAGTTGTAAAGCCGAGATACCCTGGGCAGCCGCCCAGGAAGAACCCACCTTACGAGTAGAGTGGGCCTTAACAGATTTTGGACACGGCAACCCTGTCGTAGAATAAGCATGCTGGATAGTAAACCTGATCCAGCGAGAAATCGTCTGCTTAGAAGCAGGACACCCAACCTTGTTGGGATCATAAAGGACAAACAAAGCGTCCGACTTTCTGTGACAAGATGTTCTCTTCACATAAATCTTCAAAGCCCTCACAACATCCAAGGACTTTGAGGTAATTGAGGAGTCAGTAGCCACTGGCACCACAATAGTTTGGTTGATATGAAAGGCCGACACAACCTTTGGAAGAAACTGCTGACGCGTCCTGAGCTCAGCTCTATCTTCATGGAAAATCAAGTAAGGGTGCTTGCAAGACAATGCCCCCAACTCTGACACACGTCTAGCAGATGCCAATGCCAACAGTGTGACCGCCTTCCAAGTAAGAAACTTGACATCAACCTCCTGTAAAGGCTCAAACCAATCCGACTGCAGGAACTGCAGCACCACGTTAAGATCCCAAGGTGCCATAGGAGGCACAAAGTGAGGCTGGATGTGCAGAACCCCTTTCAAGAATGTCTGAACCTCAGGGAGGGCAGCCAATTGTTTCTGGAAGAAAATGGACAAGGCCGAAATCTGAACTTTTATGGAGCCCACATCCACACCTGCTTGCAGAAAGAGGAGAAACCGCCCTAGTTGAAACTCCACCGTAGTAAACTTCTTGGATTCACACCAAGACATGTACTTTTTCCAAATTCAATGGTAATGTTTAGACGTTACTCCTTCCCTAGCCTGTATCAGGGTAGGAATAACCTTGTTCGGAATGCCCTTCCGAGCTAAGATCTGGCGTTCAACTTCCATGCCGTCAAACGTAGCTGTGGTAAGTCTTGATAAGCGAACGGCCCCTGTTGCAGAAGTTCCTCGCGAAGAGGAAGAGGCCTCGATCTTCCAGCAGTAGCTCCAGAAGATCCGCGTACCAAGCTCTTCTTGGCCAGTCTGGAGCAATGAGGATCACCTGAACTCTTGTTCTTTTTATTAGTTTGAGAATCCTTGGGATGTGTGGAAGTGGAGGGAACACATACACTGACTGTAACACCCAGGGAGTCACCAGGGCGTCCACCGCCACTGCCTGTGGGTCTCTCGACCTGGAACAGTACCTCTGAAGCTACTTGTTGAGGCGAGAGGCCATCATGTCTATTTGGAAGATTTGTCACCTCTGCGAACACCTCCGGGTGGAGGCCCCACTCTCCTGGATGAAGATCGTGTGTGCTGAGGAAGTCCGCTTCCCAATTGTCCACTCCTGGAATGAAGATTGCTGACCGCGCCACCGCGTGCTTTTCTGCCCAGAGGAGAATTTTTGTTACCTCTGACATTGCAGCTCTGCTCTTCGTTCCGCCCTGTCGGTTTATGTAGGCCACTGTCATTACATTGTCCAACTGAACCTGAATGGCCTGATCTTTTAGAAGATGTACCGCTTGTAGAAAACCATTGTACACGGCCCTTAGTTCCAGAATGTTTATCGGAAGGATGGATTCCAGACTTGACCACTTTCCTTGAAAGTTTTCCCCTTGGGTCACTGCTCCCCAACCTCTTAGACTTGCATCCGTGGTTAAAAGGATCCAATTCTGAATCCCGAACCTGCGGCCCTTGAGAAGATGAGAAGTTTGCAGCCACCAGAGGAGTGAAATTCTGGCTTTCGGCGACAGATATATCCTCTGGTGCATGTGAAGATGAGTACCCGACCATTTGTCCACGAGATCCAGTTCGAAGGACCGTGCATGAAATCTTCCGTACTGTAGAGCCTCGTAGGAGGCAACCATCTTCCCCAGAAGGCGAATGCACTGATGAACCGACACTCGGGCTGGCTTCAAGATATCCCAGACCATTGTTTGCATCAACAACGCTTTCTCCACCGGAAGAAACACCCTCTGCACTTCCGTGTCGAGGATCAACCCCAGGAAGGACAGTCTCCTTGTCTGCTCCAAATGCGACTTTGGAAGATTCAGGATCCATCCATGATCCTGGAGTAGTTGAGTTGAGTGAGCAATGCTCTGTAACAGCTTCTCCCTGGAAGACACTTTTATCAGCAGATCGTCCAAATAAGGAATTATGTTTACACCCTGCTTGCGGAGAATCAGCATCATCTCCGCCATGACCTTGGTGAACACCCTCGGTGCCGTGGTGAGGCCAAACGGCAGTGCCTGGAACTGATAGTGACGGTCCAGCAGCGCAAATCTTAGATTAGCCTGGTGAGGCAGCCAGATCGGAATGTGAAGGTACGCATCATTGATATCTAGGTATACTAGAAATTCCCCTTCCTCCAGACCTGAGATCACCACTCTCAGAGACTCCATCTTGAATTTGAATTCCCTTTAAATAGGGGTTCATTGACTTTTTAGATTCAATATAGGCCTGACCGAACTGTCCGGTTTCTGTACCACAAACAGGGTTGAGTAATAACCCTTGTTTTTTAGGTGATGTGGACCTGGAACAATGACATTTGTCTTTACCAATTTTTGAATGGCTTCCTGTAGGATAACTTTTTCTGTCAGCGAAGCTGGTAAGCCTGATGTGAAGAATCTGAGATGGGAGTTCTTGAAACTCCAGTCTGTACCCCTGGGTAACAATATCTTGTACCCAGGGGTCCAGGCATGATGACGCCCAGACGTGACTGAAATTTCTTAGTCTTGCTCCACCTGTCCGATCTCCAGGCTGGGAGTTCCACCGTCATGCAGAGGATTTTGAGGAAACAGAACCAGGTTTCTGTTCCTGGGAACCTCCTGTTGTAGGTTTTCTGGATTTCCCCCGACCTCCTCTAAAGAAAGTGGAAGGGGGTTTGGACTTTTTAACTTTCGCAGTTCGAAAGGACTGCATTGTAGACGCAGGATAAGATTTCCTAGTCGACGGTGTTGCTGAGGGAAGAAAAGTTGACTTACCTGCAGTCGCCGTGGAGATCCACGCATCTAAGGCTTCTCCAAACAGAGCCTTACCTGTGAAGGGTAGGTTCTCCACACTTTTCTTGGATTCTGCCTCCGCAGACCATTGGCGCAGCCAGAGTCCCCTGCGTGACGTGATAGCCATGGAAGAAGCTCTCGCATTAAGATGGCCAAGGTCCTTCATGACCTCCACCATGAAACCTGCAGAATCCTGTATGTGACGTAAAAACAATTCAACGTCACCTCTATACATAGAATCTAATTCCTCTAGTAATGTGCCTGACCACTTTACTATGGCTTTAGAAATCCACGCACAAGCAATAGTGGGCCGTAAAGCGACGTCAGTAGCTGTGTATACTGTATAGTGATTTGAGCGTAGTTTCAATCCTGCGGTCAGCCGGCTCTTTTAAAGCGGTGGACCCAAGGACCGGTAAAACCACCTTTTTAGACAACCTAGATACAGAAGCGTCTACTACAGGCGGGTTTTCCCACTTTTTCCTGTCCTGCTCAGGGAAAGGAAAAGCAATGAGAACCCTTTCTGGGATCTGGAAATTTTTCTCTGGGTTTTCCGAGGATTTTTCAAATTAATTCCTTAGACGCAGGGAAGGTAAGTGAGGTTTTCTTATTGTTTGTAAAGTAAGCCTCCTCTACCTGCTCAGGTATCTTATCAGTGATGTGTAAAATGACCCTAATAGGATCAATCATTAGTTGCACCCCCTTAGCAATTGGGATTTTCGATGAGGTAGTGGGAGCTGAATACGACAAAACCTCAACAGACTTTCTCAAAACCTGTGTTTCAGTCTCATTTTGAGCTATCCAAGAGGAAATCTGGGATATCATTCCCCTAATAGAATCCACCCATGGGGTTTCAGGCTCCGATAGCTGAGAAAGTACCTGGCATTCCTGAGTACATGGAATAGACTCTTCAGGAGAAGATACACACTCTGCAGCACAAGATACAGAGTTCCTAGACATGCTTATGTGAGATATATAAACACACACACACAGGAAAATGCAGACACAGTTTCCCCCAGAGTACCTTCAGAGAGTCACAGAGTGTAGAGAGCCAGCCACACAGCGACCCAGTAGGCAGTTAATACAATAAACGGCGGCGCTGACTGAGTAACCTTAATAGGATTTAACAGTTATTATAACACTCTCCCACCTGTCTATAACACTCTGGTACTGCAGAGGTATGCTGGAGTTATGTGGAGGGCAGCGCTCCCTGTCAGTGTCTCTTCAGTGTGATCTGCAGGGAGAAAATGGCGCAGGTGAATGCTGGATCAGCTCTGAGGAGAAGCACCGCCCCCTGTTATGGCGTGTCTTCCTGCACTTTATAGATTATACTGGCCTGAGGTTTTATGCTACTAACAGGGGGATTAGCCCCTGTTACCCTACACTGGTCATCTGGCCCAGGACGCCCCTCACAGCACCGTACACCAAGTACCGTTGAGCCTTCCGGAGCGCAGCCTGTTAGAGCTGCGCTCCCACCCTTGTGCCGCCATTCCCGCCCGACGACCCGCTTACCGGTCCGCCGGCGTCATACTCACCACTCTTCTATCTTCTGCTCTGTTATGTGGTGGCGGCCGTGCGGCGGGAATGAGCAGTCGCCTCGTGGGCTTGCGATCAACACCCCCAGGAGCTCAGTGTCCTGTCAGCGGATATAGAGAACCATTAACTTCTAGAGTTGTTTCCTACTCCCGCCCCCCTAAGTCCCACGAAGCAGGGAGGCTGTTGCCAGCAGCCTCCCTGTATCTAACACTCTTAGAAAAATAATAAAACTAGAAAAACTCCTAGGAGCTCCCCTTCGGGCACATTTTCTAAACTGAGTCTGGTAGGAGGGGCATAGAGGGAGGAGCCAGCCCACACTATTAAACTCTTAAAGTCACCATGGCTCCCAAGGGACCTGTCTATACCCCATGGTACTAATGTGGACCCCAGCATCCTCTAGGACGTAAGATAATTTTTTTTTATATATATATATTATGCAATATGCAATATGTTCGGCCCTCCACAATACAAAATAACTAAACCCTGTGCCCTCAACAAGTAGTAATACATACATATAGCAAATTGGTGCGGCACTCAAGGCTTTCTTTAAAAAGTACCCGGCGAAGCATCTCACTGGTGCGATCGCCTCTGACTGATTGACAAGCAGAGGCAGTCGCGGGACGGGAGGGGGCGTGCCAACGGCGTAGAACGCTGTTGGTGGGGTGCGGTCTGGACCGTTGCAGGGGTGGGACGTGGCGGCTGCGTGACATCACATGCAGCCGCTGCAACCCAGAACGCGGCAGGTAGCCGCCTGCCAGTGCAGCTAGGCTTTGCAAGCAGGGAGCTACTTGGTGGGTGCTAAAGCGGTGCAATGCTTTCGCACCCTTGTGGGGGGCAGGGCCTGACATGCGGGGCGGACTAGCCCTGTGCTGGGCATCCCCCCGCATGTCAGAGAAACTGATCGTAGATGTGCTAAATTTAGCACATCTACGATCAGGTATGAATCACCCCCATAGTATTGTTTGTCTTCCCACCTCCATTTCTCTGACGTCCTAAGTGGATGCTGGGACTCCGTAAGGACCATGGGAATAGCGGCTCCGCAGGAGACTGGGCACAACTAAAGAAAGCTTTAGGACTACCTGGTGTGCACTGGCTCCTCCCACTATGACCCTCCTCCAGACCTCAGTTAGAATCTTGTGCCCGGCTGAGCTGGATGCACACTAGGGGCTCTCCTGAGCTCCTAGAAAGAAAGTATATTTAGGTTTTTTATTTTACAGTGAGATCTGCTGGCAACAGACTCACTGCAGCGAGGGACTAAGGGGAGAAGAAGCGAACCTACCTAACAGGTGGTAGTTTGGGCTTCTTAGGCTACTGGACACCATTAGCTCCAGAGGGGTCGACCGCAGGACCCGACCTTGGTGTTCGTTCCCGGAGCCGCGCCGCCGACCCCCTTACAGAGCCAGAAGCAAGAAGTGTTCCGGAAAATCGGCGGCAGAAGACTTCTGTCTTCAACAAGGTAGCGCACAGCACTGCAGCTGTGCGCCATTGCTCCTCATGCACACCTCACACTCCGGTCACTGATGGGTGCAGGGCGCTGGGGGGGGGGCGCCCTGAGGGCAATATAAGACACCTTGGCTGGCAAATCATTACAATATATAGTCCCAGGGCTATATATGTGATAAATTACCCCTGCCAGAATCCATAAAAAAGCGGGAGAAAAGTCAGCCGAAAAAGGGGCGGGGCTATCTCCCTCAGCACACTGGCGCCATTTTTTCTTCACAGTGCAGCTGGAAGACAGCTCCCCGGGCTCTCCCCTGTAGTTTTCAGGCTCAAAGGGTTAAAAAGAGAGGGGGAGCACTAAATTTAGGCTCAATATATGTATACAAGCAGCTATTGGGGGAAAAAATCACTCAGTTATAGTGTTAATCCCTGCATTATATAGCGCTCTGGTGTGTGCTGGCATACTCTCTCTCTGTCTCCCCAAAGGACTTTGTGGGGTCCTGTCCTCAGTCAGAGCATTCCCTGTGTGTGTGCGGTGTGTCGGTACGGCTGTGTCGACATGTTGGATGAGGAAGGTTACGTGGAGGCGGAGCAGAGGCCGATAAATGGGATGTCGCCCCCTGTGGGGCCGACACCAGAGTGGATGGATAGGTGGAAGGTATTAACCGACAATGTCAACTCCTTACATAAAAGGCTGGATGACGTAACAGCTGTGGGACAGCCGGCTTCTCAGCCCGCGCCTGCCCAGGCGTCTCAAAGGCCATCAGGGGCTCAAAAAACGCCCGTTACCTCAGATGGCAGACACAGATGTCGACACGGAGTCTGACTCCAGTGTCGACGAGGTTGAGATATATACACAATCCACTAGGAACATCCGTTACATGATCTCGGCAATGAAAAATGTATTACACATTTCTGACATGAACCCAAGTACCACATAAAAGGGGTTTTATTTTTGGGGAGAAAAAGCAGCCAGTGTTTTGTTCCCCCATCAGATGAGTGAATGAAGTGTGTGAAGAAGCGTGGGTTCCCCCGATAAGAAACTGGTAATTTCTAAAAAGTTACTGATGGCGTACCCTTTCCCGCCAGAGGATAGGTCACGTTGGGAGATATCCCCTAGGGTGGATAAGGCGCTCACACGTTTGTCAAAAAAGGTGGCACTGCCATCTTAGGATACGGCCACCTTGAAGGAGCCTGCTGATAAAAAGCAGGAGGCTATCCTGAAGTCTGTATATACACACTCAGGTTCTATACTGAGACCTGCAATTGCCTCAGCATAAATAATGCTGCTGCAGTGTGGTCTGATACCCTGTCAGATAATATTAATACCCTAGACAGGGATAATATTTTGCTAACATAGAGCATATTAAAGACGTCGTCTTATATATGAAGGATGCACAGAGGGATATTTGCCGGCTGGCATCCAGAATTAATGCAATGTCCATTCTGCCAGGAGGGTATTAGAAACCCGGCAGTGGACAGGTGATGCTGTCTTTAAAGGGCACATGGAGATTCTGCCTTATAAGGGCGAGGAATTGTTTGGGGATGGTCTCTGGGACCGCGTATCCACAGCAACAGCTGGGAAGAAAATTTTTTACCTCAGGTTTCCTCACAGCCTAAGAAAGCACCGTATTTTCAGGTACAGTCCTTTCGGCTTCAGAAAAGCAAGCGGGTCAAAGGCGCTTCCTTTCTGCACAGAGACAAGGGAAGAAGGAAAAAGCTGCACCAGACAGCCAGTTCCCAGGATCAAAAATCTTCCCCCGCTTCCTCTGAGTCCACCGCATGACGCTGGGGCTCCACAGGTGGAGACAGGTGCGGTGGGGGCGCGTCTCGGGAACTTCAGGGACCAGTGGGCTTGCCCACAGGTGGATCCCTAGGTTCTGCAAGTAGTATCACAGGGATACAGGCTGGAGTTCGAGGCGACTCCCCCTCGCCGTTACCTCACATCAGCCTTGCCTGCTGCCCTCGGAGAAAGGTAGTACTGGCGGCAATTCACAAGCTGTACTTCCAGCAGGTGAAATCAAGGTACCCCTCCTTCAACAAGGCCGGGGTTACTATTCCAAAATGTTGTGGTACCGAAACCAGACGGTTCGGTGAGACCCATTCTAAAATTGAAATCCTTGAACACTTATATATGAAGGTTCAAGTTCAAAATGGAATCGCTCAGGGCGATTATTGCAAGCCTGGAGAATTTCATGGTATCACTGGACATCAAGGATGCTTACCTGCATGTCCCTATTTACCCTCTTCACCAGGAGTACCTCAAAATTGTGGTACAGGATTGTCATTACCAATTCCAGACGTTGCCGTTGGTCTGTCCCCGGCACCGAGGTATTTACCAAGGTAATGGCCGAAATAATTATCCCATACTTGGACGATCTCCTTATAAAGGCGAGGTCCAGGGAGCAGTTGTTCGTCGGAGTAGCACTATCTCGGGAAGTGCTACAACAACAGCACGGCTGGATTCTGAATATTCCAAAGTCGCAGCTGGTTCCTACGACGCGTCTACTGTTCCTGGGTATGGTTCTGGACACAGAACAGGATAAAAAGGGTTTCTCCCGGAGGAGAAGTCCAAGGAGTTGTCGTCTCTAGACAGAGACCTCCTAATACAAATACAGGTGTCGGTGCATCAATGCACGCGAGCCCTGGGAAAGATGGTAGCTTCTTACGAAGAAATTCCATTCGCCAGGTCCCATGCAAGGATCTTCCAGTGGGATCTGTTGGACAAGTGGTCCGGGTCGCATCTTCAGATGCATCGGCGGATAACCCTGTCTCCAAGGGCCAGGGTGTCGCTTTTGTGGTGGCTGCAGAGTGCTCATCTTCTAGGGGGCCGCAGATTCGGCATACAGGACGGGGTCCTGGTGACCACGGATGCCAGCCTTCGAGGCTGGGGGGCAGTCACACAGGGAAGAAACTTCCAAGGCTATGGAAAAGTCAGGAGACTTCCCTACACATAAATATTCTGGAACTAAGGGCCATTTACAATGCCCTAAGTCAGGCTAGACCCCTGCTTCAACACCGGCCGGTGCTGATCCAGTCAGACAACATCACGGCGGTCGCTCATGTAAACCGACAGGGCGGCACAAGAAGCAGGATGGCGATGGCAGAAGCCACAAGGATTCTCCGATGGGCGAAAAATCATGTGTTAGCACTGTCAGCAGTGTTCATTCCCGGAGTGGACAACTGAGAAGCAGACTTTCTCAGAAGACACGACCTCCACCCGGGAGAGTGGGGACTTCATCCAGATGTCTTCCAAATGATTGTACACCGTTGGGAAAGGCCACAGGTGGACATGATGGCGTCCCGCCTCAACAAAAAGCTACAAAGATATTGCGCCAGGTCAATGGACCCTCAGGCGATAGCTGTGGACGCTCTGGTAACACCGTGGGTGTACCAGTCGGTGTATGTGTTCCCTTCTCTGCCTCTCTTACCCAGGGTAATGAGAATAATAAGAAGGAGAGGAGTAAGAACTATACTCATTGTTCCGGGTTGGCCAAGAAAAGCTTGGTACCCAGAACTCCAAGAAATGATCTCAGAGGACCCATGGCCTCTGCCGCTCAGACAGGACCTGCTGCAGCAGGGGGCCTGTCTGTTCCAAGACGTACCGCGGCTGCGTTTGACGGCATGGCGGTTGAACGCCGGATCCTGAAGGAAAAGGGCATTCCGGAGGAAGTTATCCCTACGCTATTTAAAGCTAGGAAAGAAGTGAACGCAAACCATTATCACCGCATATGGCGGAAATATGTTGCGTGCTGTGAGGCCAGGAAGGCCCCAAAGGAGGAATTTCAGCTAGGTCGATTTCTGCACTTCCTACAGTCAGAGGTGACTATGGGCCTAAAATTGGGTTCCATTAAGGTCCAGATTTCGGCTCTATCGATTTTCTTCCAAAATAGAACTGGCTTCACTGCCTGAAGTTCAGACTTTTGTTAAGGGAGTGCTGCATAGTCAGCCCCCGTTTGTGCCTCCAGTGGCACCGTGGGATCTCAGCGTGGTGTTGGATTTCCTGAAGTCGCATTGGGTTGAGCCACTTAAATCCGTGGAGCTGCAATACCTCACGTGGAAAGTGGTCATGCTGTGGGCCTTGGTGTCGGCCAGGCGTGTATCAGAATTGGCGGCTTTGTCATACAAAAGCCCTTATCTGTATTTTATATGGATAAGGCGGAATTGAGGACTCGTTCCCAATTCCTTCCTAAGGTGGTATCAGTTTTTCATGTGAACCAACCTATTGTGGTGCCTGCGGCTACTTGGGACTTGGAGGATTCCAAGTTACTGGACGTAGTCAGGGCCCTGAAAAGTATATGTTTCCAGGACGGCTGGAGTCAGGAAAACTGACTCGCTATTTATCCTGTATGCACCCAACAAGCTGGGTGCTCCTGCTTCAAAGCAGACTATTGCTCGCTGGATCTGTGGCACGATTCAACTTGCACATTCTGCGGCTGGACTGCTGCACCCTAAATCTGTAAAAGCCCATTCCACGAGGAAAGTGGGCTCTTCTTGGGCGGCTGCCCGAGGGGTCTCGGCTTTACAACTTTGCCGAGCTGTTACTTGGTCGGGTTCAAACATTTTTGCAAGAGTCTACAAGTTTGATACCCTGGCTGAGGAGGACCTGGAGTTTGCTCATTCAGTGCTGCAGAGTCATCCGCACTCTCCCGCCCGTTTGGGAGCTTTGGTATAATCCCCATGGTCCTTACGGAGTTCCAGCATCCACTTAGGACGTCAGAGAAAATAAGATTTTACTCACCGGTAAATCTATTTCTCGTAGTCCGTAGTGGATGCTGGGCGCCCATCCCAAGTGCGGATTGTCTGCAATACTTGTTTATAGTTATTGCCTAACTAAAGGGTTATTGTTGAGCCATCTGTTGAGAGGCTCAGTTATATTTCATACTGTTAACTGGGTATAGTATCACGAGTTATACGGTGTGATTGGTGTGGCTGGTATGAGTCTTACCCGGGATTCAAAATCCTTCCTTATTGTGTCAGCTCTTCCGGGCACAGTATCCTAACTGAGGTCTGGAGGAGGGTCATAGTGGGAGGAGCCAGTGCACACCTGGTAGTCCTAAAGCTTTCTTTAGTTGTGCCCAGTCTCCTGCGGAGCCGCTATTCCCATGGTCCTTACGGAGTCCCAGCATCCACTACGGACTACGAGAAATAGATTTACCGGTGAGTAAAATCTTATTTTCTGTCAGTTATTTTAGTTCACTGATTTATGGTTATTTCTGTCAGTTATTACAGTTCATAAATGTTTTCATCCAAATCCATCCAGTGAAAGGCTCAGAACAGGCCCCCTGGGTAAAATTCTGCCCAGCGTACACCAACAGGAGGTCCGACCAGGACCCTAACCCTCCTAAAACCTGGCCAGGATCCAACTGGACCACCTTGCATTGGTTTCATCCAGTCGATACAGCTGTGTCCAAATGCATAACCAATTTTATATATAAGATATATAGTAGACACACACACGCAAACAAAACAATTTAATTGCATTATAATAAAAAGTAGATGTCATTATCAGCATAACAATCGCTACAATTGCTAATGCTTTACACTATTTCCTAATAAGAACAAATCTGCTTCTGTTTTAGGATTTAAGGTTTTATACATTTACATCAAGGCTATTTCAGCACTTGGTAAAAAAACCTCATTAAGAAAATCTGATGGCAGACAAATGGCGTAAACAGATGATGTTATCACTGGGTCTGTGTAGTAGATTACTGATAGGTTAGAAATCACCATAAGAAAAATGAGAGGGACGGATGTAAGAAGCACTTACTTCCTGGGTGGTATTATCTAATAAAGGAGCAGATTTCAAAAAAGCCCCACCCATCTATGTCCCATCATAATGATGATGCATGAGTGCGTGAGCGCACCTACTGTAGACAGGGTTGGGTGTCCGTGACCGCCGTCAGCATACCTCTGCTGGTATCCTGGCAGCGGAATGCTGGCGAGAGGTGTGCGCAACAAGCCCCTTGCGTGCACGGTGGCAACCTTCGATCGCCACAGGTTCTATTCCCACTCTATGGGTATCGTGGACACCCACGAGTGGGAATAGTCCCTGCTAGTCGGCATGCCGACCACCGTCTGGATTTTCAGCGGGCGGGATGTAGGGGGAGGTGTTGTGCTCCCTTTGTGATCCATATGCTCGGCCTGAGCACTGTAATGTCTGGATCTGTTTTATTTGCTCACCCACCTGTGTATGGAATTGTGATGTGTGTCATCAGTAATGTGACACTTTATCCTGACCTCGCCTTTCCATCTTACACTGTCCTGCCCTTACCTCTGTCTTCCTTACAGCCTGCGCTGTGCACGCACTTCTGGCCCAGCTACCCACTCTCTGCCTGGTGGAGATCTTATTTACCCAAAATGAGCTGATTGAAATGATGGTGTCTCTCTGCTCCCTGTTACCGAAAAATATCCTGCTCCAGCCGGTACAAATATTGTTATAAAAATAAAGCTGTGTTATTTCTCTTTGTGTGAGAGAGGCTCTGCTGTGACTGTCTCTTCCCTCTTTCTTTTCCAGCCTTGTCGGTCTCTGTATGTTTTGTGCCAGGACATCATGGACAAACTGATTCACTGTGGTCTCCTGTCTATGTATGAGGTGGGAGACAGCTGCCTTTTATAGCAGGCCATGGTGGTGTAGAGAGGACCAGTAGACAGGTAACACGTCTCCTTGCTCTCCGCAGGACCCCAGTGCAACCCCAGCCTGTGACACAGGGAGAAGGCGTTTTATGGACAGACTGACATGGAAAGCCATGGATGAGATGTCAGACAGTGACATAGACTCCATGGAAGAAACCATTAAGCGTCACTACAAGGTAACCGCTCCATTGTTTGGTTATTTATTTCTTTTTCATTTTAAATTATACTTAACACTTGTCTTTTAAGAATATATACAAGGTGGAGTATGAAGGGTACATAACGTGCAATTAAATATTAGGGGCGGGTTAAGGGATGGACAGTACTGAGATCATTGGTTCCATTCATATTTGTTGCCTAAGGCGACCCTTGATCCATCTTGGGGCTTAACGTTCTCTATTACCAGTATGTCCGTCCTAATGATGAGCAGCAGTAATGGTTACTTTTGCAGTATAAGAGGACAGTTCAATTCGGAGTGATGTTGGGTGGCAATAGGTGCCTGCGGGTATCAGTAACACTTATGGTAACCCAACATAGCTAATTTTACTGTGCACCAGTCATGAGCTTGATTAGTGACACGTGGCAGCCAATAGCAAATGTTGTTCCACTATTACCTTTTACATCTTACAATCTTACTTTCTCTGACGTCCTAGTGGATGCTGGGAACTCCGTAAGGACCATGGGGAATAGCGGGCTCCGAAGGAGACTGGGCACTCTAAGAAAGAATTAGGACTACCTGGTGTGCACTGGCTCCTCCCTCTATGCCCCTCCTCCAGACCTCAGTTAGAATCTGTGCCCGGCTCGAGCTGGTTGCACACTAGGGGCTCTCCTGAGCTTCTAGTAAAGAAAGTATTTATTAGGTTTTTTATTTTCAGTGAGATCTGCTGGCAACAGACTCACTGCAACGAGGGACTTAGGGGAGAGAAGCGAACCTGCTTGCAGCTAGCTTGGGCTTCTAGGCTACTGGACACCATTAGCTCCAGAGGGATCGAACACAGGCCCAGCCTCGGTCGTCCGGTCCCGGAGCCGCGCCGCCGTCCCCCTTGCAGAGCCAGAAGCATGAAGATCTTCACGGAAATCGGCGGCTGAAGACTCCGGTCTTCATTAAGGTAGCGCACAGCACTGCAGCTGTGCGCCATTGCTCCCTGTGCACACCACATACTCCGGTCACTGATGGGTGCAGGGCGCTGGGGGGGGGGGGGGCGGCGCCCTGGGCAGCAATTAGAGTACCTTAAAGTGGCTAATCACACATAATATAGCCTAAGAAGCTATATATGTGTAAAATACCCCTGCCACATTATTATTATAAAAGCGGGAGAAGTCCGCCAAAAAAGGGGCGGGGCTATCTCCCTCAGCACACTGGCACCATTTCCTCTCACAGCTCCGCTGGAAGGACGCTCCCCAGGCTCTCCCCTGCAGTTTCCAGGCTCAATAGGGTAAAAAAGAGAGGGGGGGGCACTAAATTTAGGCGCAAATACTATATATATAGTGGCTATAGGGTAAATCACTTGTGTAGTGTAACTCCCTGCATTATATAGCGCTGTGGTGTGTGCTGGCATACTCTCTCTCTGTCTCCCCAAAGGACTTTGTGGGGTCCTGTCCTCAGTCAGAGCATTCCCTGTGTGTGTGCGGTGTGTCGGTACGGCTGTGTCGACATGTTTGATGAGGAGGCTTATGTGGAGGCGGAGCAGGTGCTGATAAATGTTATGTCACCCCCTGCGGGGTCGATACCTGAGTGGATGGATATGTGGAAGGAATTACGCGACAGTGTCAACTCCTTACATAAAAGGTTTGACGACATAGCAGATGTGGGACAGCCGGCTTCTCAGCCCGTGCCTGCCCAGGCGTCTCAAAAGCCATCAGGGGCTCAAAAACGCCCACTACCTCAGATGGCTGACACAGATGTCGACACGGATACTGACTCCAGTGTCGACGACGATGAGACTAGTGTACATTCCAACAGAGCCACCCGTTACACGATTACGGCAATGAAAAATGTGTTGCACATTTCTGACATTAACCCAGGTACCACAAAAAAGGGTATTATGTTTGGGGAGAAAAAGCAACCAGTGGTTTTTCCCCCATCTGATGAGTTGAATGATGTGTGTGAAGAAGCGTGGGCTTCCCCCGATAAGAAATTAGTGATTTCTAAAAAGTTGCTAATGGCGTACCCTTTCCCGCCAGAGGACAGGATACGTTGGGAGACATCCCCTAGGGTGGATAAAGCGCTCACACGCTTGTCAAAGAAGGTGGCACTACCGTCTCAGGATACGGCCGCCTTAAAGGAGCCTGCGGATAGAAAGCAGGAGGCTATCCTGAAGTCTGTATATACACACTCGGGTATTATACTGAGACCGGCTATTGCTTCAGCATGGATGTGCAGTGCTGCTGCTGCGTGGTCAGATTCCCTGTCTGATAACATTGATACCCTCGACAGGGACACTATATTGCTAACCATAGAGCATATTAAAGACGCAGTCTTATACATGAGAGATGCACAGAGGGATATTTGCCGGCTGGCATCTAGAATTAATGCAATGTCCATTTCTGCCAGGAGAGGATTGTGGACTCGGCAGTGGACAGGTGATGCAGATTCTAAAAGGCACATGGAGGTTTTGCCTTACAAAGGTGAGGAATTGTTTGGGGACGGTCTCTCGGACCTCGTTTCCACAGCAACAGCTGGGAAGTCGACATTTTTACCCCATGTTCCCTCACAGCCAAAGAAAGCACCGTATTATCAGGTACAGTCCTTTCGGCCCCAGAAAGGCAAGCGAGTTAAAGGCGCGTCCTTTCTGCCCAGAGGCAGAGGTAGAGGGAAAAAGCTGCACCATACAGTCACTTCCCAAGAACAAAAGTCCTCTCCCGCTTCCTCTAAGTCCACCGCATGACGCTGGGGCTCCACAGGCGGAGCCAGGTGCGGTGGGGGCCCGTCTCCGGAACTTCAGCGACCAGTGGGCTCGCTCACGGGTGGATCCCTGGATTCTACAAGTGGTATCTCAGGGGTACAAGCTGGAATTCGAGACGTCTCCCCCTCGCCGTTTCCTCAAATCAGCCTTGCCAACAGCTCCCCCAGACAGGGAGGCAGTGCTGGAGGCGATTCACAAGCTGTATTCTCAGCAGGTGATAATCAAGGTAACCCTCCTTCAACAAGGACGGGGTTACTATTCCACAATGTTTGTGGTACCGAAACCGGATGGTTCGGTGAGACCCATTTTAAATTTGAAATCCTTGAACACTTATATAAGAAGGTTCAAGTTCAAAATGGAATCGCTCAGGGCGGTTATTGCAAGCCTGGACGAAGGGGATTACATAGTATCACTGGACATCAAGGATGCTTACCTGCATGTCCCCATTTACCCTCCTCACCAGGAGTACCTCAGATTTGTGGTACAGGACTGTCATTACCAATTCCATACGTTGCCGTTTGGTCTGTCCACGGCACCGAGGGTATTTACCAAGGTAATGGCCGAAATGATGATACTCCTTCGGAAAAAGGGAGTTTTAATTATCCCGTACTTGGACGATCTCCTTATAAAGGCGAGGTCCAGGGAGCAGTTGTTGGTCGGCGTAGCACTATCTCGGGAAGTGCTACAACAGCACGGCTGGATTCTGAATATTCCAAAGTCGCAGCTGGTTCCTACAACGCGTCTACTGTTCCTGGGGATGGTTCTGGACACAGACCAGAAAAAAGTGTTTCTCCCGGAGGAGAAAGCCAAGGAGTTGTCATCTCTAGTCAGAGACCTCTTGAAACCAAAACAGGTGTCGGTGCATCACTGCACGCGAGTCCTGGGAAAGATGGTAGCTTCCTACGAAGCAATTCCATTTGGCAGGTTCCATGCAAGGATCTTTCAGTGGGATCTGTTGGACAAGTGGTCCGGATCGCATCTTCAGATGCATGGGCTGATAACCCTGTCTCCAAGGACCAGGGTGTCTCTGCTGTGGTGGCTGCAGAGTGCTCATCTTCTAGAGGGCCGCAGATTTGGCATACAGGACTGGGTCCTGGTGACCACGGATGCCAGCCTTCGAGGCTGGGGGGCAGTCACACAGGGAAGAAACTTCCAAGGACTATGGTCAAGCCAGGAGACTTCCCTACACAAAAATATTCTGGAACTAAGGGCCATTTACAATGCCCTAAGTCAGGCAAGACCCCTGCTTCAACACCAGCCGGTGCTGATCCAGTCAGACAACATCACGGCGGTAGCCCATGTAAACCGACAGGGCGGCACAAGAAGCAGGTTGGCGATGGCAGAAGCCACAAGGATTCTCCGATGGGCGGAAAATCACGTGATAGCACTGTCGGCAGTGTTCATTCCGGGAGTGGACAACTGGGAAGCAGACTTCCTCAGCAGACACGACCTCCACCTGGGAGAGTGGGGACTTCATCCAGAAGTCTTCAAAATGATTGTAAACCGTTGGGAAAGGCCACAGGTGGACATGATGGCGTCCCGCCTCAACAAAAAACTAAAAAGATATTGCGCCAGGTCAAGGGACCCTCAGGCGATAGCTGTGGACGCTCTAGTGTGACACCGTGGGTGTACCAGTCGGTTTATGTGTTCCCTCCTCTGCCTCTCATACCCAAGGTACTGAGAATAATAAGAAGGAGAGGAGTAAGTACTATACTCGTGGTTCCGGATTGGCCAAGAAGAGCTTGGTACCCAGAACTTCAAGAAATGATCTCAGAGGACCCATGGCCTCTGCCGCTCAGACCGGACCTGCTGCAGCAGGGGCCCTGTCTGTTCCAAGACTTACCGCGGCTGCGTTTGACGCATGGCTGTTGAACACCGGATCCTAAAAGAAAAGGGCATTCCGGAGGAAGTCATTCCTACACTGATTAAAGCTAGGAAAGATGTGACCGCAAAACATTATCACAGCATATGGCGGAAATATGTTGCTTGGTGTGAGGCCATGAAGGCCCCAACGGAGGAATTTCAGCTAGGTCGATTTCTGCACTTCCTACAGTCAGGGGTGACTATGGGCCTAAAATTGGGTTCCATTAAGGTCCAGATTTCGGCTCTGTCGATTTTCTTCCAAAAAGAACTGGCTTCACTGCCTGAAGTTCAGACTTTTGTAAAGGAAGTGCTGCATATTCAGCCCCCTTTTGTGCCCCCAGTGGCACCTTGGGATCTCAACGTGGTGTTGGATTTCCTAAAGTCGCATTGGTTTGAGCCACTTAAAACCGTGGAGATAAAGTACCTCACGTGGAAGGTGGTCATGCTGTTGGCCTTGGCGTCGGCCAGGCGTGTATCAGAATTGGCGGCTTTGTCATGTAAAAGCCCTTATCTGATTTTTCATATGGATAGGGCGGAATTGAGGACTCGTTCCCAATTCCTTCCTAAGGTGGTATCAGCTTTTCATGTGAACCAAACTATTGTGGTGCCTGCGGCTACTCGGGACTTGGAGGATTCCAAGTTGCTGGACGTAGTCAGGGCCCTGAAAATATATGTTTCCAGGACGGCTAGAGTCAGAAAAACTGACTCGCTATTTATCCTGTATGCACCCAACAAGCTGGGTGCTCCTGCTTCAAAGCAGACTATTGCTCGCTGGATCTGTAGCACGATTCAACTTGCACATTCGGCGGCTGGACTGCCGCATCCTAAATCTGTAAAAGCCCATTCCACGAGGAAGGTGGGCTCTTCTCTTCTTGGGCGGCTGCCCGAGGGGTCTCTGCTTTACAACTTTGCCGAGCTGCTACTTGGTCGGGTTCAAACACGTTTGCAAAATTCTACAAGTTTGATACCCTGGCTGAGGAGGACCTTGAGTTTGCTCATTCGGTGCTGCAGAGTCATCCGCACTCTCCCGCCCGTTTGGGAGCTTTGGTATAATCCCCATGGTCCTTACGGAGTTCCCAGCATCCACTAGGACGTCAGAGAAAATAAGAATTTACTCACCGGTAAATCTATTTCTCGTAGTCCGTAGTGGATGCTGGGCGCCCATCCCAAGTGCGGATTGTCTGCAATACTTATATATAGTTATTGCCTAACTAAAGGGTTATTGTTTGGAGCCATCTATTCGAGAGGCTCAGTTGTTGTTCATACTGTTCACTGGGTATAGTATCACGAGTTGTACGGTGTGATTGGTATGGCTGGTATGAGTCTTACCCGGGATTCCAAATCCTTTCCTTATTGTGTCAGCTCTTCCGGGCACAGTTTCCCTAACTGAGGTCTGGAGGAGGGGCATAGAGGGAGGAGCCAGTGCACACCAGGTAGTCCTAATTCTTTCTTAGAGTGCCCAGTCTCCTTCGGAGCCCGCTATTCCCCATGGTCCTTACGGAGTTCCCGGCATCCACTACGGACTACGAGAAATAGAATTACCGGTGAGTAAATTCTTATTTTAAATCTCTTACCTCCTCCCAATCCACGCCGCCTCTGTGCTACCCTCAGCTCCCACCTCTGCCACACGGGTTCTCCCCTACCTTCCTCCCATCTCTGCCTTTGGTTTTGCCACTCACTTTACTACAGTTGTAGCCCTGCTCATCGTTGCTGCGATGTCTATGCACGTGCATACGCATCGTGGCAACTACTAGCTGCGCTTATTTGCACCAGTGACCCATCAATACAATGTGTAAGGGTGCACTGCGTGCAAACACAACGCGACAACCCAGTTGCAAATGAGCATGGCTACATGTGTCCCAACATTGAAGCCATGTGCAATGCCATCTCCCTTCAGCTTTTTCTTATCCCACCACAACCCTCCCACGCCTTCTGTCTTCTCTCCCATCACTGATTATAAAGTCCTTGTCCTCTCATCAATCTATTTCGGCCACGTTGTGACCCCATTCCCTGTCTCCTAAAGTCTGTTTTAATCTCACTCATCTTTTCAACTCTGTCCGCACTTCGTTCAAGCAGCCATTGTGTCACTCATCTTTAAGAACGTACTATTTCCCTGTCTTTCGCCCCCCCCCCCTTTTGCCTCTGAGCTCCTCGATAGGTTTGCCTGTGTCTGACTCACCACATTCCTTTCCTCCCACCACATTCTCGACCCGTTCCATCCAGTTTTCGTCCCTCCATGGAAACTCCTCTCACCAATGTCACCAATGATTTTTTTCACTGCCTGATATAAAGGTAACTTCTCTCACCTCATCCTCCTTGATCTATCTGCCACTGTGGACCACCCTCTCCTCGTCCCCACCCTCCAGTCCATTGGCTTCTGTGACTGAGCCTGATTTAGTGGTGGACGCTGCTGTGTTAGCAATAGCAACCACCGCCTGTACAGTGTGAGCGTTAATATGCAAATACTAATGTCAGCCTTACCCTTGCAACAGAAAACACAATCTGGTCAATTCTGTGTAATTCAAACGCAGCAGGAGGCGGCTGTAGGATACAGATGCATCCTGCATACATTTGCGAGATCCAAGTGCTGCGTCTGAGGACGCTGTGTTGGATCACCATTGCGAACAAGCTTACTCAGGCTGATTGCTGGACACAGACATCTTGCATAGCCTGGACTCGTGACTCCTTCAAAATAGGGACGGCACACTCCCATTTTGAAGAAAGGTGCCGCCCCGCAAATGCCGCAGCATGTCAATCATGCTCCGACTGACGGGGCTGTGAGCAATATCGCAGGACCCATTCTGCAGATCCCACACCATCGTATTTGTAAATAAACCATTGGGTTTGCGTACAAATATAAATTTGGCCCTCTGTACGCAAAAGTGATACTTTTTGCGCATGTGCAGTTCAATTAGTTGCTGAACTGCGCAAACAATCCACCTCTGAATCAGGACCCCTCTGTCCTGCCATGGATCATCACTTATCTCTCCATCCCCTCCTTTACAGTGTCTCTCTCTTCCAATCCATTGCATCCACCAAGGGTCTGTTCCTTGGTGGATGCTCCTCCTAAGAAAATTTCTTCAGATCCTTTGGCTTCCAATACCTTCTATACGTGAATGACACTTAAATCTATCTCTTACTCCACTCTTCGTGTCTTTATCTGCTTTTCTACCATTTTCTCTTGGATGTCCCAGCACTTTTTTAAACTTAACATGGCCAAGACCAGCCCACCATATAGCTCACCTCTAATCTCCTCTACCAATCCACCGACTTCCATCTCGGTTCACTTTTCAACTCTTACCCATACCGCAAGCAGGGGTTTCATCCCATTTGTTCTCCCCTTGGCACTATCCATTTCATCATTGCTCCTGGTCCCCTTCAGCTACTCTGTATTTCCCATACATTGCATAGCTGGCCACCACTTGCTTCTTTAAGCTACAGCCAGTTGCCCTGACCTTGAACCTGTTATTTGTCCTACGCCAGGCATGTCCAAACTGTGGCCCTCCAGCTGTTGAGAAACTACACATCCCAGTATTTCCTGACACAGCTTTAGCATTCTCTGACCGCAAAACTGTGTCAGGGCATGCTGGGATATGTAGTTTCACAACAGCTGGAGGGCCGCAGTTTGGACATGCCTGTCCTACGCACTTGGTTTTACCACCAATACTATGTACTTATGCTATGGTTACCTATTGTGCATTGCACACATGCTTGTGTACAGGTAGAGTATTTCCCAAGTGTTGCATGTCACTGGGTGAACTACTGAATTAATCAGAATGTTCAACCTGATATGTTACCATTACACTATCAGCATAGAGTATGTCCTGGTAAATAATACAGTGTAAATATGTATGCCGTATTTAATCATATGGTGATTATGCAATGTTTAAGTCAATGCAGCTGTATATAAAATGGTTACAAATAATACATTCTATATTATATTTTAAGTTGTGTAAAGCCAATTAGAAGATTTAGGGCAATATGTAATAGCTGTATTTTTAAAGCGGCAATCCTTCACTCTCCAGAATTCAGCCCATACCTCACAGGCTATTATATATTGCTCCTAATTTGTCAAGTTTAATAATTTGATGGTCTGTGCTCCACTTTCTTCTGCCCCAACAGTTGGGCCGCTCGGATCATCACGCCGACTTCTTTGTCTTTCTTTGTCACCTGCTGAGTCCAGTGCTGAAGACCTATGAGAGGGCTGCCATTTTCCTGCAGGAGTATGAGTTATGTGGACATGGTATGGGACATATACTGAAGTGTAGGAGGCACTTAATATAGGAGCATTGAGGACTTTAATAAATGATATTTTCGATCTTGTGGACTTAACTAGAAGATGTCTGGGCAAACTGTGCCTATAGATGCCGCTGAGCTGTAGTTGTCCATATGCACTGGCAACCAGCAACTGAAAAGACACAATTTAAGTCTAGATCAGGACAAGGAAACACATGGGACATTGGTTCTGAGGGGACGGAGAGAAGTATGAAAGCAGTCACATATTTTCTTTACCCACAGACACAGAGACCGACTATGTGAACCGGCTGCAGTCTTACCTGCTGCAGAAAGCTGAAGAGGATGGATCCTACGGTGAGTTCCTGATTCAGCTATTTCCATGCCGATGTGTAGAATTTTAATGCCTTTATAAGAAAGGGACAAGGACTGATGAGATTTACATTGTTAGGGTTTGAAGTAACAACTGGGTTAAAAAAGGGGCAGACTAGTTGGGCTAAGTGGTTCTTATCTGCAGTTAAATTCTATGTTCACTTCACAATATAAAAGTGAAATAAACAGGTTTTTTATTTCCAAAAAGCAAAACGTAATACAGGGGTTCTTGGTTTTTGAAATACACAAATATTGCTCACTAGATATGTGCTTAGTTGTTCTTATAATTGTGCATTTGTATTTTCACTTATATCCAACATCCAGACTGAACGTTGCTTACATGAGAACCTCCTGTTAGAGTCCAGTTAAACTTTTTCTGAATGCAGATATTATTGAAATGCATACAGCTATGTCAGTGGCGTCACAAAGCGGGTGCGGGGGGTGCGGCCCGCACCCGGGTGTGACGCCTGCAGGAGGGTGACACCAAATGTCAGCTCCTCTGCACTGACAGGAACCAGGTGCTGCAGTGAGAAAGTCTCCTACAGCACCCGGCTCCTGTCACAGAAGAGGAGCCGACAGCGGACGGAGACTGGCTCTGGGGGAAGCCCAGCATCTCCGGAGATGCTGGGCACGCCCCCAGAGTGACGATTCCGGGATCCCCGCGAAGCCACGCCCCCTAAGTACAATACCACGCCCCTTTTTGCCACGAACGCGGCAGGAGATCAGGGGCGCGCATCGGGTGTCACCACACCCGGTGACGCCTCTGAGCTATGTGCCCATACTTGTATACGCTCTATTATGGAGCATGTATAGACTGCTCTGCCTACAGTCAGTGCTGCATCCGCCCCTATGTGGGAACTCTCCATGTATTATCAGTGCTTAGTGATTTCGTCATCATCAGGAACACTTATTTGTTATAAGGTGTAATATATCTTCTGTAAATTAAATACATATGTGAAGTAATCTCATGGGCTTATTTCTATACATGGCTTCATAGCTCCTCAGTGATAATTTGCATGCATATAATACAGTGCGACATTTATCACAATGTAGGAAATTGAATTGGTATCTCTTTAGTCGTGTGACCGAGAATCCAGTTCTCTTCTAGAGCAGGCCTGGCCAACCGGTGGCTCTCCAGCTGTTGAGAAACTACAAATCCCAGCATGCCCTGCCACAGTATTACTTTTAGGCCATGCTAAATCTGCAGCAGGGCATGCTGGGATGTGTAGTTTCAGAACATCCGGAGAGCCACAGGTTGGCCAGGCCTGTTCTAGAGCATAGTTATCAGCAGTCTTCTCAATTACCCACAAGAGGCCATGTCTTTAGGATTTCGTGGTTTACTACATGGAGAAATCCATCCAAGACACAGATTGAACTAATAAATGTAACCTATTTCCCTCGTCTCCTGTTGTCCATGGATGGCTCACTTCACATAGATTTCAAGCAGAAATAATTTAAAGGCAAAACCAACCTGGTTTTGCGTTTTAAATTATTGCCACTTTAAGGGCTAAATCACCAGAATCGCGCAGTTTCCTGCAACTCGCAGGCTACTGCATACAGGCTTATGTTGTATTCAGTGGAGAAAGCTGACATCAATGCCTCCCCTTCTTCGTTGCATGCTATAGACACTAAGAGATAGGACGCTGTATTATCCGTCTTGTGTTTTTTTATGCAGAAGAGACAGAAATAAAGCTTTTTAATAATTATTAATACACATGCTGTACAAGTTCTCCTAATTTCTCTGCATGGAAACCGCACTGTCAGGGTGAGATATCTACTTTGTCCTTGGTGGTTTAATTGATGTTGGGGTGGTACCCTGATCTAACAGGATCCTCCTTCCTGATCCCCAGAAAATACTTCTCTCTCACAATGGATTTTTAGCGGTATAACAAAGTCTTTAGGGTGTCAAAGCCAATAACCTGTTACAGTTAGACAAATATTGACTGAATTTTGTCTGGCTGGATTTCATTCTTCTCTAAGTATTGCTTGTTCTCTCTTCCTTTGGCTTATAGTTTGGGTTGTAAAGAACATTAATATTGAAGTCCATGTTCTCGTCTACTGAGGTTGCCAATATCCTATTGACTGTCAATGCCAGCAGTCTCTTCTCTCATTCTTCTTAACCACATCCTCCTTTAATGTCTGTTCCCTACCCCCTTTCTTGCCATACTTGTCGAATTCCCCCAAAGTTCCGTCCTTGGGACCCTCCTCTTCTGCCTTTATACCTCCTCACTTACAAAATTCCTCAGCACTTTTGGTCTCCATATCCACCTTTTATGCTGCTGAAACTCGCCTCTCCCTCAGTCCTAATTCGTGTCTCTTCCAGCCTCTCTAAATCACATCCATAAAAGAATTTGTCTTCCCCCTCCCGGCCATTCCCAAAGTCTATATCCCTGACTCCTCCTGTCCTTTCTCGGTCAAATTGAAAAGTTCCCAAACTTGCTAATTTCACTTCCGTAACATCTCTTAAGATCAGGCCCTTTCTCACCCTGTGCCACTAAGGGGGTAATTCCAAGTTGATCGCAGCAGGATTTTTGTTAGCAGTTGGGCAAAACCGTGTGCACTGCAGGGGAGGCAGATATAACATGTGCAGAAAGAGTTAGATTTGGGTGGGTTATTTTATTTCTGTGCAGGGTAAATACTGTCTGCTTTATTTTTACACTGCAAATTAGATTGCAGATTGAACACACCACACCCAAATCTGCACATGTTAAATCTGCCTCCTCTGCAGTGCACATGGTTTTGCCCAAACTGCTAACAAAAATCCTGCTGCGATCAACTTGGAATTATCCCCTAAGAGCCTAATCCTTGCACACATTGACTACTGTAAACTACTCCTCTTTAGCCTCCCCCTTACAATTTCCTCACTTCAATCCATCATGAATGCTGCTGCTATCTCTGTCCTTTCTTATCGCTCTGTGTCAGCCTCCTCCCTTTCCCAGCTGCTTCACTGGTTTTCGATTCCTTTGAGAATCCAATGCTTCTGCTTCACTTAGGTTACCTACTCTCACACCTGCCTTCAAGATGCCTCCCATTCTGCCCCCTTCCTCTGTTACTGCATCCTCAGACCGCAGTCCAGTTTTGCCATCTTCAGACATTCCCTCAAAGCTCCCTTATGGGTGATCTTTTGTGTAACACTGCACAGTGGTTTGTAGCTTGTGGTATATGGCAGATCCGCATGTCTGCAAAAGCAATGTCATTGCCTAATATGCACCATCCCCTAACTAACAAACTTTGACTTTTTTTGACCTGCACTTATACCTTATATTACCAACTGGACAGCAGGCCTGCCTTTCATATATCACCATTTTTCTCTTTATCTCTCTTCTGTGTGCTTCATACAGTATGTACCTATATGGAGCAAAAGGCATCCCATTGGAATGTGTGGCTGAGACCATATTTCTGCTTCTTACAAGGTGTGGTAATAATTTGCTCCTGAAGGGTACTGAACGCTAGCCGTGTCTAGATGCTCACTCCCACAGCACGCCGTCACCCCCCTCACAGAGGCAGAAGTCAGAAGACAGGCGAGTAGAAGAAGACAGATCTTCTATCAAGAAAAGTGATGGCTGAGGTACAGCGTGGTTGGCGGGAGCGCTGTGCGCCATTGCTGCCCACACTGGGCAGCAAAATACCTATATAAACTGGCAAAAAGGGGGCATAAGATGCCCAGGCACAGCCCTACCCCTGCCAGTATAAATATTATGCAAAGTCTCTGAGGTAAAAACGCGCCATTGCGGGGGCGGAGCTTCTTCCTCAGGCAGCCAGCACACTGCTCAGCGCCATTTTCTCTCTCCTCAGGCTGCAGAGACAACGCTGGTCCTCCTCCACTTCTGACTACAAGTCAGAAGTGGAGCATAACAAGGGGGGGCACAAGCGGTTTTGGTTTTTGGTTTTGGTGCTTTACTAGTGTGTTTTACTGTTTAAAAAGCGCTGCATGTCAGTGGGCATTCTGTGTTCACAGGCATTAGATACTGGCGCTGGGGTTGGGAACTGGCTGCTCCTAAACTGTATCCCTCTGACAGATTTTACTGTGGGTCTGTCACCTATAAGTCCCAGTGTGTCTGTGTGGGTGTTGTACGCGTGTGTGACATGTCTGAGGCAGGGAGTTCCTCCCCGGAGGAAACCATTTTAGGGACACAGAGTTGTAGTGTGGTGGCGCTGCCGGCACACCAAGAGCCTGCATGGGTGAAAGAAATACGTGATAGTATGCATCATATCAATAGGAGATTAGATAAGTCTGAATCTCATGCTGAGTGCTGGAGAAAATCTGTGGAAGATGTGATTTTTCAGGGCTCTGTTCTTCCATCCGCAGGCAACTCCTCTGGGTCACATAAGAGACCATTTGCGAATATTGTGAATACTGATACCGACATGGACACTGATTCTTGTGTCGACGATAGGGACGCCAGAGAAATAGATCATAAATTGGCAAAAAATATACAATATATGATTGTAGCTATAAGGGAAGTTCTGGAAGTCACGGAAGCCACTCCTGTACCTCAAGAGAAGGCTTATTTCTATAAAGAAAAGAAATCCAAGGTCACTTTCCCTCCTTCCCACATCTTTGAAGAGATGTGGGTGAATCCCGAAAAGAAATTCGTATTCCCAAGAGAATTCAGATAGCTTATCCTTTCCCGATGGAGGGCAGGGATAAATGGGAGTCACCCCCTGTGTTAGACAGTGCACTGTCCAGGTTGACAAAGAAGGTAATTCTCCCTGCACCTGGCACGGCTTCACTAAAAGAGCCGGCAGACCGAAAGATGGAAACTACATTGAAATCCATTTATGTTGCCAATGGTACGCTGCTCAGGCCCACAATTGCTTGTGCGTGGGTGAGTCGCGCTATTGAAAAATGGTCAGAAAGCGTGTCATCAGAAATTGACACGATTGATAAAGATGAGATACTCCTTAAGTTAGGGAATATCAAGGACGCTGCCGCACACATGCTAGAAGCGATGAAAGATATTGGACTCTTGAGTTCACAAGCCGCTACCATGGCAGTATCGGCTCGGCGGGCGTTGTGGATCCGCCAGTGGAACGCGGATGCAGATTCTAAAAGAAATATGGAGGCTCTCCCATATAAAGGTGAGGCCTTATTTGGCGATGGACTGGTTGCGTTAGTCTCGGCGGATACCGCAGGTAAGTCGACATTTTTGCCCTCTGCGCCTGCACCGGCAAAAAAGACATATCACCCTCACATGCAGTCCTTTCAGCCCAATAAATACAAAAAAAGCGAGAGGTTCCCCCTTCTTTGCAGGTAGGGGAAAGGGAAAGAAGTCCACAGCGGTTTCAGGTTCCCAGGAGCAGAAGTCTACCTCTACTTCTGCCAAATCTTCAGTATGACGCTGGGGCTCCTTTCCTCGGGTGGGGGCACGTCTCAAACTGTTCAGCCAAGGTTGGATTCTGTCTGGCCTGGATCCCTGGGTGTTTCAAATAGTGTCCCAGGGTTACAAGCTGGAGTTTCAAGACGTTCCCCCATGCAGATTTTTCAAATCGACCTTGCCAGCTTCTCTTCCGGAAAGGGAAGCAGTAACAGCGGCAATCCAAAAATTATGTCAGGATCAGGTCATAGTCCTGGTACCTTTGTCACAACAAGGGGAGGGGTTTTATTCAAGCCTTTTTGTAGTTCCAAAGCCGGACGGCTCGGTCAGACCAATCCTAAACCTAAAAAATCTGAATCTCTACTTGAAACGATTCAAGTTCAAAATGGAATCACCGAGGGCAGTGATTTCCAGTCTGGAGGAGGGGGACTACATGGTGTCTGTAGACATAAAGGATGCTTACCTGCATGTTCCCATTTATCCTCCTCACCAGGCTTATCTGAGATTCGCGGTTCAGGATTGCCATTACCAATTCCAGACGTTACCTTTCGGTCACTTCACGGCGCCGAGGGTATTCACCAAGGTGATGGCAGAGATGATGGTTCTCCTGCGTCAAAAAGGAGTCAATATAATTCCTTATCTAGACGATCTCCTGATAAAGGCGAGATCCAGGGAGCAGTTGTTACAAAACATCACACTCTCCCTGTCAATACTCCAACAACACGGTTGGATCATAAATTATCCAAAGCCACAGTTGGAACAGACGACAAGATTGTCTTTTCTCGGGATGATCCTGGACACAGAAGTTCAGAGAGTTTTTCTTCCGGTGGAATAGGCTCTGGAAATCCAGAGAATGGTAAAACAGATATTGAAGCCAACAAGTGTGTCGATCCATCAGTGCATTCGGTTGTTGGGAAAGATGGTGGCGGCCTACGAGGCCATACAGTTTGGCAGGTTCCATGCCAGTTTTCCAGTGGGACCTGTTGGACAAGTGGTCGGGTTCCCACTTACACATGCACCGAAAGATAATCATGTCGTCGAAAGCCAGGATTTCACTCTTGTGGTGGTTACACGGCTCTCACCTGCTAGAGGGACGCAGATTCGGGATTCAGGACTGGGTCCTGGTAACCACGGATGCAAGTCTCCGAGGCTGGGGAGCTGTCACTCGGGGAGAAAGCTTCCAAGGAAAATGGTCAAGTCAGGAAGCCTGCCTACACATAAACATGCTGGAATTGAGAGCCATTTACAACGGCCTTCAACAAGCGGTACATCTTCTTCAAGATCATCCCGTGCAGATCCAGTCGGACAATGTAATAGCAGTCGCGTACATAAACAGGCAGGGCGGAACGAAAAGCAGAGCGGCAATGGCAGAGGTGACAAAGATCCTCCTCTGGGTAGAAAGACATGTAAAGGCTCTGTCGGCAATTTTCATTCCGGGAGTGGACAACTGGGAAGCAGACTTCCTCAGCAGACACGATCTCCATCCAGGAGAATGGGGCCTCCACCAAGAAGTCTTCGCAGAGGTGACAAGTCTTTGGGGAGTTCCTCAAGTAGACATGATGGCATCTCGTCTCAACAAGAAGTTTCAGAAATATTGTTCCAGGTCGAGAGACCCTCAAGCAATAGCAGTGGATACGCTAGTGGCCCAGTGGGTGTTCCGGTCGGTGTATGTCTTCCCTCCACTTCCGCTGATCCCAAAAGTGCTCAGTATCATAATAAGAACAAGAGTTCGAGCAATCTTCATTGCCCCAGACTGGCCAAGGAGAGCTTGGTACCCAGGTCTTCAGGAGTTGCTCATAGAAGATCCTCGGCCTCTTCCTCTTCGCGAGAACCTGCTGCAGCAGGGGCCGTGCGTGTATCAAGACTTACCGCGGCTACGTTTGACGGCATGGCTGTTGAGCTCCGGATCCTAGCCCGAAAGGGTATTCCCAAGGAAGTCATCCCCACCCTTATTCACGCCAGGAAAGGAGTAACGTCGAAACATTACCACCGTATCTGGAGAAAATATGTGTCTTGGTGTGAATCCAAGAAGGCTCCTACGGAAGAGTTTCAGTTGGGACGTTTTCTCCATTTTCTGCAGGCTGGTGTGGAGGCGGGCCTCCGATTGGGATCAATCAAGGTCCAGATTTCGGCCTTGTCAGTGTTCTTCCAAAAGAAAAAGGATGCTCTGCGCTCCAAGAATCACTTGTATTTGGTTAATTAATTAATTGGTTAATTAAGTGCAGTCTAGCAGGGTGAATAATTGACTAAATGCAACTCAATTTAAATAACAAATATTTTTATCAAAATATTATATCAAACAGAAACACAGCTAAAGAAGCAATGGATACATGAAAGTAGGTTAAAAAGAAACATATGTTGCAACTTCTATACACAATAGAAAGTAATATTGTGCTGGTTATGACAGCATGCAATATAAATGTATGTGAATTCAAACAAGGACACAGCTCTCTTTAAATTATTGATTACCAATAAAAACACTAGCGTCCCAGTGTAACATTAAATGGTATTGCTCCGCAATAATTAAAAGTTACTTGAGGCATACAAGCCGTAATAGTTACCACCGTGCTGGTTCCTGGATAATGCTGCAGGGTCCTATGTACAAATGCACGTGGTGAAATAAAAGAAATGTGATTGTTGCCTCTGGTGATGAATGTGGAGCGGCCCCGCTGGTATTTTGAAATCGCTGGCGTGAAAGCTGTCAGTCATAGACGGGATGTTAGTTAAATGAGAAACCTCACAGCGGAGGACGTCATCCGTTTGGCTGGCGGTAGCGATCGAAGGCTGTATAGCCGCAGTTAGCCGGCACTACCTTGACCTCACAGCGGGGGCTCGTGAATGTCCGGTCCACGGGGATAGTTCCCAGAGACAGCTGCGCCGCGCGGCCGCAGCAATATCACCACACTGTGGAAAGTCAGCTGGATTAAATCTGACGGCTGTAGTTTAGAACACCAGCGGAGTGCGGGAATTTTAAAATGGAGAGCTAGTCCGTGCTGTGTAGTAGTTCATTCAAAAGAACTCAAACGAGAGAAAGGGGCGTTGGCGCGTTTCGTCTCCTAGCAACCGGAGACTTCCTCAAGACGAATACCTTCCTGTTGAGAGCTGTGTCATTTATACCCAACTAATTAATTGAATGAGATCTGGTGTGTTAATTAAAAATCAAAAGATCATTTAATAATATTAAAATAATTTAAAATAAACATATTTAAGGTCTGTGACCTTTATCCATAATACATAAATGGTTGGAGGAACATTGAGTCAATGGAGCTATATTCTCTGGTCTTAAAATAAAACAATAAATTATATTTTTAGATTAATTAAACAATAATTAGAGCTTTAAAGAAAAAACAGAAAACAGAGGGTAATGGGACATTAACCCTCTATCTTCCAAGAACAAATGCATAATTTAGAAGCAATAGAAATCTATCCCCTCTAACATTTTGTATTATTAGTTCACATAGTGTCTTACATCCATCGCTGCCCGATACGTTTAACTTATAGATATTTTATATTGGGAAATATCTAGACAATTACTACTTGATTGAGAACACTCATACAATAAGTTGATTTTTATATAGTATTAATCGTAGAAATGGTACTATCATGTAAATACATCTATAAGCAGAGATATGTATACACACATATATATACACTTATACATTTATGTATATGTAAATACAAATATACTTCACCTAAACAATGTAGATAGAAAAAATATTAAGAAATAATAATGAGAACATGGTAAATATAAATTAATTGCTACCGAACTAGAAACAATCTTCAGTCCACCAGCACTGGTTGACACATGGGAGACAGAACAACCTGACCATCCCTGCACCCATTACAAGACACTCGCAGTGTGGCCCAAAATCAACAGCACACTGCTAAGAGAAAAAAAAAGTCAGATGTTTCCTTTGTGGTAACTATTTTTTTAAATCTACATGGAACAAGGGCATAATAGAGCTGAAAATCTGAACTGCATATTTTAGTACAACAATTTAGTTGACATATGGGGGAATAACTACATTTAGAACCCACAAATATACATGTGTATACATACAATTATACACACATGTATATTTAGTAGGACTAATTTAAACATGTATAGTCTAAGGCTTCATTTAGACCTTTAGGATACAAAGTATCTAACTTGAAGATCCATGATGACTCCTATGCACAGTTTACAAAATCTATCTCCTCCTCTTTTTGTACTTGAAAATTGTTCTATGCCTGTTATTGTTAGAGTAGATGGATCACCATTATGAACTCTGGAAAAATGGCGCGAAACACTGTTTGAAGTTTTTTTTAATGATATTAAGTCTATGCTCTCTAAACCTTGATTTTAAAGAGCGGGTAGTTCTCCCTATATATTGAAGAGAGCATGGACACTGTAGTACCTATACACAGTATTCTGAATCGCAGTTTATAAACTGTTTGATTTGAAAAGAATTCCCATTAGAAGTTGATACAATGGATGAATTTTTATTTCTCATATATTTACAAGTTAGACAGATTTGTTTGTTACAACAGTAATTACCCAAAGGTTTCTTTGGTAGCCAAGTCGAACTTCTCACTGAAGCTACTGGTTTGAGAAAGCTGGGAGCTATCATTTCTTTTAAATTTGTATTTCTTCTGAAAATCACTACAGGCTTATCAGATAGACATTTGCTTAAAACTGGATCTTGTTTGATTAGCTGATAATTGGTTTGAACTATCTTATGGCATTAGATTCTTTGTTGAACTTTGAAATAAACTTAACCGAGCTCTCCACAGAGACATCAACATCTGCATGATTCGGTTGAATAATCTTGGGTTTTGTAATTTTAGCACATTTTGATGTCAAACTGTAATTGGCAGTAAGAGTATTTGCGTGAAGCTAAGATTCTTCTAACAGATGAGGTGGATAACCTCTTTCCTGAAACTGATTCAATTAAATTTGGACTTGTGAAAGGAATGCCGAATCTAATGAACAATTCCGCCTTAATCTTATTTGTTTTTTTGGAATATTTTTAACCCATGGCCTATAATGACCACTTGAGTAATGTAAAAAATTACCTGCTCCTACAGGTTTCATATAATTTGTGGAAATTATTTTATCGTCGGCTATTGAAAAAGTGACATCAAGAAAATTTACTACTGATAAATCAAAATTATAAGTGAACTTTAAATTAAAAGTGTTATTGTTTAAAAAATTAACAAAATCAAGTGCTTTTTGATAACCCCCATTCCAAATAATAAACAAATCGTCAATGTAACGGCCATAGAGGACCAGGTTCTCTCTATATGGGCCGCTCCAGATGTATTCTTCTTCGAAGCGGCCCATATAGAAGTTGGTAAAACTAGGTGCAAACCTGGTCCCCATGGCCGTCCCAAGGCGCTGTAAATAGTAGTGATCATCAACTAAAAAATAATTCTGTGCGAGTATAAACAAAATAGCTTCTAAAACAAAGTCACGTCGTCCCTGAGTTATGTCAAGGTCTCTATCTAGATAATATTTAAAAGATTCAATTCCTTTATTGTGGGGTATGTTGGTATACAGGGATTAGACATCAAGGGTAAGGAAACCCCAGTCTTTTGTCCATTCTCTACCCACTGTCTGTTGCAGTATATACTGAGTATCTTTGACATATGATATTAGGGTGACGACGTGACTTTGTAAATGATAATCTACAAAATGTGATAAATTAGAAGTTAGTGATTCCACTCCCGAAATAATAGGTCTCCCTGGTGGATGTGATAAATCTTTATGTATTTTTGGTAAGTGATAAAAAATTGGGGTGACAGGATGTGAGGGTAACAAAAAATGATATTCATCTTCTGATATCACACTTTCATTTTTAGCCTTCAAAAGAATATTTTTAAGTTCGAATGAGAAGGGGGTACTGGGGTTAGTTTGCAAAACACTAATAATTAGTATCCTTGAGCTGTCTATATGCTTCCTCAACATAGTCGGATCTGGTTTGCAGAACTATCCCCCCCCCCCCCCCCCCCCCCCCCCCCATTTATCTGCCTGTTCTATAACTAATGACAGATCTCTCTGAAAACTTTTTATTGCATTCCTTTCTGCCTTAGTCAGATTTTGAGAGTGATACACCGTAGATTTTCTTTTATTTCTATCTGTCTTCTGACAGAGAGTTTTAAAGTCCTGTAGTGTTTTATTATAAAAGACTGTTATAGCTGCACTTTTTTGTTCCAATGGAAAGAATTGTGATTTCTTTTTAAACTTAGGGCATATAGACTTTGAATTAATAATGGAACTGTCAAATAGTTTCACTTCTGTATTATTGCTTTCTTTAAGCAGTTCTTCCAAAGTAAGTAGACCTACTGTATCTGAGTCATCTAAAATGATGGGATGAGATTCCTCATTTGGGTGACATCTATCTAGATTTTTAATGGCAAAATAACGCTTCCTGCAGAGATCTCGGGTAAACTTATTCAAATCAACAAATAACTCAAAAATGTTTGGTTCTTTATTTGGGACAAAGTTTAAACCTTTTTTCAAAAGTCTTATCTGATCATTGGTTAAAGTGTGGGGTATATAGATTGGTAAATGCTCAATTAGCTTAGTGATATCATTCAGGTGCTCGAAAGGAAGGGGTATTTCTGAGCAAGAAAAAAAGCAATTGGTTTCCCCAGCACCCTGAATGATAACAGTAACCAGATATAAATCCCACATGATAATAGAATTCAGAGATCTTCGTTACACATATTTGCGCAAATGTGTGGTTAAGCCCCAAAGCCGCATCAAGGCCTCTCTGTATATTTGGGGTCCCTAGCGCTATATCAAGGTGCAGGGTGTGGCACCCCAAAACACCAGAATGAGCCAGAAAGCCCAGCGTGGCATACCAGTGTAAAAAACTATAGTGTTAATAAATTAGTATTTAGGAAGCCGAAGCTATAGAGAGGGTGATACAAACATGAAATATAATTAAAATAGAGAAATAGTGTTAGAAAATTAATAAGTGAAAAGTGTTAATAGAATGTAAAGGTATGCCACACTAAAGCCATCCAGCTCAGCCAGTCCAGAGGCACCACACCTCACACCTCTTGTCCTCCGCTGTGAGGTTTCTCATTTAACTAACATCCCATCTATGACTGACGGCTTTCACGCCAGCGATTTCAAATTACCAGCGGGGCCGCTACACATTCATCACCAGAGGCAACAATCACATTTCTTTTATTTCACCACGTGCATTTGTACATAGGACCCTGCAGCATTATCCAGGAACCAGCACGGTGGTAACTATTACGGCTTGTATGCCTCAAGTAACTTTTAATTATTGCGGAGCAATACCATTTAATGTTACACTGGGACGCCAGTGTTTTTATTGGTAATCAATCATTTAAAGAGAGCTGTGTCCTTGTTTGAATTCACATACATTTATATTGCATGCTGTCATAACCAGCACATTTTTGAGATAGCTACAATATTACTTTCTATTGTGTATAGAAGAAGTTGCAACATATGTTTCTTTTTAACCTACTTTCATGTATCCATTGCTTCTTTAGCTGTGTTTCTGTTTGATATAATATTTTGATAAAAAATATTTGTTATTTAAATTGAGTTGCATTGAGTCAATTATTCACCCTGCTAGACTGCACTTAATTAACCAATTAATTAATTAACCAAATACAAGTGATTCTTGGAGCGCAGAGCATCCTTTTTCTTTTGTTTTTCATCAAATCCTTTTTCAGTCTAACCAGCTGTTTTTGCTCAGCAGCTCCATAGCTCAATTTATTTTTTGAACATCTTTATTTAATAAATTTTAGATATAGCGCCAGGTTCTACAGTGTGAGATCATTCTCCAACTGTTTTTGCATATTTTTAGTGTTCTTCCAAAAACAATTGGCCTCTCTTCCAGAGGTTCAGACCTTCGTAAAAGGGGTTCTGCACATCCAGCCTCCATTTGTGCCTCCAGTGGCACCATGGGACCTTAATGTGGTGTTGCAGTTCCTTCAATCGGATTGGTTTGAGCCTCAACAAGAGATAGAGTTGAAGTTTCTCACTTGGAAAGTGGTGATGCTTTTGGCATTGACATCCGCACGGCGGGTGTCTGAATTGGGGGCCTTGTCTCACAAGAGCCCTTACCTGATCTTCCATGAAGATAGGGCAGAGTTGAGAACTCGTCAACATTTTCTTCCAAAGGTGGTTTCATCATTCCACATAAACCAACCTATTGTGGTGCCAGTAGTTACTGACACGTTCACTGAGTCAAAGTCTCTAGACGTGGTTAGGGCTTTGAAGATTTATGTCGCTAGAACAGCTCGTATACGGAAAACAGTCTTTGTTTGTCCTGTATGCTCCCAACAAGATAGAGTGTCCTGCTTCCAAGCAGACTTTTGCGCGTTGGATCAGAGGTATGATTCAGCACGCTCATACTATGGCTGGATTGCCGTTACCGACGTCGGTGAAGGCCCATTCCACTAGGAAGGTGGGATCATCCTGTGCGCCTGCCCGGGGGATCTCGGCATTACAACTATGCCGAGCAGCTACTTGGTCGGGGTCAAACACATTTGCAAAATTCTACAAGTTTGACACCTTGGCCGATGAAGACCTCAAGTTCGGTCAATCGGTGCTGCAGGGTCATCCGCACTCTCCCGCCCGTACTGGAGCTTTGGTATAAACCCCATGGTCATGAAGTGGACCCCAGCATCCTCTAGGACGTATGAGAAAACAGGATTTTGATACCTACCGGTAAATCCTTTTCTCTTAGTCCGTAGAGGATGCTGGGCGCCCATCCCAGTGCGTACTTTACCTGCAGTTTTAGGTTATACATGTTGTGTTATATTAGTTTCATCATGTTGCTGTAATTGGTTCATGCCTGTTAGCGTGTGTTATGTTTAATGCCAGTTGTGCGGCATGGTTGAGGTGTGAGCTGGTATGTATCTCACCACTAGTATTAAAGTAAATCCTTTCCTCGAAATGTCCGTCTCCCTGGGCACAGTTCCTATAACTGAGGCCTGGAGGAGGGGCATAGAGGTAGGAGCCAGTTCACACCCATTGAAAAGTCTTAAGAGTGCCCATGGCTCCTGCGGAACAGTCTATACCCCATGGTCATGAAGTGGACCCCAGCATCCTCTACAGACTAGGAGAAAAGGATTTACCGGTAGGTATCAAAATCCTGTTTTTGCATACCTAAAATATGCTGCCGACAATTGCTAAAAGGGAAACATACGCGTATTCTTCATCTGCTGATGTTCTTTGCCTTTTCTGCTTAATAAAACAAAATCATTTCTGCATTTGTGCACAGTAAGAGGAGCATTATTAAAGTGGCCATAATATGACAAATGTGCTCCCCTCACAGTCCAATGTCATTGTCACACGCAAACCCATAAACACGTCTATAAGCGCAAGTAACAACAGACCGGATGAAGCAGATTTCGTGGTGCACCTTCACAGTGCTTTCTCAGTTGGTGGATTGAGACCATGAGAACATTTATGTAAATATCCAGCATGCAGAAGATTCACGAGAGTAACTGAAAACCCTACAGGGAATACACTGAATGGTTTTACAATGGTATTGTATTTCTATAGTAACTTTGCTAAATGTGGGAATTTGCCAGATGAACATTACTGGAAGAAAAGCTGACTCACAAAACAATTATATCTAGGAGCAAAGATGCTCTTTTCAAATGCCAAGGAAGATGTGACTTAATTGACGTCAAACTTACTTGTAATAAGTACAGATGTGCCCTCTTATTTTGTGCTGAGGGAGGCAGCGTATCCTAGCACTGCCGCGATGAGAGCCGCTGGCTCCCCCATTCATAGCGTATGGGTAGCAGTAGTGTGCATACGTGTTCTCCCTGCTACCATGTGCTATGCCGCTGCACTCGCATCATGGGTAACAATGTAATAGACCACATCTGTAAGTGCCAGAAGTCATTTATGGATTTACTGGCTCCCTGACGCATCTGTATGGCCCATCCTTATAAAAGGTTCTCCATTAGTACACTACATGACCAAAAGTAGCTGGACACTCTTCTGTAGTGTGTGTTTGCCAATTTCAAACGCACCCATGGCTAAAAGTGGCAATAAATCAAGCACACTGATTGGATGAGAACCTCCATAGCCATGTTCCAGAATATGGTGGAAATTTATCCTAGAACACCGGACACTGTTATAGCCACAAATTGGGAATCAACTCACTATTAATTCTCATGGTTGTGGAAAGAGATGTTCAGCAAGAACATATGGATGTGATGTTAACGTAACATAACACTTACAGGGACTGGTGATTTCAAACTCACACTTCCAAAAGCACAACTTTCTGTTAAGTTCAGAACACAACAATCAATAACTGTACCGTGTTGTGTGCAAATTGTGGATACTTAGTCATTCAGATCTGATCACAGCCGCAAATTTGTTAGCTAATGGGCAAAACCATTTGCACTGGGGGGGGGGGGGGGGGGGGGCAGATGTAACATGTGCAGAGAGAGTTAAATTTGGGCGGGGTGTGTTCAAACTGAAATCTAAGTTGCAGTGTAAAAATAAAGCAGACAGTATTTACTCTGCACAGAAGCAATATAACCCACCCAAATCTAACTCTCTGCACATGTTGTATCTGCCACACCTGCAGTGCACATGGTTTTGCCCAACTGCTAACAGATTTGCTGCTGCAATCGGATCTGAATTACCCCCTTAGTCTGCAAGGCACCTCATGTTTCCCCTTTTCTTTCAGAGTGTGCTGAGCATTCTCTGGCTGCCTGTGCTGTTAGAACGTTCATAGATCTTGGGGTACGTATCCATATCATGGTTTTCTAATGCCCTCCTCCTCCATTTGGATTGTAGCAAAAATTATTATGTACAATATTGTTAATCCACACTTGTCCTTTTGGATTATTACAGCTTGTTATTGGTGTTTATGCACAACTTCTAGCCTAAGCCACAAGGGTATTGACACTGCAGTAGTGTTTAAGGTTCCACTCCTTGCTAATGACACAATCTGTGTATGTTTGTTACACTGTGCACATCCTGAGATCGCAATGTTAGTAAAATCTGGTGTTTTATAATGGTGTAGTATGGTGCGCCGGGATCCCAACAGCCGGCATGCTGAATACCACCCTTTTATAACAATGATTCCAACATAGGGCATAATTCAGACCTGAAAGCTAGGCTGCGTTTTCGTATAGCAGGTCTAAAGTGCGCATGCATCGCAATGCGCAGACGCGTTGCATGGGTACAAAGCGGATCGCCGCTAAGCGATCGGTTTGTGCAAAGGATCCATTCGCACGGCGTTCACAAGGAGATTGACAGAAAGAAGGCAGTGTTTGGAAAAACGCAGGCGTGTCCATGCATTTGCAGGGAGGGTTCCTGACGTCAGTTCTGGTCCTGGACAGGCTGAAGTGTTCACATCGGCTGAGTAAGTCCTGGGCTACTAAGACACTGCACAATATCTTTTTGTACAGCTCTACTACACATGTGTTCGCACACTTGCAAAGCGAAAATACACTCCCCTATGGGCGGCGACTATGCGAACGCAGGACTGCAAAAAAACCCTAGCGAGTGAACAGGTCTGAATTAGGCCCATAATCTGCTGCATGTAAACTTTGGTTGACATTTTGTTTCTCTGAATGAAAAATGCCTATAGTACTATATATCTCTTGTTCCCTTTTAGTCCATTACTCCTAAATGTCTCTTTCGTACCTTCAGCTATCTCCTTACCCCAACAGTTCAGTCACCATCATGGATCTTGCTACTCATTGCTTTTCCTTGGTACTGTACATTATTTGCTGCTCCTAGGAGGCAGAGCACCGCCCCCCAATGCTTCTTCTCCCTATAACCACACTGCCTCGCTCTTACCCCATTACTATGTCAGTTGTCTTTCCAGTGCTCTGTATAGGGGGTGGATATGGGGGGATAAGGTGTTCCTTAACCACTCTTTCCTTCCTATTACCATTATGGGAATCACACATCTGCGCCTCTGTCCCTGTCCTTGGCACAGGAAAAGTAAACCCTAGGCTGCATTAGGTGAGGAGAGGTTGGGACAAATCCATCATCTTTGAAGTTAATGAGTAGAGCACTGTGACAGGACGGTCCCGTACGAAAGTACTCGCCGCTTTCGCGTCCCGTCTCCTGCGCACAGAATGGAGGGTCAGGTCACACGAGGCCTGACCACATAGGGGATTCCCGCTTACCGTCAGTAACCGCCTGTTACTGACTCCACCCACTGCCCTGTGGGCGGGTTTATGCTGCCACCACCAAACTCCTAACCTGCCGTGGCGTTTGGAACCACGGTTCTGCTCTGTATGTGCCGACGCACTGCCTTACCACACCTGTGTGGTGTTGACGAATCCCCACTAGCCACTTGCTAGGCCTCTACCGGTAGCTGGCGGAAGGCGGAACTTGGAGACGTTAGGTGCTTCCCTGGACAGCCGGAGGACGGGGCTATGTTTGGCATAACCCTGTAGGTCACAAGATGAAGCAATCTTCTTGAGGCAGATGAGATGTTTATTTGCTCAATAATAGCCTTAAAAACGACTCTTCCCTATTGCTTGGGGCAACAGCATACAGCAAGATGTTCCAGCAGAATAAAGATGGTACAACTACACTTGGAGGCTCACAGGCATCCTCTTTTTATCTCATTTCTACACACAGTACCACAGGGGGGTAAGCCCTCCCTGTCTTCTCCAACCAATCAGGTTATCGCACAAAATATAAATAAATACAAGTTACATTTCAAAAGTGAAGAATTAGATAAAGCACATTCCTGCTCCTCTTCATATATAACCAAACCAGTGGCTTTCCCAAACACAATCTGATTACCATGTTCCTGTCTCTTTCACAAATGTAAATGTAACTTGCATTTCAATTGCATTCACCCTCTCACACATAGACATCGTTCTTATACTGTAAATTAAACATAATCTGCATCACACATAATGCAGCCTAAGAAATCTTACATCAAACTGTTGGTAAACGAAACCCACTAGTTTGCATTCATAAAACACAATTAATTTAGCAGCAACTTGTGTCTCCATGCAAAACCAGTTCACACAATATTCAGAGAAGACAGCAAACAAATCCTTTCACCTGCATGTGTCTATAAAGTTACACAGAGACACATCTCAATCTCAAAGAAATGGCTTGTCCATACACCCCTTTCCAGGTGCCAGGGTCATCAGCATCTCAATTCCTAGGTGAGAAGCTTCCAAGCCACTTGTCCTAAAACGTAAATGCATTTTAAAACCAACACAGCTTACACATTCCTTCTAAGTGCTGGCATTTGCATGCATTGTAAATGTGCAATCCTACAACTGTGCCTAGAGCATTAAATATAACATGGTGAAAACACAGTATTAAACATATTTTGAAATACCCGGTGCCTAGCACCCACAATACATTTAAAGATGGCGCCTAGCACCAGTGCACAGTTTAAAAGTGGCGCCAAGCGCCCATTGTCCTTGAATATGGCGCCGGTCACTGAGGGTTAACCCCTTCAGTGCCGCGCCGCCATTGTCCACGTGGGCTGGGGATCTCTCCGGCCACAAGCACTAAAAGGTAACAAAAAGTAAAAATGTTGCTTTCAGAAAGGATGATAGATCCATGGTAGCCTTGGCTTCTCATCTGCCATTTCTTTCTACCAGAATGCCCAGGAAACTCACAACTGGATACTCTCCTGTCAAATAGGGTGTGGGCTGATGCAAAATCACAGTGAAATGAGTCATTGTGGTGCTATATGTCTTAGGAGTGTTCAATGGCTGCCTTCAATGACAGGTGGTGACCACAGAAGTGGGAGTGTTCAGGGGTTGTCATATGTGATCGATGTGACTTATTATATAGGATCCTAAGCCTGCTGCAAGCTATCCCCAGTGATCCAGCCTCCGTTGCTCCATAGCAGCCTGGTTATCTACCCCTCATAGGTTCAACCTTATGGTTTACATAACTGCATTTGGCCAACACGGGTAGTCTTCTGCAGAACTGCACTGACATAACGTATGACAAATGAGTCTCTCACTCTTTGTAGGGTACAGCAGAGTAGTTTTGATACATCCTTCTTCCTTCAAGAGTGTACTACAGTATGTCTGATTTCCTATGACACAATGTCCTATAGAGTGGTGCTAACCTAAGTGGTCCACAGCTATGTATATTCCCTCTCTATTTCCTACCTTGGAACCTCATCAAACACCATCAGATGTCAATATCACCTGTATGCCGATGACACTCTGTCTCTCCTCCCATGACCTTTCTCCTTCTATCCTCGCCCTGGTCTCCAACTGCCTGTCTGCCATTTCCTCCCGGATGTGCAATGCTTCCTGCAACTCAACTCATTGTTCAGCGTCCCATATTCTCTCCCCCACTGTCGATAACCTCACCCTTTTTCTGTCCCTCAAGTTCACTGTCAGTGTCATCCTTTACTCCGCTCTCTCCTTCACCCCCACATTCAGGCCATCTTACATTCTTGCCACATCAGGCTTCAGAACATAGCTAGAATCAAGTCCGTCCTTTACCTCTGATGCTACCAAGATTCTAATTCATGCGGCTGCTTAGACTACTGCAACCTACTCCTCTCTGGCCACCTCCTCTTTAGTCTCCCCCCATTTCCATCCAATCTTAATGCTGGTGCTCGTCTCACTTTCTCTTATGTCCTGGAAGATGCTGGGGTCCACATTAGTACCATGGGGTATAGACGGGTCCACCAGGAGCCAGTGGCACTTTAAAAGTTTGAGAGTGTGGGCTGGCTCCTCCCTCTATGCCCCTACTACCAGACCCAGTCTAGAAAATGTGCCTAGAGGAGCCGGTCACAGCGAGGGGAGCTCTCCGGAGTTTTCCTAGTAAAATGTTGTTTTAGAGTTTTTTGTTTTATAGGAAGGCTGATGGCAACAGCCTCCCTGCAGCGAGGGACTGAGGGGGGGAGCAGTGTCTGCCCTGTGGAGTCTGAGCCACTGTCTCCGCTGACTGGACTCTGAGCTCCAGAGGGGGTCTGATCGTTCTCACAGGGGGCAGCTCGCCCCAGCAGCATGCCACCACCCCCTTGCAGAGCTGAAGAATCGGTGGCGAGTGAGACACCGACACCCCTAGCAAGCGGGGAGTCGTGTGAAGATGGCAGCAACAGGGTAGGCGTGCAGTATTAACTGCGCTCCGGGGATGGCTCAGCGGTACATGGTGCGGCGCTGTGAGGGGCGCCCTGAGCCAGCGCTACACCATACACTGGTCCAGAAGCCTGTCGGGGTCCCAGGATCTCAACCAGCACTAAATCCTCAGGCCAGTATAAACAGAAGTAGAGCAGGAAGACAGCGCCATTTTGGGGGCAGAGCTTCTCCTCAGAGTGGACACAGCAGCGTTTCAGCGCCATTTTCCTGCCTGCACAGAGCTGACCAGGAAAGAAGGTCCCCCCACAGAAACTCCAGCTATCTGTAAACGGTACCAGGGGGTTGTAGAAGGGGGGGGGGGGGGGGGGGGCTGCAATACAACTGTGTATCCCATTAAGGTGCGCTGACAAGGGGTCTCCCTTTGGTAAAAGCGCTGTGTGTGGGTTGGCTCCAATCTCTGTGTCTCTCTTGCCATTCTTGGGGGGGGGAACTCTGTCAGCCATCACCTGTGTGTGTGTGTGTGGAGTGTCATATGCTGCGCAGGATATGTCCTCACGGGATGTTCCCATTCCATGTAATCAGGATAGCACAGATTCCAGCAAGGGAGCCTGAATGGTTTTCCTCTATCAAATCTTGGATTACTCAGATTTCTGACAGGGTTGCGAGTAATGAGTCTACAAACCCAGGTATTACAGAACTCCATGGCAGTATGGCCCGATTCTGGTACCTCAGGACACCCCGCTATATACCCCCAAAAACGAGCGATTGTTAACATCACGCAAGATGACACGGATACTGATTCTAATACCACAGACGGTAATGGGGATGTGTTGCGGGGGTCTGCCTCTCTTGAAAAGGGGGTGCAATTAATGATAGAGGCCATCAGGGATGTATTAAATATAAATGATACCACACCTGAGCAGGTGGAGGCTTTTTTCACTGAAAATAAGAAAGCCTCGCTAACCTTCCCTGCGTCAAAGGAATTGAATGCTATATTTGAGAAAGCATGGGAAAACCCGGAGAAAAAATTCCAGATCCCTAGAAGGGTCCAGGTGGCGTTTCCTTTCCCTGAGGAGGATAGAAAAAAATGGGAAAACCCGCCAATTGTTGACGCATCTGTGTCCAGACTCTCAAAAAAGGTGGTTTTATCTGTTCCAGGATCTACCGCCTTAAAGGAGCCGGCTGATAGAAAAATTAATAATACACTTAAATCAATGTACAATGCTTCAGGGGCCATATTACGGCCCACTATTGCTAATGCATGGGCTATTACTTAGAGGATTTGGATACGATGGATAGAGGGGATGTTGAATTGCTTTTGCGTAACATTCACGATTCAGCAGATTTTATGGTAGAATCCATGAAAGACCTGGGTTTCATGGCTGCGGGGATCTCTTCCATGTCTGTTTCAGCTCGTTGGGGACTGTGGCTACGCCAGTGGTCTGCCGACGCGGAATCCAGGAAAAGTGTGGAGTCCCTACCCTACACAGGTCAGGTTCTCTTTGGAGAAGCTTTGGAAGCGTGGATATCCACGGCTACAGCGGGTAAGTCTCTGTTTCTTCCCTTAGCTGCTCCTGCTCTGAAGAAATGCTTCTCTTTATCAGCATCGCATTCCTTTCGGCCTAACAAGCCTAGAAAGGCCAAACCGTCCAATACCTTCTTTAGGGGAGGTCGAGTTAAATCCAAGAAACCTGCTATTGCATGTTCCCAGGAACAAAAGCCTGCTTCAGGTACGCCAAAGTCCTCCGCATAACGGTGGACCGCGCGGCCTGGAGGTGGGGCCGGTGGGGGCGAGACTTAGACAGTTCAGTCACGACTGGGTATTGTCTGGCCTGGATCCCTTGGTGATAGATATTGTGTCCCAGGGATACAGGCTTGAATTTCAAAATCTTCGTACTCGCCGATTTTTCAAATCAGGCTTGCCAGTTCTACTGGCAGACAGAACTGTACTACAGGAAGCTGTCCAGAAGTTGGTGGAGGCACAGGTCATTGTACCAGTTCCTCCTCATTTACAAACCACAGGTTACTATTCAAACGTTTTCATGGTACCGAAACCTGACGGTTCGGTCAGGCCCATTCTGAACCTAAAATCACTGAACCCCTTTCTAAAGGAGTTCAAGTTTAAGATGGAGTCTCTCAGGGCGGTGATATCAGGTCTGGAAGAGGGGGAATTCCTGGTATCCCTGGATATCAAGGATGCGTTCCTCCACATTCCGAATTGGCTGCCGCTTCAGGCTTATCTCCGTTTTGCATTATTGGACTGTCATTTCCAGTTCCAGGCACTGCCATTCGGCCTCTCAACAGCACCGAGGGTGTTCACCAAGGAGATGGCAGAGATGATGGTTCTCCTCCGCAAACAAGGGGTGAACATCATTCCATATTTGGATGATCTGCTGATAAAGGCTTCGTCCAAGGAGAAGCTGTTGCAGTCCATTAGAGTCCACGGTTGGATTCTGAATCACATTTGGAACCGACCCAGAGGTTGTCTTTTCTGGGGATGATCCTCGACACAGAAGTCCAGAGGGTGTTTCGTCCGCAGGAAAAGGCGTTGGTGATACAAACAATGGTCCGGGATGTCCTGAAGCAAACCCGGGTGTCAGTTCATCACTGCATTCGCCTTTTGGAAAAGATGGTGACCTCTTACGAGGCTCTCCAATACGGGAGGTTCCATGCTCGGGCCTTCCAACTGGATCTCCTGGACAACTGGTCAGGATCTCATCTCCACATGCACCAGAGGATTCGTCTGTCGCCAAAGGCCAGGATTTCACTCCTCTGGTGGCTCCAATTGCCTCACCTTCTGTAGGGCCGCAGGTTCGGGATTCAGGACTGGGTCCTTCTAACCACGGATGCGAGCCTTCGGGGCCGGGGTGCAGTCACTCAGGGGGAAGCACTCCAAGGAAAGTGGTCAAGTCTGGAAGCCGAGCTGCCCATCAACATCCTGGAACTAAGAGCCGTCTACAACGGTCTTCTTCAGGCGGGCCATCTTATAAGAAATCGGGCCATTCAAGTGCAGTCGGACAATGTAACGACAGCGGCCTACATAAACCGACAGGGCGGAATGAAGAGCAGAGCTGCAATGTCAGAGGTGACAAGAATCATTCTCTGGGCAGACAGACGCGTTGGCGCTCTCAGCAATCTTCATTCCGGGAGTAGACAACTGGGAAGCAGACTTCCTCAGCAGACATGATCTCCATCCAGGGGAATGGGGTCTCCATCCAGAGGTGTTCAAGGAAATTACAGACCTTTGGGGGTTACCCCAAATAGACATGATGGCCTCTCATCTCAACAAGCTTCAACGCTATTGTTCCAGGTCGAGGGACCCACAAGCAGTGGATGCCCTGGTGTCTCTGTATGTGTTTCCACGTCTTCCACTCATTCCAAGAGTTCTAAAGCTCGTAAGGAGATCAAGGGTTCAGACGATCCTCATTGCGCCGGACTGGCCAAGGCGGGCTTGGTACGCGGACCTTCTGAATATCTTGCAGGAAGAGCCGAGGCCTCTTCCTTTTCAGGAGGATCTGCTGCTGCAGGACCGTTCGCCTATCAAAACTTTCCACGGCTACGTTTGAAGTTTTACGGAAGGGCATTCCGAAGAAGGTCATTCGTACCCTGATACTGGCTAGGAAAGGGGTAACGTCTAAACATTACCATCGTATTTGGAAGAAATATGTTTCTTGGTGTGAATCCAAGAAGTTTCCTACGGTGGAGTTTCAACTCTACTCTAACGGTTTCTCCTCTTCCTGCAAGCAGGTGTGGACATGGGCCTGAGGTTGGGATCTGTGAAGGTCCAGATTTCGGCCCTCTCAATTTTCTTCCAGAAACAATTGGCTGCCCTCCCTGAGGTTCAGACTTTTTTGAAGGGAGTTCTGCACATCCAACCTCCCTTTGTACTGCCTATGGCGCCTTGGGACCTTAACGTGGTGTTGCAGTTTCTCCAGTCGGATTGGTTTGAACCTCTACAGGAGATGAAGGTCAAATTTCTTACTTGGAAGGCGGTCACGTTGTTGGCCTTAGCTTCTGCTAGACGTGTGTCGGAATTAGGGGCTTTGTCCTGTAAAAGTCCCTACTTGATCTTCAACGAAGATAGAGCTGAACTCCGGACACGTCAGCAGTTTCTTCCGAAGGTTGTGTCTGCATTTCATATCAACACACCTATTGTGGTGCCAGTAGCTACTGACTCCTCAATCTGTTTGTCCTATAAGATCCCAAGAAGATTGGGTGTCCTGCTTCTAAGCAGACTATTTCTCGCTGGATTCGGTTCACTATCCAGCACGCTTATTCTACAGCAGGACTGCCGTGTCCAAAATCTGTTAAGGTCCACTCTACTCGTAAGGTGGGGTCTTCCTGGGCGGCTGCCCGGGGTGTCTCGGCATTGCAACTTTGCCGAGCTGCAACTTGGTCTGGGTCGAACACATTTGCAAAGTTTTACAAGTTCGATACTTTGGCCTCTGAAGATCTGGAGTTCTGCAGGAGCCTCCGCGTTCTCCCTCCTGTTCTGGGAGCTTTGGTACATCCCAATGGTACTAAAGTGGACCACAGCATCCTCTAGGACGTAAGAGAAAATAGGATTTTGGTTACCTACCAGTAAATCCTTTTCTCATAGTCCGTAGAGGATGCTGGGCGCCCGCCCATCGCTTCATTTTCCTGCAACCGTTATCGGGTTCAGTACGACTGTGGTTAGTTATGTACTGCATTGTTACTTGGTAAGTAATGTTTCAGCAGTTGCTGAGTTTTCAAGCTAAGCTAGCTTGATGTGCCTTGTATGTGTGAGCTGGTATGAATTTCGCCACTATCTGTGTTAAATCCTTCTCTCGAAGATGTCCATCTCCTCGGGCACAGTTTCTAGACTGAGTCTGGTAGGAGGGGCATAGAGGGAGGAGCCAGCCCACACTCTCAAACTCTTAAAGTGCCAATGGCTCCTAGTGTACACGTCTATACCTCATGGTACTAATGTGGATCCCAGCATCCTCTACGGACTACGAGAAAAGGATTTACCGGTAGGTAACCAAAATCCTATTTTCTCTACTACTGTATAGCTTCTGCTACCGCCTCTTGAAACATGATTCACTGGCTCACTATCTCACTCAGAATCCAGTTAAATTTTCTCACCTACAAAGCCATAAATTACTCTGCCCATACATCCCTGACCACCCTGATGTAGGTCTAACAGATTGCTCTCCTCCTTCCTGGTCACTTCTCTCATTATTACCTCCAGGATTTTGCTTGAGGTGACCCCATCATCCGGTACTATATTGCCCAATTAGACTCTAACCCAGCCTCACCAGTTTTAATAAGATTTTAAACCTACCGGTAAATCTTTTTCTCCTAGTCCGTAGAGGATGCTGGGTACTCCGTAAGGACCATGGGGTATAGACGGGCTCCGCAGTAGACATGGGCACTCTAAGACTTTAGATGGGTGTGAACTGGCTCCTCCCTCTATGCCCCTCCTCCAGACCTCAGTTAAAGAACTGTAACAAGAGGAGACTGACAGTACGAGGAAAGGATTTTTGTTAATTTAAGGGCAAGATACATACCAGCCCACACCGTACAACATGGAATATACAAGACCAGTTAACAGTATGAACAAAAACAGCATCAGCCAGAGACTGATCCAAACCGTAACATAACCCTTATGTAAGCAACAACTATACACAAGCCTTGCAGAAATTAGTCCGCACTGGGAGGGGGGCCCAGCATCCTCTACGGACTAGGAGAAAAAGATTTACCGGTAGGTTTAAAATCTTATTTTCTCTTACGTCCTAGAGGATGCTGGGGACTCCGTAAGGACCATGGGGATTATACCAAAGCTCCAGACCGGGCGGATGACTCTGCAGCACCGATTGAGCAAACATGAGTTCCTCATCAGCCAGGGTATCAAACTTGTAGAATTTTGCAAACGTGTTTGAACCCGACCAAGTAGCTGCTCGGCAAAGCTGTAAAGCCGAGACGCCCCTGGCAGCCGCCCAAGAAGAGCCCACCTTCCTCGTGGAATGGGCTTTTACCGAATCGGGTAAAGGCAATCCAACCGTAGAATGAGCCTGCTGAATCGTGTTACAGATCCAGCGAGCAATAGTCTGCTTAAAAGCAGGAGCGCCAACCTTGTTGGCCGCATACAGGACAAACAGTGCCTCTGTTTACCGAACTCGAGCCGTCCTGGCTACATAAATTTTTAAGGCCCTGACTACATCAAGGGACTTGGAATCCTCCAAGTCCCCTGTAGCCACCGGCACCACAATAGGTTGGTTCATAAGAAACGACAAAACCACCTTAGGCAGAAATTGAGGACGAGTTCTCAACTCTGCTCGATCCAGATGGAAAATCAGATAGGGGCTCTTGTGAGACAAGGCCGCCAATTCGGACACCCGCCTTGCAGATGCCAAGGCCAGCAACATGACCACTTTCCAAGTGAGAAATTTTAATTCAACCGTTTGAAGAGGTTGAAACCAGTGAGATTTAAGGAACTGTAACACCACGTTAAGGTCCCACGGTGCCACTGGGGGCACAAAAGGAGGCTGGATGTGCAGCACTCCCTTTACAAAAGTCTGGACTTCTGGAAGAGAAGCCAATTCCTTCTGAAAGAATATAGATAGGGCCGAAATCTGCACCTTAATGGAGCCTAACTTTAGGCCCATATCCACTCCTGTCTGTAGAAAGTGGAGAAAACGGCCCAGGTGGAAACCTTCCGTAGGAGCATTCTTGGCTTCACACCAAGATACATATTTCCTCCAGATACGGTGATAATGCTTCGCCGTCACTTCCTTCCTAGCTTTGATCAGAGTAGGGAAGACTTCCCCCGGAATACCTTTCCTAGCTAGGATTTGGTGTTCAACCGCCATGCCGTCAAACGTAACTGCGGTAAGTCTTGGAACACACAGGGCCCCTGTTGCAACAGGTCCTCCCTGGGAGGAAGAGGCCACGGATCTTCTGTGAGCATTTCCTGAAGATCTGAATACCAGGCTCTTCGAGGCCAATCTGGAACAATGAGTATTGTCTGCACTCTTTTTCGTCTTATGATTCTCAATATTTTTGAGATGAGTGGAAGTGGAGGGAACACATAGACCGACTGAAACACCCATGGTGTCACCAGGGCGTCCACCGCTACTGCCTGAGGGTCCCTCGACCTGGAACAATACGTCCGAAGCTTCTTGTTGAGGCGAGACGCCATCATGTCTATTTGAGGAAGTCCCTAACTACTTGTTATCTCTGCAAAAACTTCTTGATGAAGTCCCCACTCTCCTGGATGGAGATCGTGTCAGCTGAGGAAGTCTGCTTCACAGTTGTCCACTCCCGGAATGAAGACTGCTGACAGAGCGCTTACGTGATTTTCCACCCAGCGAAGAATCCTGGTGGCTTCCGCCATTGCCATTCTGCTCCTTGTCCCGCCTTGGCGGTTTACATGCGCCACGGCTGTGACATTGTCTGACTGAATCAGAACGGGTAGGTCGCAAAGAAGATTCTCCGCTTGTTGTAGGCCGTTGTATATGGCCCTTAATTCCAGCACGTTGATGTGTAGACAAGCCTCCTGGCTTAACCATAGTCCCTGAAAATTTCTTCTTTGTGTGACTGCTCCCCATCCTTGGAGGCTCGCGTCCGTGGTCACAAGAAACCAGTGTTGAATGCCGAACCTGCGACCCTCTAGAAGGTGAGCACTCTGAAGCCACCACAGGAGAGATACCCTGGCCCTGGGGGACAGGCTTATTTTTTGATGTATTTGTAGATGGGACCCCGACCACTTGTCCAGAAGGTCCCACTGAAACGTCCTCCAATGGAACCTGCCGAAGGGGATGGCCTCGTAGGCCGCCACCATTTTTCCCAATACTCGAGTGCATTGATGAACTGACACTCTTTTTGGTTTTAGCAGGTCCCTGACCATGTTCTGGAGTTCCTGGGCTTTTTCCGTTGGGAGAAAAACACTCTTCTGTGTCCAGAATCATGCCCAAAAACGATAGCCGAGTCGTCGGAATCAACAGCGACTTTGGTAGATTTAGAATCCAGCCGTGTTGCTGCAGCACTCTCAGGGAGAGCGACACGCTTTTCAGTAACTGATCTCTCGATCTCGCTTTTATCAGGAGATCGTCCAAGTATGGGATGATTGTGACTCATTGCCTGCGCAGGAGCACCATCATTTCCGCCATTACCTTGGTGAAAATCCTCGGGCCGTGGAAAGCCCAAACGGCAACGTCTGAAACTGGTAATGACAATCCTGTACAGCGAATCTCAGGTACGCCTGATGAGGGGGATACATGGGGACATGAAGGTAGTCTAGAGATCACTGCCCGGAGAGATTCCATTTTGAATTTTAACCTTTTCAAATACAGGTTCAGGGATTTTAGATTCAGAATGGGTCTGATCGAGCCATCCGGCTTCGGGACCACAAATAGGGTTGAATAATACCCCTTCCCCTGTTGCATTAGGGGAACCTTGATAATCACTTGCTGTTGACACAGCTTTTGTATGGCAGCTGAAACTATTTCCCTCTCTGGGGGAGAAGCTGGCAAAGCCGATTTGAAAAATCGGCGAGGAGGCACTTCTTCGAACTCCAGTTTGTAGCCTTGGGATACAATTTCGACCGCCCAAGGAGCCAAATCCGACTGAACCCAGAGCTGGCTGAATAGTCGAAGACGTGCCCCCACCAGTGCGGACTCCCTCAGCGGAGCCCCAGCGTCATGCGGTGGATTTTGTAGAGGCCGGGAGGACTTCTGTTCCTGGGAACAGGCCGTAGCAGGCGTTCTTTTCCCTCTACCTTTACCTCAGGCGAGGAAGGAAGAGCCCCGATCCTTTCTGAACTTATGCGACCGAAAGGACTGCATCTGATATTGAGGCGTTTTCTTTTGCTGTGGGGGGACATAAGGCAAAAAGGAAGACTTACCCGCGGTAGCTGTGGAAACCAGGTCCGCGAGTCCCTCCCCAAATAAAACCTCACCCTTGTAAGTTAAAGTTTAAATATGTCTCTTTGAATCGGCATCACCCGTCCATTGGCAGGTCCACAGGGACCGTCTAGCAGAAACTGCCATGGCATTGGCTCTAGAACCCAACAGCCCAATGTCCCTCGCAGCCTCTCTCATATATAATGCTGCGTCTTTAATGTGACCCAAGGTCAACAAAATGCTATCTTTATCTAGGGTGTCAATGTCAGATGACAAGTTATCTGCCCATGCTGCAATTGCGCTACCCACCCCTGCCGACGCTACTGCCGGTCTGAGCAGGGCACCCGTATGTGTATAAATTGATCTTAAGGTAGTTTCCTGTCTGCGATCAGCAGGATCCTTGAGTGCTGCCGTGTCTGGAGACGGTAGCGCCACCTTTTTGGACAAGCGCGTCAAAGCCTTGTCCACCGTGGGCGAGGATTCCCACCGTAACCTGTCCTGTGAGGGGAAAGGATACGCCATAATAATTCTCTTGGGAATCTGCAGTTTCTTGTCTGGAGTTTCCCAAGCTTTTTCAAATAACGCGTTCAGCTCATGAGATACCTCAGGTTTCTTTTCCTTAAACATGCATACCCTCGTGTCCGGTACAGAGGGGTCCTCTGTGATATGCAAAACATCTTTTATTGCAATAATCATATAATGAATACTCTTGGCCACCCTTGGGTGTAACCTTGCATCATCATAGTCGACACTGGAGTCAGAATCCGTGTCGGTATCAGTGTCAGCTATCTGGGAAAGGGGACGTTTATGAGACCCTGAAGGGCCCTGTGACACAGTCAAAGCCAATCTATTGACTCCCTGTTTTTTCCATGGACTCTGCTTTGTCCAATCTTTTGTATAATAAATTCACATTTGCATTTAAAACATTCCACATATCCAACCGGAGACACCACAATCATCTGCTCTGCCTCCTCCCTAGACGAGTCTTCCGCTTTAGACATGCCGACACACACGTACTGACACCCCCACAAACACTGGGATATACCAATATGGGGACAGCCCCCCCAATAAGGCCCTTTGGAGAGACAGAGAGAGAGTATGCCAGCACACACCCAGCGCCACTGGAAACAAGTCCCAGTCTGTACAGTGCTTTTATAGATATATTATACACTTTCTGCGCCAAATAAATGTGTCACCCCCCCTCCCCTCCCCTCCCCTCGTTTTTGCCCTCTGTACTTGTGTTCAGCAGGGGAGAGTCCGGGAGCAGCTTCTCTGCAGCTTGCTGTGGAGAAAATGGCGCTGGTTAGTGCTGGAGGATCAAGCTCCGCCCCCTCGACGGCAGGCTTCGGTCCCGCTCAAATTCGGGGGTTTTGTAATTTACTGCCTCAGCAGTACCTATTAATTGTGCCAGTGTCCCTTGAGGTAATTATTGCTGCCCAGGGCGCCCCCCCTGCACCCTTACTGTGCCTTATGTGTGTGTGAGTGTGGGAGCAATGGCGCGCAACGTGACCGCTGCGCGGTACCTCAGTGAAGATATGAAGTCTTCTTTCTTCTTATACTCACCCGGCTTCTATCTTCCAGCTCTGTGAGGAGGACGGCGGCACGGCTCTGGGACGAACAGTGAGGATGACACCTGTGTTCCGACCCTCTGGAGCTAATGGTGTCCAGTAGCCTAAGAAGCAGAGCCTATCATTTAAGTAGGTCTGCTTCTCTCCCCTCAGTCCCACGATGCAGGGAGCCTGTTGCCAGCAGTGCTCCCTGAAAATGAAAAACTTAACAAAAGTATTTTCAGAGAAACTCAGTAGAGCTCCCCTGCAGTGCATCCAGTCTCCTCTGGGCACAGGATCTAACTGAGGTCTGGAGGAGGGGCATAGAGGGAGGAGCCAGTTCACACCCATCTAAAGTCTTAGAGTGCCCATGTCTCCTGCAGAGCCTGTCTATACCCCATGGTCCTTACGGAGTCCCCAGCATCCTCTAGGACGTAAGAGAAAAACACGTACTCAAGCCTTCCTGTCCACTTAATCTGGACTAGCATAGCTTGCTCGCTGGCAGAGCACTAACTGAGGAACACTCAATGCAAGATAAAATAAAAAGTGTGGGGTATCTATGTGTGCGACTGTGTACTGACCTCCTCTGCAGGTACGAACTTCATAAACCCCTCTGTCTGTAACAGAAGCACTCAGGGCAGGGAAAATAGTTTATATCAGAGGACAAGAGAATAACATAAAATGGGATGTAGTTATGGTCACAATAGCGACACCTACATCCTGCCGCCACAAAATCCCGACAGTCGTGGGTGTCCATGACACCCAGAGTGGGCTCGCCACCGAGCGAGCAAAGGGCTTTGTTGCGCTCGTCCCCGTCGGCATTCTACTTCCTGGGATCCCAACTGCCGGCCACCCATACCCAACCCCCATAAAACATACCTTTTTGGATATTGCTGAGAACTATAGAAAGTGTGGCTTCCTTTTACATATTCCTGTGCACTTACAAGGTATCTGAACTTCTGGAAGGAATATGGCTGCCACATTTATAATACCTTATCTTGCTTCAGGGTAAGAACTTGAACAAATTGAAGCTGCAGCAACCTAATTACTACCGGCAAAACCAATGAAGAAGCTGCCATGTTGTAGCTTTAAAAAAATACTGGCTCCTCAGCCTCTAATGCTGGAGACTGGCAGACTGCACCAGTGGCTCACCCAAATAGCAGCCAGCCTACTCTGCAGCGGCTGCTTCAGGCGATTATCACTTCTGAGAAGAGGGCAACAGAGAAAATGGGAAAAGCACAGTCCAATTTATTTTTGATGTACCTTAACCTGCAACGGAGTGTGGAGTAAGAAGAGCACTTTTCTGTATTGGGATCATTAAAGAAATTGTTTACTCTAGTTCCCAGTAATCTGTGATGTCTACCTTATACAGTATATGCCTTTGTAGGAGGACCACCAGCATTATCTACACTTTCCTTTCCATGAAGCTTACTTCCAGTTTTTACCGCTCCCTTTTGGCTGATCATGAGCTCCTTGAATTTTAAACAATATCATGGCCACAATGACTGTTCTTTTGCTTTGTCAGGGAGTTATGATTGTCAAGTGTCTGACGCAAGACACCCTGATGAAGGCCCAATGGTTCACTCTCCAGCTTACTATCCAGCTCTTGGCAGTGCTCGGCAGGATCACCTCGTCCTTGTCAAACACTGGTGTTTCAGCACAGTCCTTAGGAGACATTTTCATGTACTTCTACCCAAAGCTGTATAAGGGTGGACTGGAACATGATCCTTACCCAGGAATCAGTGCCTCACTTACAACTTAATATGTCTTCCAATCATAAAATACTTCTCTGCACAGGTCTCAGGCAGTACGAGAATGCTATCTGACAGGGTGCTTTACTTTTCTGAGGTGGTAGATGGTTATGTCTCATCTGACGGTCGGGAAACCTTTTTTTAATTCCAGCATGGTAGGCGAACATGAAAGGCAAATTTCTTTAGTCACCAGCTATGTCATGTCCTCAGGATTCTATCTTACCAGCAAGTTTTCTGAACAGACAGTCCCACAACAGTGGCTATTCTGCATTTCTAGCCCCTGAGCCATTACCCCTTCTGCGGTACCAGGGGGCATTCCTCAGCATGCTGACTGGTCTGAGGTATTTCCATTTTGTCTACTGGAGGCTGCCTTTGGATAGGCCCTATATTGTTTGTAAGTATTCCCACCCTGTTGTGATATTATCTGCTGGTCTAATTGTGAGCGGTGGAAGTAGCAGAATAGGCAACATACAGATTGATTGCACAGAAACTCTGAACCTTACAGAGACATAAAGGGGGTCATTCCGAGTTGATCGCTTGCTGCATTTGTTCGCAGCAATCGGGCTCAACAACGGCAGTTCTGCACATGCGGCGCAATGCGCACGCGCAACATACGGGCACAACGAACGATGCAGTTTTGCACAGGGTCTAGCGATGCATTTCAGTCGCACTGGTTGCCACAGTGATTGACATGAAGTGGGCGTTTCTGGGTGGCAACTGACCGTTTTCAGGGAGTGATCGGAAAAACGCAGGAGTGCAAGGGAAAAACGCAGGAGTGCAAGGGAAAACGCAGGCATGGCTGGGCGGGTGTGTGACGTCAAATCCGGAACCGAATAGTCTGAAGTGATCGCAAGCGCTGAGTAGGTTTTGAGCTACTCTGAAACTACACAAAAATTTTTTGCAGGCGCTCTGCAATAAAAACGTTCGCACTTCTGCTAAGCTAAAATCCACTCACAGTGAGCAGCGGCATAGCGTTTGCACGGCTGCTAAAAACTGCTAGCGAGCAAACTCGGAATGACCCCCAAAGTGCGCCTCTCAGTGCACTTTGTCTCTGTATAGAAACTAGCTGAGTGATGAGTTCATACACCGTTGATACTGTGATTATACAATATGTATTCCTTCATCATTCCCCTGATTGTATAGGTTAAGTTTATAAAATAATTCCTTGCTGTGCTAACAAACGGTGTATACAATGCTGCCTGTCTGCCTCTACAGGTCTTTGAGTGTTCTCAGAGTTGTCATGGACCAATAATTCACCTCTCAGAGTCCTTTCTCCTGAAGGAAAACTGCAAGAAACTGGAGTCATTCATCCAGCGGTTTATATACAAAGGATGAGTAGTATTAATGTGGAATGTGTAAATATCATCTGTTAGAACATGGATAGGACAGATGCTTGAGAGAACCAGTGTAAAACTTGTTTGTATGATGTTGAAATTTGAGTTTCAGTGCATTTCAATTTTTTATTATTATTTTATTTCCCTGTGGGTCCAGATTGTTGGCAGTTGATTTAGAATAGAAAATTACTGAAGTGTAGAGTTTTTTTTTTTTTTTTTTTCCTGCTTAAAAATTAGTCTATTATTACAACCCAGGATCGTTGTTGTGTGGACTTGAAGGCTTTCATGTTCCATCAGGAAACCGTCTTTTCTGTTAATAGAATGTGATTTGTTCTTTATTAAACCTCTTGTACACCTCCGTGTCTGTCTCTCTGTTGTTATGGGCAGATCTTCACACCACTTTGTTACGGATCACTCCCAGCTCCTCGATCTCGCACTCAACCCAATCTCCCGCCTGCAAATCAAAGTCACAGCATCAGCCATGAAATGTTCAGCCCTGCAACTGCATCATTTCTCTAAATGAAGGCAGCAATAAATCGGCAAGCTTGTCCCAAAGTCATGCAGCCAGATGGGACAGGCTTGGCCATATCTGTAACCCAAACTGGACCAACTTTCCAGTCAGATAATGATTTCAACGACTTATGGTCCCACTAGATTCCCGGCAACCATCTCAACCACAGGTTCTCAAACTCGGTCCTCAGGACCCCACACGGTGCATGTTTTGCAGGTCTCCTCCCAGAATCACAAGTGAAATAATTAGCTCCACCTATGGACCTTTTAAAGTGAGTAATTAATACACCTGTGCACTTGCTGGGTTACCTGCAAAATATGCACTGTGTGGGGTCCTGAGGACTGAGTTTGAGAACCACTGATCTAAACGATCCCAATTACATGTTGTTTTGGATCAACAATCTTTATGGTTCTGCACCAATGTCAGTCCTTATGGACCTCAAAAAGCGCATGTGTTACAGATCTAAAAGTTGGTGCCCAGGTGTATTCATTACTGGCTGACGCATTTTAAAATGTTCACAGGAGGAACTAATTACTTCATCTGTGATACTAAGGAGAGCTGAAAAACATGCAAGGTTAGTAGTCCCTGAAGACTGGAGTTGGGGACGGTGGTTCTCAAACTCGGTCCTCAGGACCCCAAACAGTTAACATTTTCCAGGTTACCTAGCATGTGCACTGGTGTACTCATTACTCACTGACACCATTTAAAAATCCACAGGTGGAGCTAATTATTTTACTTGTGATTTTGTGATGAGACCTGTAAAACGTGAACTGTTTAGGGTACTGAGGGCCGCGTTTGAGAACCTACTGTATCATCTACAGCAGAGCTTCTCAAACGCGGTCCTAAAGGCACCCCAACGTTCCAGGTTTAGGTATATACATGGCTCAGCCCAGATGGTTAAATCAAATTGACTGATGTGCTGATTACATCACCTGAAGCCAAGCATGGAAAAACTTAAAACCTGGACCAGTGGGGTGCCTTAAGGACCGCATTTGAAACCCTCTGGTGTACACCAATGATTCTCAAACTCAAGTTTTCCTGACAGGTCATGTTTTTGAGTAGTCCATAAGGGATATTGGGGACACATTAGTACGATGGGTATAGACAGGGTCCAAAGGAGCCAGTGCACTTTAAATTTCTTCAGCTGGCTGTGCTGGACCCTCCTCACCCCACCACTGATGTCACCTTCAGGCAATGTTAGGGGTGTGCTGCGATTGTGACAGCCAAGGTGCAGTGCCCCGCTGAACAAACAACCTCTCAGGACGGTGGTCCAGCAGCAGGGAAGTGGCTCTTGACACCTCACAAGGTCTGTGACCGTCCCCCATTAACTCTCACGGTGCAGGTATGTACAGCATACCGAAAAGAACAAAGATTGAAAATAAACTGAAGAAAACTCTCTGGAGCTGCAGAGATGTGCATCCTCTCCTGAGGGCACTTTTTCTAAACTGCCTGTGGGAGAAGGCATAGAGGGGAGGAGCCAGCACACCCAGTTTTAAAGTGCACTGGCTCCTTTGGACCCCATCTATACCCATCGTACTAATGTGTCCCGAATATCCCTTATGGATGCTAGAGAAATATATTGCAAGAATATCATGAACTGAGCACTAAAGTTGACTTTAGTACATTCTAAATAAAAGCCTAATTATAATGTACATGTATTAGCTTGGACATCATCTAGACATTTGTACTTTAAATATATATTTGAAATCACTTTACAGGCTGTATGCAAAATCATGTGCACAGTTAATTTCCTACATATTGCTAAACTCATTGTAACACTGGTCTATAGACAAAAATAGATGCGTGATGCCGCAAAACAGGAAGCCTCGTCTTGTGTGCCATGGCCTTGCAGTGTACTAAAGGCCCATATAGATGGGCCGATGCAGGAGAGATGTGTGCTGAGCGAACCGCTCAGCACACATCTCTCCCGCCGCTCAGCACAGCGCGATCTGTGCTGAGCGTGCAGGGGGAGACGGGGGGGGGGGGGGGCTGCTCACTTCACCCGCTGCATGCAGGCCAATCTAGCACCAGCGATAGCGATGCGCGGGGCTGCGCATCGCTATCGCTGTTAGGGCTACACACGGAGTGATCTTGCTGAAAATCTAAGCAATCTAGTCAGATTGCTTAGATTATCGCTCCGTGTGTACCCCCCTTAAGTTTGTAATAACGCCACAAAAATGGGGTGTACTGTTATACTGCAGAACAGGCAGGTGCCATTTGTGTTGCAATGGGATACCATGATTATTGGACTCTGGATCACTTACCTTAAGATATACAGGTGGCTTTCTAAATACACCAACTCCCGGCGGTGTCCCAGTCAGAAATACATCGCCTGGATTTAATGTGACAAATCTGATGAGAGTAAAGATGGTCATTAAAGGTTATTTAAAAACTGCAAAGTCTGCGAACATGTGCTGCTTCTTACTGTGTGCAGGCGTGTCACTACATATCAGCTATAGAACTATGCCAAGTGCATATATATATATATATATATATATATATATACGGAATTTGGAAAAAGTGAAACAGAAGCATTCTGTATGTATTCTGCCGGTAGGTAAAGACACCTGAAAAAGTGGGAACATTAAAAAAAAAAAAAAAAAAAAGCATCATGCCAAACACCAACCTCCTACCTCAGGTGCACTCTTTATCCATTTAAATGTAATTCTTGCTCCTAAAATACTGCTAACTATAAGTTACGGCTTAAATGAATCAGCAGAGTGGGAGAATCCTGGGACTATTTTTATTACATGTGACACATTGTAATGTCAGGCTTGTTACAGTACATTAAGCACGTAACTGGCATGCTCAGAACACATGCGACCGGGCCACCCCACTGTGTGCCCCAGTTTTTGACGAGGCAATCCATTCTGCAGATATTTTTGAAAAAACAAACAAACTTTTTAAAAACTTTATTAAATTAAAAATATGTAAAAAAAGCCCCAATTCTGAATGGTTAAATAGTTAAGTGATTAAAAAGTATTCAAAGCCTTTTGTGTGAAAGAAGGCTGTGTACAGTACCCTGCAGCAACGGTGAGAATGGGCAATGCGGGTGCAGCCATTCTATCTATGCCTTATATACATTAGTGCAAAGGTGGGTATAAACCCAATCTGCAAACTTTAGTGACCCAGAATACCCTACATCTTGGCCCACAGATGTTTAAGGAATAGCGCAGCCGATGCGGCGGGGGAAACGATGGCCATGTGGCATCTCCAGAATGGCTGTTGTTGACAAGGACCTCCCTCGTCCGTACCTGTTCGGACGAGGGAGGGGATCGGTAAGGAAAGTGAGTGTACACACTAGGCAATATTGTGAACAATATCGCTCAGAAAGACCTTTCACAATATCGCCTAGTGTGTATGAGGCTTAACTGACCTTTACTGTGCAGAGAAAATGTCCAATTCTCCCAGCTATGCCCAACAAGCTCATGAAAGAAAGTGACTATTTAATAATACACCCGGCCAGTACTACAACACGCTCATTACCACAGTGATCACAACAGTTAAAACAAATTTCTGTTACGTCCTAGAGGATGCTGGGGTCCACATTAGTACCATGGGGTATAGATGGGTCCACTAGGAGCCACTGGCATTTTAAGAGTTTGTGGCTGGCTCCTCCCTCTATACCCCTCCCACCAGACTCAGTGTAGAAAATGTGCTCGGAGGAGCCGGTCACAGCTAGGGGAGCTCCTAGAGCTTCTTTAGTTTTATTATTTTTCTAAGAGTAAAGTTAGGCACAGGGAGGCTGCTGGCAAGAGCCTCCCTGCTTCGTGGGACTTGGGGGGGGGGGGGGGGGGAGGGGAGGTGAGTAGTGTCCGCCCTGAGGGGCTTTGAGCCACTATCTCCGCTGACAAGACATTAGCTCCTGAGGGTGATGATCGTTAGCCGCCCCAGGTGACCGCTCACTCTCGCAGCATGCCGCCACCCCCTTACAGTGCCAGAAGAATTCCGGTGGCGAGTGAGTCACCGGCCCCCTCAGCAAGCGGGGAGCCGGTGTGAAGCTGGCAACAGGGTGAGCTCCGGAGGCTCAGCGGTACATAGTGCGGCGCTGTGAGGGGCGCCCCGAGCCAGCGCCGATGCCCTACACTGGTCAGCAAGTCTGTCAGGGCCCTCGGTTACACTGCCAGCAGAAATACTCAGGCCAGTATAAAGAATTGAAGAGCGGGAAGCAGCGCCATGTTCAGGGGGCAGAGTTTCTCCTTAGAGAGGACCCAGCAGCGTTCAGCGCCATTTTCCTGCCTGCAGATCCTGTACAGAGACGCTGACAGGGAGAGCTGTCCCTCCAAACAAGTCTCCAGCTATCCTTTGCGGTACCAGGGGCTTGTAGAAGGGGGGTGGGGGAGGCTGTGTAAATACTGTGTAGTCTATTAAGGTACACAGTATGCGCTGGGTAGTTGTATTATATCTACCTCAGTAAGCGCTGTGTGTGGGTTGGCTCCAAACTCTGTGGCATACTTGGGGGAAACGGTGTCTGACATTTCCCTGTGTGTGTGTGTGTGTGTGTGTGTGTGGGTGTTTGTTGTTTCACATAGCCGTGTCTAGAGACTCTGTGTCATATGCTGCAGAGGATGTTTAGTCTCAGGAAGAATCCATTCCATGTACACAGGAATGTGATGTTTTGTCTCAGAACCCTATTTCTAAGCCTGAGTGGTTGAACTCTATTAAGGGAATGATCTCTCAGATCTCTACCAGGGTAGCTCATACTGAGACTGAAACTCAGGTATTAAAGAACTATATAGTTTGGTCAGGTTCTGTTCCTATTCCTGCAAAATCCCCTAGTATGTTCCCATAGAAACGTGCACTTGCCCAGATTATGCAAGAGGACACAGATACCGACTCTGATACAGCAGACGGTGATGGGGACGTGCTGAGGGCGGCAGAATCCTTAGCAAAATCTGTAATGGCCTCATGATTGAGGCCATTACAGATGTGTTAAATATTACTGACAACACCTGAGCAGGTTGAGGAGGCTTACTTCACTGACAATAAGAAAGCCTCGCTAACCTTCCCTGCGTCAAAAGAATTGAACGCTATATTGGGAAAACCCGGAGAAAAAAATCCAGATCCCAAAAAGGGTTTTGGTTGCTTTTCCCTTCCCTGAGGAGGATAGAAAAAAATGGGAAATCCCACCCATAGTAGACGCATCTGTGTCCAGACTATCTAAAAAGGTGTTTTTACCTGTCCCTGGATCTACCGTGTTAAAAGAACCGGCTGATCGTAAGATTGACACTACGCTCAAATCCATATACACTGCTTCAGGATTGGCGTTAAGGCCCACTATTGAATGTGCATGGATTTCTAAAGCCATAGTAAAGTGGTCGGGCACATTACTAGAGGATTTGTATACAATGGATAGAAGCGACATTGAATTGTTTTTACGTAACATACAGGATTCTGCGGGGTTCATGGTGGAATCCATGAAGGACCTGAGTACCTCTGGCTACTCCAATGGTCTGCAGACGCGGAATCCAGGAGAAGTGTGGAGAACCTACCCTACAGGCTCTTTTTGGGGACGCATTGGATGCGTGGATTCCTTCCCTCTACTACACCTTCTACGCAGAAACCATTTTCTTCAGCTGTGTTGCAGTCCTTTCGGACCACTAAGGCAAAAAAGTCCAAGCTTCCTACCACTTTCTTTAGAGGTGGTCGTGCAAAATCCAAAAAGCCTGCACCCGCAGGCTCCCAGGACCAGAAACCTGCTTCCGGTTCCAAAATCCTCAGCATGACGGTGGACCGCACAGCCTGGAGAACGGGTTGGTGGGTGCAAGACTCAGACGTTTCAGACACGTTTGGATGTCGTCCGGCCTGGATCCCTGGGTACAGGATATTCTGTAGCAGGGGTACAGACTGGAGTTTCAAGAACTCCCGCCTCACCGATTCTTCAAATCAGGTTTGTCAGCTTTGCTGACGGACAGTGCTATGCTACAGGAAGCCATCCTGAAATTGGAAGTCACAGGTCATTGTCCCAGTTCCACCTCATATGCAAAACAAGGGTTATTATTCAAACCTTTTCATTGTACTGAAACCGGATGGCTCGGTCATTCCGATTTTGAACTTGAAATCGTTGAACCCTTACCTGAGGGTGTTCAAATTCAAAATGGAGTCTCTCAAAGCAGTGATTTCAGGTCTAGAGGAGGGAGAGTTCCTGGTATCCCTGGATATCAAGGATGCGTACCTCCACATTCCGATTTGGCCGCCACACCAGGCTTATCTCAGATTTGCACTGTAAGACAGTCACTATCAATTTCAGGCACTGCCATTCGGACTCTCCACAGCACCGAGGGTGTTCACCAAGGTGATGGCCGAGATGATGGTTCTCCTCTGCAGACAGGTGGTGAACATAATCCCATATCTGGCCGATCTGCTGATAAAGGCATCGTCCCGGGATCCGTTGTTGCAGTCCATTGTTCTTACGACTCATCTGCTCCGGGACACGGTTGGATCCTGAACCTTCCAAAGTCACATTTAGGGCCGATAAGGAGATTGTATTTTCTGGGGATGATCCTCGACACGGAAGTGCAGAGGGTGTTTCTGCCAGAGGAGACAGCTTTGGTGATTCAAACAGTGGTTCGGGATGTCCTGAGGCCAACCCGGGTATTGGTTCATCAGTGCATTCGCTTTCTGGGGAAGATGGTTGCCTCCTACGAGGCTCTACAGTACGGAAGGTTTCATGCTCTGTCCTTCCAACTGGATCTCCTAGACATATGGTCGGATTCTCACCTACACATGCACCAGAGGATACGTCTGTCGCCGAAAGCCAGGATTTCACTCCTCTGGTGGCTGCAAATGCCTCACCTTCTGGAGGGCCGCAGTTTCGGGATTCAGGACTGGATCCTTCTTACCACGGATGCAGGTCTCCGCGACTGGGGTGCAGTCACTCATGGGGAAACCTTCCAAGGAAGGTGGTCAAGCCTGGAATCCAGTCTTCAAATAAACATTCTGGAACTAAGAGCCGTCTACAACGGTCTTCTTCAAGCAGCTCATCTTCTGCAAGATCGAGCCATTCAAGTGCAGTCGGACAATGTGACGACGGTGGCCTACATAAACCGACAGGGCAGAACGAAGAGCAGAGCTGCAATGTCAGAGGTAACAAGAATCATCCTCTTGATGAAAAGCATGCGGTGGCGCTGTCGGCAATCTGCATTCTGGGAGTAGACAACTGGGAAGCGGAGTTCCTCAGCAGACACGATCTTCATCCAGGAGTGGGGACTCCATCCGGAGGTGTTCACGGAGGTAACAGATCTTTGGAGTGTATCTCAAATAGACATGATGGCCTCCCGTCTCAACAAGAAGCTTCGAAGGTATTGTTCCAGGTCAAGGGACCCGCAAGCCGCGGCGGTGGACGCCCTGGTAACTCCGTGGGTGTTCCAGTTGGTGTACGTGTTTCCTCCACTTCCACTCATTCCAAGAGTTCTAAAACTCATAAGGAGAACAAGAGTTCAGCAAATCCTCATTGCTCAGGACTGGCAAGAAGGGCTTGGTACGCGGGTCTTCTGCTGGAAGATCCGAGGCCTCTTCCTCTTCGGGAGGACCTGCTGCAGCAGGGGCCGTTCGCTTATCAATACTTACCACAGTTACGTTTGATGGCATGGAAGTTAAACGCAATATATTAGCTCGGAAGGGCATTCAGAGCAAGGTTATTCCTACCATGATACAGGCTAGGAAAGGAGTAACGTCTAAACATTACCATCGCATTTGGAAATGTGAATCCAAGAAGTTTCCTAAGGTGGAGTTTCAACTGAGACGTTTTCTCCTCTTCCTGCAAGCAGGTGTGGATATGGGCCTGCGGTTGGGATCCGTAAAGGTCCAGATTTCGGCCCTATCAATTTTCTTCCAGAAACAGTTGGCTTCCCTCCCTGAGGTTCAGACTTTTTTGAAAGGGGTTCTGCACATCCAGCCTCCCTTTGTGCCGCCTACAGCACCCTAGGATCTTAAAGTGATGTTGCAGTTCCTCCAATCGGATTGGTTCGAGCCCCTACAGGAAGTTGAGGTCAAGTTTCTTACATGGAAGGCGGTCGCTTTGTTGGCCTTAGCTTAGCTAGACGTGTGTCGGAGTTGGGGGAGTGGTCTTGTAAAAGCCCCTACTTAATCTTCCATGAAGATAGAGCTGTGCTCCGGCCACGTCAGCAGTTTCTTCCGAAGGTTGTGTCGGCATTTCATATCAACCAACCTATTCTGGTGCCAGTTGCTACTGACTCCTCAATTTCATCAAAGTCCTTGGATGTTGTAAGGGCTCTGAAAATCTATGTGAAGAGGACTGCTCGTCACAGAAAATCGGACTCTTTGTTTGTCCTGTATGATCCCAAGAAACTTGGGTGTCCTGCTTCTAAGCAGACTATCTCTCGTTGGATCAGGTTCACTATCCAGCATGCGTATTCTACGGCAGGATTGCCTTGTCCTACATCTGTTAAGGCCCACTCTACTCGTAAGGTGGGTTCTTCCTGGGCAGCTGCCCAGGGTGTCTCGGCTTTACAGCTTTGCCGAGCAGCTACTTGGTCTGGGTCAAACACATTTGCTAAGTTCTATAAGTTCGATACTTTGGCCTCTGAGGACCTGAAGTTTGGTCAAGCAGTTCTGCAGGAGCCTCTGCGCTCTCCCTCCCGTTTTGGGAGCTTTGTTACATCCCCATGGTACTAATGTGGACCCCAGCATCCTCTAGGACGTAAGAGAAAATAGGATTTTAATTACCTACCAGTAAAAAAATTTCACGTAGTCCGTAGAGGATGCTGGGCGCCCACCCAGCGCTTCGTGATCCTGCAGTGGTTACTTGGTTCAGTACTGCTTAGTTCTTGGTTAAGTACTGTTTTGTTAATTGGTTAAGTAACCCTGTTCAGCTGTTGCTGAGTTTTCAAGCTGGTTAGCTTGGTTTGCCTTGTATGTGTGAGCTGGTGTGAATCTCGCCACTATCTGTGTATAATCCTTCTCTCGAAGTTGTCAGTCTCCTCGGGCAAAGTTTCTAGACTGAGTCTGGTAGGAGGGGCATAGAGGGAGGAGCCAGCCCACACTCTCAAACTCTTAAAATGCCAGTAGCTCCTAGTGGACCCGTCTATACCCCATGGTACTATTGTGGACCCCAGCATCCTCTACGGACTACGAGAAAAGGATTTAATCAGTAGGTAATTAAAATCCTATTTTCAAATGCTTCCCACTATGGTAGTGTAGAAGTTACAGTATATCTCAGTAGTACAGTAATAACCTTCCCACAAAGAAAGGGAATTCCTCCATGATGCCAGCCAGCTACAGTATTCCCACACAAAACAGAGGCTGACTCCAGCACCCAGGGATTGTAGGTAGTGATAGGAAAGGTCATATTCTGCTTCAGTGCTGCATTAACACAGCGATACAGAGTCCTCAACGTGGACAGTGATGGTTTTCCCTTGTTTTATATGGAAGGATATTCCTGTATCATATACCATGAACTTCAGCTATACTGCCCACAGTCTATTTGTGAATCCTCACTTGGAGACCCAGGCTATGAGAGCTTCCGTCTTGAAGACCATCTGGTTTGTGTTACTACTCTGGACGATGCTCCCATTCACATAGCAGCGGATTCCAAGGCCATGGGGGTCTGTGGAGGATGGGGAGTTGTGTCAATCATACAGTACAATGAAAAGCCAAACATTTTAACTACCTCCTTGCTGATGTTTAAAGACAAACGAGTACTAACAAACTGTGTGCCAGACATGCGGTAAAAAAATTTACTATTCTACTTGCTCTATGTCTGTATTATATTCTCATTGCATTTCCTAGTGTTACTGTAATTTCAGCTTTGAATGATACGACTGGCTATATAGACATTAGCAGGAGATGACGTGAGCTGGCTGCGCAGTGCAGAAAATACTGGTGCACGTCAGACCCAAACAATGAGCAACAGTGCGCTGCAGGAGAGTCATATTGAGGCGACAAGTACATAGGGTACTGTAACGTTATCAGAGTTTTCCCGAAAGGCTGATGGACCAGAGGGAAGTTACTGAATAGGAAACATCTTGCCATGAATAACTTCGGAGACACTGAGGGCGCCGTGAACTGAGATAGGGCCTAATTCAGAGGTGTACACAAAAAGCACAGCAGCTACTTGGTGGATGTGTTAAAAATAATCGTTATGGTAGACTTACTGTTGATAACGCTATTTCTTCTAAATCCACAGGATAACATTAGGAAATAAGGTAGCGACCGCGGATAGGCACTAAACAATCAAATCTTTCGGCTTTCCAGAATGCAACGGGCCCGTCCCTATATCCCCACCTCCTGGCTCAGGCAAATCAGTTGTTTTCCAAAGCTCAAAGCAGGAGCATCATAGAGAGCCCTAATCAGGTGAGAAGAACACACATACACACCCTTCCGTACAAGAAGGAAAAGGTTAGTAAGTGAAAGGATCCTCAAATCAGGTGCGTCAGGGTGGGATCCATGTGGATCCTGTGGACTTAGGAGAAATAGCGTTATCAACGGTAAGTCTATTATAGCAATTATTTCTCCTGCAGGGTCCACAGGTTATCCACAGGATAACACTGGGATGTCCCAAAGCAATTTAGTGGTGGGGACGCTCCTGATTGGACAGGAGAAACCTTTGCGCAAATTCAGTGTCCTGAGAGGCAAAGGTATAATGTCTAATGAATGTGTTAATGAAAGACCATTTTGCCGTCTTACATACCTGTTCTGTAGCTATGTTGTGCTGCCCATAACGGACCTACCTTACGAGTAGAGTGAGCAGAGACATTAGCCAGAACAGGGAGATCAGCTTGAGAATATGCTTCTGAAATAGTCAATCGAAGCCACCTCCCCAGTGTCGTCTTGTCAGCAGGCCATCCTATCTTGTGAATTCCGTAGAGAACGAAGAGTGTGTCTGTTTTTCTGATGGCACTGGTACAATCCACGTAGATCCTTAAAGCACGGACTACGTCCAATGTTGCATCTCCCGCAGAAAGGTCTGGCCCTTTGAAGGCCGAGACTACAATTTATTTGTTAAGGTGGAATTTAGACACCACCTTAGGAAGATACCCAGATTTGGTTCTGAGAACCGCTCTATTTGGATAAAAAAAAAATCAGAAAAAGGAGGGCGACATAATAATGCCCCTATATCTGAAACTCTTCTAGATGAAGCAATAGCCAGTAGAAAGAGAACTTTAGCTGTCAACCATTTAAGATCCACTCGTTTTAGTGGTTCAAATGGGGCAACCTGAAGGGCCTTTAGGACTAAAGTTACGTCCCAAGGCACTGTAGGAGGAACAAAAGGAGGTTGAATGTGCAGCATCCCCTGGAAAGAAGTCTGCACATCCTGTAGGTTAGCAATTTTCTTTTGGAACCATATAGTGTGAATGCCGACACTTGCGCCACCCTTAGACCTTTGTCCATTCCTGCCTGAAGGAATGCTAGGACTCTGGAAAGACCTAGGGTCAAATATCCAGTTACTGCACCACTGAATATAGGCTTGCCATATTCAGGGATAAATGTGAGCTGAGGAAGGTTTCCTTACTCTGAGCATTGTTTGAATTACCTGTTGTGAGAATCCTCTTGCTTTCAGGATAGAAGTCTCAAGAGCCACGCCGTCAAAGACAGTTGATCCAGGTGCTTGTGATAGCAAGGACCCTGTGACAGATCTGGACGCTGAGAGAGTAGGAATGGGACATCCATCGACAGCCTCGGGAGATCTGTGTACCAATGTCTTCTGGGCCAAGCCGGAGCCATTAGTATCACGGCGTCCCTTCCTTGTTTTGCCTTTCGCATTATCCTGGGTAACAGGGCGATTGGTGGAAACACATAGGCCAGATGAAAGTCCCATCTCACTGACAGGGCATCCACAAAGATCGCTTTGGGATCCTTTGTTCTTGTCCCGTATGCGGGAACTTTGTTGTTCTGACGAGACGCCATGATATCGATCTCTGGTAACCCCCACTTGTCTACCAGAACTTGGAAGACCTAGGGGTGTAAAGCCCATTTGTTTGCATGAATGGCGTGTCGACTGAGAAAATCTGCTTCTCAGTTTAGAACTCCCGGAATGAACACTGCGGACAAGGCTGGATGATGAAGTTCTGCCCACTTTAACGTGTGACTTACCTCCTTCATTGCGGTTTGGCTGCAAGTTTCTTCCTGATGGTTGAGGTATGCTACTGCCATTGCATTGTCCGAGCGGATTTGGACTGGTTTCCCCTGGAGGATGTCCTTTGCCTGAATAAGTGCCATATACTGTATATGGCCCGAAGTTCCAATATATTTATTGGCAGGCAACTTTGTTCCTTGGTCCACTGCCCCTGGAAGCAGCCGGCATCCGTTTGCCAGAATTTCCCATTCTGATATCCAAAAGGGTCACCCTTTGTGCAGATGGGATGTCTTTAACCACCAGTCTAGTGACCTCCTTACTTCCAGAGGAAGGACCATAGTCTGCGTTTTTGTCTGATGAAAACCATTCCATATGGAAAGGATCAGATGTTGCAGAGGCCTCGACTGGAACGGAGCATACTCCACCATGTCGAATGTCCACACAATGAACCCCATCACACGTACTGCTGCGTGAATGGATACCTTTAACTGTGTAGTGGCTCCTGAATCCTTGACTGAATTTTGGATATTTTGTTCAGAGGTAAAATTACTCTCTGAAGACCCAAATCCAACACAGCCCCCAAGTGAGTCATCCGTTGTGACGGAACTAGGTACGACTTTGCCCAATTTATGAGCCAACCGTGTCTCTGCAAACAAGCTACTGTCTGTTGCAGATGACACTGAAGCAATTCCTGAGATTGTGTCAGGATTAATAAGTCGTTGAGGTATGGAAAAATCCTTATCCCCTGCTGATGGAGATAAGATGCCATCACCACCATAATTTTGGTGAATACTCTGGGAGCTGTGGCCATTCCAAATGATAGGGCCTGAAACTGAAAATGTTGCTGGAGGATAGCAAACCTGAGATAGCGCTGATGGGACAGTGCTATAGGAACATGTATGTAAGCATCCCGGATATCCAGGGATACCATACAATCCTCAGGCTCCATGGCCATAATAATGGAATGTAAAGTCTCCATATGAAACTGAGGCACCCAAATGTACTTGTTCAGCACTTTGAGATTGAGTATGGGCCGGAATGACCCATTTGGCTTCTGGACTACAAACAGGTTGGAATAAAAACCTTGTCCTCGTTGCGCAGGAGGAACTGGAATTATCACTCCTGGCTGAAGCAACTTCTGAACTGCCTCTTGCAAAGCCCTGGCCTTCGTTTCCAATGAAGACGAGATGGTACAAAATAACCTTTGAGGAGGGTGTTTCTTGAAAGCAAACGCATAACCATGAGATACCGCGTCTTGCACCCAGGCATCTGTGGTGGGCTGCTGCAAGATCTGTGCAAAATTAAGAAGTCTGCCTCCCACCCTGGGGTCCCCTAGGTGGAGGCCCGCACCATCAGGCTGATGGCTTATGTTCTAATTTGGAAGCCGGTCCTCTGGTAGCCCAATGCTTTTTAGTCTTACCAGACTTGTCAGATTGAGACTGTTTGGCATAACCATTTTCTTTTTCTTTTCCTTGAGTCCGTAAAGCTGGAAATCTAGGTTTAGATTTGTGTGTGGAAGGAAACTTCACTTTCTTGGAGTCTGCTTCTGACTCCAAAATACTGTTTAATTCTTTACCAAAAAGAATATCTCCAGTAAAAGGCAAAGAGTCCAGAACCTTCTTGGATTCTGAGTCAGCTTTCCATGTACGTAGCCAAACCACTCTGCGAGCTGCTACTTCTGAGGCTGATGCCGGAGAGGCAATTGTACCCATAGCCAAGGCTGCTTCTTTCATAAAAATAGCAGCCTGTTTGATATGTGCAATATGGGATTTTTGCTCTCTAGATGCCATTGAAAGATCATCTTCCAATGCATCAGCCCAGTCTGCCACTGCTTTTGCCATCCGGGCTGAAGCCATGGCTGGTCTTATGATTGCCCCAGACAAAGAGAAAATGGTTTTTAGAAAACCATCTATTTTCCTATTCGTGACATAATTTAATGATGTTGAAGGCAGAGGTAATGTAGATTTTTGCACCAATCGAATGACATGTGTATCTACTTTGGGAGCCATCTCCCTTTTTAAACAGTCCCCAGCCGGAAGAGGATAATGGGAATTCCATTTCTTTGGAATTCTAAACTTCTTACTGGGCGTTACCCAAGCCTCTTGCATAATTTCCGTCAGCTGTTCTGACCCAGGAAACTCAGTCCTAACTGTTTTGGGACGTTTAAACACAGGTGCCTTAGATTTTACCAAAGGCTCTGCTGCTTCCTCTAAGGACAGAATGGCTTTCATAGCACTAATTAGCTCAGGTATGTCTACTGAGCTGAGGCCTTCATCTTTGTGTCAGTATGCAGACCCAGAGTGCGATGAGTCCTCATCCTCCGACGAGTCCTCATCTGAAACGTGTAGACTGTGAAGATGTTGTTTCAGGTCTATGTGATTTACTTACCACTGACCTTTCAGCCTGTGTTTGTTGAGAGGCTGCCGTTTCCTGTACTGGATGTGATAAACCCCAGGTGGATTGTTGCATGTAAGGGTCAATAGGGTAACCTATTCCTGGTATAGGAACTATACTGGATAATGTCTGTGCAAAAGTAGCCCCTGGTGGTTCAACCTGAACCTGTGCCTGCCTTGGTTTATTCGAGAGGCTTTGGTGAAAGCTAAAACAATTTGCACAAAATCCATTTTGAACCAGATCCTGGAGGTTAACCCAGCTTTGCAAGATAAACATGAAATGAGTGTAGGTGCTGCTGTGGAGAGTGTATCCTCCTCACCCTTGCCCCTCTTAAACATGATAAATAAATCACACACCTGTACAGTGTTTTATACACAATTTGTGACTGCAATCACTTTAAAATTTGTTAAAGTGACATACAATCTGATCCCTCCCTGCCTTGCACCAGCATTGAGGATCGGAATACACAGAAACTGACAGAATTATTGTAAAGTCAGCAATCACACTAGCAATCAGTCACAGGTTATACATTAGTATAATAACCAATATGAGCACATAATCAACTACAGATAAATTTTAAGTATATAGGAGAAACATATTAATGCATTACCTTATATAGGAGTTTTAACCGTATTCAGTCACACAACGAAAGAAACGGCAGCAATAGTTTACAGACTCATATGCATCAGGCACTTATCCAACTATTCGTACTCAAAGGTAGATAGAGACTTAGTGCTGAATCACCCGACTCAGGAGAGTGGGATACAGGGAAATTTCACCCCGCTTCCAGGATCGATCAATACATTAGTGAACGCTGAGTGGATCCATACACTATAAGTGTACACAAGCGCCCCGTGAACCTACAGTGAACACAGATGCCCAAGTGAAAAAAAAATGACGCACCATACAGCCCCCTATGCTGCGACTGGGTCCTTTTAGATACACAGCGTCTCAGACGGAAGTGGGAACTCAGTTCATGGCGGGAAACTCATCATGAACTGGGGGGAGGGGCGACCAAGGGATCGCAGCCTCATACTACCCCTGGAGCCTATGAGCCCTGAGGCCTAACGCTGATGCACCCGAGGTGGCAACCGCGTTAGCAACTGTTCAGTAGTCTCCATTCCGAAACAGTGCGGCTGTGTCTCGCTTTTCCCCTACTTAGCTGTACCGATGCCTTACCTTCTCCCCGTGCTTCGGCCACAGCCTGATAACGTTTGCTGGACTTGCTAGTACATCCTACACAGACGCCTGCCGAAACAGCACTGTACATGTGGGTAATGCTGGGCATACACTATACAATTATCTGGCAGATAATCTGCCAGATCTGGCTGGTTGGAATGAAAATCTGGGAATGGATGAGAGCAAATGACAGTCGACCATTCACTCCAAAAACACTGGGAAATGGACAAAACCAGTCATTCAGACAAATTGGTTAAATCACGGATTTAACCAATTTGTATGAACATCAGCATTTGTCCGTTTTCCAGTGTTTGGGAGCAAATGGTCAACTGTCATTTACGCCCATCCATTACCAGATTTTCATTCCAACCAGCCAGATCTGGCAGATTATCGTCAGATAATAGTATAATGTATGCCCAGCATTAGCGTTGTCGCGACCCGTCGGGGAGTTGTTGGAGCGACTCTTTCTAAGGTACGTATAAGACGCTTTTTGGAAAGATTGCTCAAAAAAAAAAAAAAAAAACTAGTAAGAATATAAAAAATAAAAAAAAATAAAAAGCCTATGGCTGCTAAAAACCAGCAGCCCATTGACCATGGTTCGGCTCCTGCCACACGAAACAAAAAACTGATTTGCCTGAGCCAGGAAGGGGGAAATATAGGGATGGGCCCGTTGCATTCTGGGAGGCCAAAAGCTCATTTTGTTTGATGCCAATCCGCTGTCGCTACCTCATATACCAATGTTATCCTGTGGATAACCTGTGGACCCTGCAGGAGAAATATGCTAATGTCGCAGGAGGAGTCTTGTATTGAAAGACGCCCATTACCAGCATCTCAGATCTGATATCTGCGCCCGAAGACACACCATTGTGGATAACCAGTGCGACCATCAGTCACAGCATCGGTCTTCTAAATACTCAGAATGGCCACCATATCTCCGCTCCCGAGGCCTGTACATTGTTGTCAGAAACTGCAGTCACTGGCCTCAGTCCCTTCTCCTCCCCCAAACAGCCGCAGCCTGACAATCAGGCTGCAGTGTCCAGAGTCGCAGTGACATGACAGCACTGCACCCTCGGTGCATGCACAGTGCCCAAAACATCAGACAACTGCAACAGGTTGGGGGCTGCGTGTGAGGCTGAAGCAACCCCATAAAGTAGTTTGGGAACCACTGCCTCAGTTATAAGCTTGACTGGATTACAAAGGAGAAACTTGCAGTTTTCCATCAATACATAGACTAGACTTTGGGGAACCCTGACCTTGTCGGCTTTAAACCATTTAATGGGGGATATTAAATAGTTTGAAAAGTCAGTTGGGCGTCTGTTTTTTCCTATTTAACGTATATACTCGAGTATAAGTCGACCCGAATATAAGCCGAGGCACCTAATTTTACCACAAAAACCTGGGAAAACTCATTGACTCGAGTATAAGCCTAGGGGGGAAATGCAGCTCTAGCCGTACACAGCCCTCAGTGCCAGATATGCCCCACAGTGCCAGATATGCCCTCATGCTGCCAGATATGCCCCACAGTGCCAGATGTGCCCTCATGCTGCCAGATGTGCCAGATATGCCCTCATGCTGCCAGATGTGCCCTCATGCTGCCAGATATGCCCCACAGTGCCAGATATGCCCTCATGCTGCCAGATATACCCCACAGTGCCAGATATACCCCACAGTGCCAGATGTGCCCTCATGCTGCCAGATATGCCCCACAGTGCCAGATGTGCCCTCATGCTGCCAGATATACCCCACAGTGCCAGATGTGCCCTCATGCTGCCAGATATACCCCACAGTGCCAGATGTGCCCTCATGCTGCCAGATATGCCTCACAGTGCCAGGAAGGGTACTTACCCTCCATCGCTCCCGCGCTGTCTTCTGAAGGAGGGACACGGAGGGCACAGCGCGCGCCTCTCCTGTGTCTCTGTCTCCGGCGGCGTGTGTGTGTGTGTTAAATGAAGTGCCGGTTCGTGAGCCAATTAGAGCTCACGAACGGGCACTTCACTTAACACACACACACGCGAGCGGAGACGCAGGAGGGACACAGGGGAGCCGCGCGCTGTGCCCTCCGTGTCCCTCCTTCCACTGACTCGAGTATAAGCCGAGGGGGCTTTTTCAGCACAAAAAAACGTGCTGAAAAAGTCGGCTTATACTCGAGTATATACGGTAATAGGAAAAAATAGACACTCAACTGACTTTTCAAAAATTTTAATTCTTCCCATAGATTAGCTGAGGGTGGAATTGGCAGGGAAACTAGCCTTACACATATTGCAAATTAAAACACAATGCAACCAAACTTTGTATTGTTTCATATGGGGTGTGGTTCATCAAATCGAGTCGACAATGTTTAGGTCGACAGTCACTAGGTCGACATGGATGGAAGGTCGACAGGGTTTCTAGGTCGACAGGTCTAAAGGTCGACATGAGGATTTTTATTTTTTTTGGTGTCGTTTTCTTCGTAGAGTGACCGGGATCCCAAATTAGTGCACCGCTTCGCTTGCCATGCTTCGGGCATGATGCCTTCGCTCCGCTACCGCTTCGCTCGGCACACTTTACCGTTCCAATCGTAGTCCACGTGGATCGTGAAGTATGAAAAAATTCGAAAAATTTTTTGAAAAACTCATGTCGACCTTTAGACCTGTCGACCTAGCACGTCGACATAGAAACCCTGTCGACGTTCCATCCATGTCGACCTAGTGACTGTCGACCTAAACATTGTCGACCTAGACACTGTCGATCTTCAGACCGGATCCCTTTCATATGTTGTGTTACTTAGTTTATGTATATAGTGAAAAGAGAATAACTTTAATACCTGATATAGAGTCTTTAGTAACCAGTGCTGGCCCCAACGGACAAAAAGTGTCAAATGTTTTCCCCAGCAGCCACTGCTTGCCATTCTTTTCCATCTGCCAGTCACGGGCGCTTACATCATGAGCAACCATAAACCCAGCCACGTGCTCCATAGCATCCTGCTCCTGTGAACAGAATAACAGTGTCTGCATGATGGGAATAGGTCACATCTGTCCTATATCCTACTGACAGGCACAGGACATTGGGGGCCTTGGCCTCACCACATGCAGGCTGTGTACACTATATATCACGTAAAGGGATTTACTACACTGAGACCCCTCTGCTGCTGACACGCAGACCTCCAGGGAAGGGACCACAGCAGAAGAGAGGGTTTTCCCACAACCCTCATGTCACCTTTAAAGGCAGAGTGTTAAAGCATGTTCTGCAGATAGGCATGGGACTCTGGTGTAAGAATGGTTGCTGCACTTATACGGTCAGTGAGATCACACACATTATCCCCTTGTTAATCTCTGGCATTATTTGATATATTCACACTCATTTGTGCAGTTTCATATGACATTTTAGCAGCGTTCCGGTTTACCTGTATTTTTGAGTAGCTACAGTAGATTTGTTGGTTTACCTTAATGTGTTTTCCCTTTTTCCCTATCACAAAAGCGAGTTCAACTTCCCAGTCCACTTTCTGCAAACAGAAGAGATTCACAGTGAAAAACATCATTCAGTGCCAAAATACCGACAACCTACAACTGGCCTCAATACGCCATGTCACGCGAGACGCCTGGCATGGGCGGAGTTTGTGTCTTTTTACGATTTTTACAATTTAATTCGATTAGGATACATCAGGAGACTGGTGACTATGCGACACCTATATATCTGAGTGCAACAGAGTCTATATACAAAGCACACTGCGACTACTTTAAGACGATGTGAAAAGGAAGCTAGCAGAGTCGCATGGGACGGGACCTGGCGTGCGGAGAGGGCCTGTTTGGCGTGATTGCAGCATGTATAAAGACACATCAATATGTATAAAAAGGAGATTTATGTGCATTTCCGCTCCTTCTCCCCAGCCTCTAGATCCAGTTAATTTAACAAGCCCAGGGCGTGGAGGAAGAGGAAGGAGAAAGAAGACCGGCACACATTCAGATCAAAACACACAGTGGAGGTAAAAAGGGAACTGGAAACAGTGCAAAACCCCAGCAAGCCAGGTGCATCAGGGTAGGCACCCTCTGTGTCCCGTATGGATTCCCATAGGGGACATAGGCTTTACACTGGGACATCTCAAAGCTGTCCCCCTTAGGGAGGGGATGCTCCTGAGCAGAGCTGGATTAAGGGAGGGGTCAGTACCCCGGGCCCCCCTGTCATAAAGGGCCCCCCAGCCAAAGCTGCTCTGCCTCGCTCTGGTGCTGCTGTCCCCTCTCCAGCCTCCGCCATCAGCAGCAGCTCTTCTGGCAGCAGCGAAGGCTGGAGATTGCTGCCTGCCCGTCCCTGATCCAAGCTGCCCGTTAGGAGGGGGGAGGGAGACACACTCACAGCCGCGAGCGGGACAATACACACCCGCTGGCAGTGCGCAATCCTTCCTCCCCAGCAGCCAGTAGTCTTCTCCTCCTCGCTGCAGCTCCTGTTGCCCGTGTCAGGCATTGTTCGGGGGTATGCCGCGAATTGTTGTCATGTTGACTCCGCCCCCTCTCCGACGAACCGCTAATCACGGCATTTTTGCCGTGTGGGCGGGGCCTAATGGTGAACTGTGCCCCTTGCTCCCTGCAATATGTCCTGGTTGCAGCATCTTCACTCCTTTCCTCAGGGCAGGCTTTAGTGTAAGTTTACAGAATGTGTTCTATGTGTATATGTGTTCTATCTGTGTATACTGTATATATGTGTATTTGTTCTATTCGTGTATATGTATGTGTTTTATGTGTATATATGTGTGTGTATGTGGGTATATGAGTTCTATGTAATGTGTACGTGGGTGGGTGTGGGTGTATGTGTGTGTGTATGTATGTATGTATGCACGTGTGTGTGTGTGTGTGTGTGTGTGTGTGTGTGTGTGTGTGTATATATATATATATATATATATATATATATATATACACACACACACAAACACACACAAATACACGTGCATGCATCAAAGGGTACCCCCCCCCAGGGGGTGGTTGCTGGTGGGCGGGGGCCCTGTCTTGTGTGCCCTGGCCCCCCCAAGGGCTTAATCCGGCTCTGCTCCTGAGCTGCGCTGAGATCCCTTCATCCAAAAATCCGCATCCGCGGAGGCGAAGGTGTCAAAGGAATAGAACTTCCTGAATGTATAGGAGAACAACCACATGGCTGCTTTACAAAGCTGCTCTGCATGGGCACCATGTCTATCTGCCTAAGAAGGTCTGTTGCAGAATGAGCCTGGTGGATAGCCAAACTGAGCCATCTGGCTAAAGTCTGCTTAGTAGCTGGCCAACCCTGTTTGTTAAAGTCATACAGGATAAAAAGATAATCAGTTTTACGGAAATCCTTTGTCCTAACCACTTAAAATCCTTAGGTCCCTCACAACATCTAAGGAGGCCTGCTCTGGAGAAAAGCCTCTCCCAGTCCCTGCATCACAGCCGCTACACTCCAGCAAGCGAGGTCTCGCTTGCTGGAGCCGGGTGAACGCTGCTGTGAGCGGTGGCTGTGACATCTTCCAGCGCTGCTCACCCCGTCCCCGCCTCGGCTCTCCCCATCTATAGGAATCCTTGCCGTGGGACAAAATAAGCTCCAGTTTTGAATGTTAAGCCTCCTAACCATTGTCTTGGGAGAAAACCTCAGTCAGACCTACAAAGTGATGGCCAGAGTCTGTCATTTCCATATATTGGTTGTGTAGTCCGATTCGATCATGAGACCCTAACATATCATCAAGTCAACTGTCCAAACAGGCTCATCTGGTGATGAGTGGAGCCCAAAGGTACCTGGCTGTGCACTACACGGAAGGAAGGATCAATATACAAATCTCCCACAGAGAATAGCAGACAGCTGCATATGCTCCGCATGGCCTGGCCAAACACCTCGTCTGGACAGGTTCAACCTGTGAGTATAGCTGCTGGACTACTGCCTCATCTACTGTGCAAAAGTGGCAAAACCTGATTAGCCATTAGAGCAGGGATGGGAAACCTTCGGCCCTTCATCTGCTGTTGAACTACACATCCCAGGATGCCCTGCAACAGTTTTAGCATGACCAAGTAGCAAAACTGTAGCAAGGCATGCTGGTATGTGTAGTTCAACAACATCTGGAGGGCCGAAGGCTCCCCATCCCTGCATTAGAGACTCTAGAGAGACATCTGGAGTAGGTAAAGAAAGGTGCTGCACCTTTCCTACGTCCCAACAGTAAGAAGGTCACAGTCCATCACCTGGCTAGTTGAGTGGGTGCCTGGACAGGAAACTCCCCCCGCCATAGTAAAGAGGACATGCACCTATTTCTCCTTTGCAGGCCCTAGTGGTGGGGGGCGGTAGGGTGAGAGGACTAATAGAGTTCATAACAGAGACCAGGGACCACTCCAAGGGTAATCCCATGTGGGAGCATGCACGTGGAGGTACTAACAACAGTCCACTGCTAACTTCATGCATCCCATAGTCACCATGGGCTTCAGTCGGAGTGATGGATAGTGTAAAAATAAATAATATATACATCAAAGAGTTGCGGCGGAGTCTCTCTCTAACTCTAATGCAAAGGTCAACATTTCATGTCAACATTTATAATTCTGACATTTTAACTGTCGAAATCCTAACGGTCGACATTATGAATGTCAACTTCATGACTGCATCCCCTGGCAAACACTTTTATAATGCTGAATGCTCCCTGTCACCAAACTGCATACCCCTCAGCATTTGCAGTGTCCCCATGGATAGAAGAGAAACATATTGTTCTTCAATGACAAGATACTGCCATCTTATAAATAGTGTAACCATGCCACCTAGTGGAAAACACTGGTAGTTACATTCATGTGTAAAACTCTGGATCCAAGAGATCTTATCCACAAGGCATCTGGACAATTACATCGATGGTGAGATTATGAATAACAGATATTTTCAGCTTTGCTCATAAAAATAAGAATTTACTCACCGGTAATTCTATTTCTCGTAGTCCGTAGTGGACGCTGGGTACTCCGTAAGGACCATGGGGTATAGACGGGCTCCGCAGGAGACTGGGCACTCTTAAAAGAAAGATTAGGTACTATATCTGGTGTGCACTGGCTCCTCCCTCTATGCCCCTCCTCCAGACCTCAGTTAGGGAAACTGTGCCCGGAAGAGCTGACATTACTAGGAAAGGATTTGGAATCCAGGGTAAGACTCATACCAGCCACACCAATCACACCGTACAACTTGTGATAACTATACACAGTTAACAGTATGAAAACAATAATGAGCCTCATTAACAGATGGCTCATAACAATAACCCTTTAGTTACGCAATAACTATATACATGTATTGCAGAGAGTCCGCACTTGGGACGGGCTCCCAGCATCCACTACGGACTACGAGAAATAGAATTACCGGTGAGTAAATTCTTATTTTCTCGGACGTCCTAGTGGATGCTGGGTACTCCGTAAGGACCATGGGGATTATACCAAAGCTCCCAAACGGGCGGGAGAGTGCGGATGACTCTGCAGCACCGAATGAGCAAACTCAAGGTCCTCCTCAGCCAGGGTATCAAACTTGTAGAATTTTGCAAACGTGTTTGAACCCGACCAAGTAGCAGCTCGGCAAAGTTGTAAAGCCGAGACCCCTCGGGCAGCCGCCCAAGAAGAGCCCACCTTTCTCGTGGAATGGGCTTTTACCGATTTAGGATACGGCAGTCCAGCCGCAGAATGTGCAAGTTGAATCGTGCTACAGATCCAGCGAGCAATAGTCTGCTTTGAAGCAGGAGCACCCAGCTTGTTGGGTGCATGCAGGATAAATAGCGAGTCAGTTTTTCTGACTCCAGCCGTCCTGGCAACATATATTTTCAGGGCCCGGACTACGTCCAGCAACTTGGAATCCTCCAAGTCCCGAGTAGCCGCAGGCACCACAATAGGTTGGTTCAAATGAAACGCTGATACCACCTTAGGAAGAAATTGGGGACGAGTCCTCAATTCTGCCCTGTCCATATGGAAAATCAGATATGGGCTTTTACACGACAAAGCCGCCAATTCTGACACCCGCCTGGCCGAAGCCAAGGCCAACAGCATGACCACCTTCCACGTGAGATATTTTAGCTCCACGGTCTTAAGTGGCTCAAACCAATGTGATTTTAGGAAATCCAACACAACGTTGAGATCCCAAGGTGCCATTGGAGGCACAAAAGGGGGCTGAATATGCAGCACTCCCTTAACAAACATCTGAACTTCAGGCAGTGAAGCCAGTTTTTTTTTTAAAGAAAATAGACAGGGCCGAAATCTGGACTTTTATGGATCCCAATTTTAGGCCCATAGTCACTCCTGACTGTAGGAAGTGCAGAAAACGACCCAGCTGAAATTCCTCTGTTGGGGCCTTCCTGGCCTCACACCAAGCAACATATTTTCGCCATCTGCGGTGATAATGTTGTGCTGTCACATCCTTCCTAGCTTTTATCAGCGTAGGAATGACTTCATCCGGAATGCCCTTTTCCATTAGGATCCGGCGTTCAACCGCCATGCCGTCAAACGCAGCCGCGGTAAGTCTTGGAACAGACAGGGCCCCTGCTGCAGCAGGTCCTGTCGGAGCGGCAGAGGCCATGGGTCCTCTGAGATCATTTCTTGAAGTTCCGGGTACCAAGTTAGTCTTGGCCAGTCCGGAACGATGAGTATAGTTCTTACTCCTCTCTTTCTTATTATCCTCAGTACCTTGGGTATGAGAGGAAGAGGAGGGAACACATAAACCGACTGGTACACCCACGGTGTCACTAGAGCGTCCACAGCTATCGCCTGAGGGTCCCTTGACCTGGCGCAATATCTTTTTAGCTTTTTGTTGAGGCGGGACGCCATCATGTCCACCTGTGGTCGTTCCCAACGGTTTACAATCAGCTTGAAGACTTCTGGATGAAGTCCCCACTCTCCCGGGTGGAGGTCGTGTCTGCTGAGGAAGTCTGCTTCCCAGTTGTCCACTCCCGGAATGAACACTGCTGACAGTGCTAGCACGTGATTCTCCGCCCATCGAAGAATCCTTGTGGCTTCTGCCATTGCCATCCTGCTTCTTGTGCCGCCCTGTCGGTTTACATGGGCGACCGCCGTGATGTTGTCTGACTGAATCAGCACCGGTTGGTTTTGAAGCAGGGATTCTGCTTGACTCAGGGCATTGTAAATGGCCCTTAGTTCCAGAATATTTATGTGTAGGGAAGTTTCCTGACTCGACCATTGTCCTTGGAAGTTTCTTCCCCGACTGACTGCCCCCCAACCTCGGAGGCTTGCATCCGTGGTCACCAGGACCCAGTCCTGTATGCCGAATCTGCGGCCTTCAAGAAGATGAGCACTCTGCAGCCACCACAGCAGAGACACCCTGGTCCTCGGGGACAGGGTGATCAACCGATGCATCTGAAGATGCGATCCGGACCACTTGTCCAATAGATCCCACTGGAAGATCCTTGCATGGAACCTGCCGAAGGGAATCGCTTTGTAAGAAGCTACCATCTTTCCCAGGATTCGCGTGCAGTGATGCACCGACACCTGTTTTGGTTTTAGGAGGTTCCTGACCAGAGATGATAATTCCTGGGCCTTCTCCTCCGGGAGAAACACTTTCTTCTGTTCTGTGTCCAGAATCATGCCCAGGAACAGCAGACGCGTCGCAGGAATCAGCTGTGACTTCGGGATATTCAGAATCCAGCCGTGCTGAAGCAGCACTTCCTGAGATAGTGCTACGCTGACTAGCAACTGCTCTTTGGACCTCGCCTTTATCAGGAGATCGTCCAAGTACGGGATAATTATAACACCCTTCTTTCGGAGGAGTATCATCATTTCGGCCATTACCTTGGTAAATACCCTCGGTGCCGTGGACAGACCAAACGGCAACGTCTGGAATTGGTAATGACAGTCCTGTACCACAAACCTGAGGTACTCCTGGTGAGGTGGGTAAATGGGGACATGCAGGTACGCATCCTTGATGTCCAATGACACCATAAAATCCCCCTCTTCCAGGCTTGCAATAACCGTCCTGAGCGATTCCATCTTGAACTTGAACTTCCTTATATAAGTGTTCAAGGATTTTAAATTTAGGATGGGTCTCACCGAACCGTCCGGTTTCGGTACCACAAACATTGTGGAATAGTAACCCCGTCCCTGTTGAAGGGGGGGTACCTTGATTATCACCTGCTGGAGGTACAGCTTGTGAATAGCTGCCAGTACTACCTCCCTTTCTTTGGGAGCAGCTGGCAAGGCTGATTTGAGGTAACGGCGAGGGGGAGTGGCCTCGAACTCCAGCTTGTATCCCTGAGATACCACTTGCAGAACCCAGAGATCCACCTGTGAGCGAACCCACTGGTCGCTGAAGTTCCGGAGACGCGCCCCCACCGCACCTGGCTCCGCCTGTGGAGCCCCAGCATCATGAGGTGGACTTCGAGGAAGCGGGGGAGGATTTTTGTTCCTGGGAACTGGCTGTCTGGTGCAGCTTTTTCCCTCTTCCCTTGCCTCTGGGCAGAAAGGAAGCGCTTCTGACGCGCTTGCCTTTTTGGGGCCGAAAGGACTGTACCTGATAATACGGTGCTTTCTTAGGCTGTGAGGAAACCTGAGGTAAAAATGTCGACTTCCCAGCTGTTGCTGTGGATACGAGGTCCGAGAGACCATCCCCAAACAATTCCTCACCCTTATAAGGCAAAACCTCCATGTGCCTTTTAGAATCAGCATCACCTGTCCACTGCCGAGTCCATAATACTCTCCTGGCAGAAATGGACATTGCATTAATTCTAGATGCCAGCCGGCAAATATCCCTCTGTGCATCCCTCATATATAAGACGACGTCTTTAATATGCTCTATGGTTAGCAAAAATAAGATTTTACTCACCGGTAAATCTATTTCTCGTAGTCCGTAGTGGATGCTGGGAACTCCGTAAGGACCATGGGGAATAGACGGGCTCCGCAGGAGACTGGGCACTCTAAAAGAAAGATTAGGTACTATCTGGTGTGCACTGGCTCCTCCCTCTATGACCCCCCTCCAGACCTCAGTTAGGATACTGTGCCCGGAAGAGCTGACACAATAAGGAAGGATTTTGAATCCCGGGTAAGACTCATACCAGCCACACCAATCACACCGTATAACTCGTGATACTATACCCAGTTAACAGTATGAAATATAACTGAGCCTCTCAACAGATGGCTCAACAATAACCCTTAGTTAGGCAATAACTACATACAAGTATTGCAGACAACCCGCACTTGGGATGGGCGCCCAGCATCCACTACGGACTACGAGAAATAGATTTACCGGTGAGTAAAATCTTATTTTCTCTGACGTCCTAGTGGATGCTGGGAACTCCGTAAGGACCATGGGGATTATACCAAAGCTCCCAAACGGGCGGGAGTGCGCGGATGACTCTGCAGCACCGAATGAGAAAACTCAAGGTCCTCCTCAGCCAGGGTATCAATTTTGTAGAATTTAGCAAACGTGTTTGCCCCTGACCAAGTTGCAGCTCGGCAAAATTGTAAAGCCGAGACCCCTCGGGCAGCCGCCCAAGATGAGCCCACTTTCCTCGTGGAATGGGCTTTTACCGATTTAGGATGCGGCAATCCAGCCGCAGAATGCTCCAGCTGAATTGTGCTACAAATTCAGCGAGCAATAGTCTGCTTAGAAGCAGGAGCACCTGTTTTGTTGGGTGCCTACAGGATAAAAAGCGAGTCAGTTTTCCTGACTCCAGCCGTCCTGGAAATATAAATTTTTAAGGCCCTGACTACGTCCAGTAACTTGGAATCTTCCAAGTCCCTAGTAGCCGCAGGCACTACAATAGGTTGGTTCAAGTGAAAAGCTGATACCACCTTAGGGAGAAACTGGGGACGAGTCCTCAATTCTGCCCTATCCATATGGAAAATCAGATAAGGGCTTTTACATGACAAAGCCGCCAATTCTGACACACGCCTGGCCGAAGCCAAGGCCAATAACATGACCACTTTCCACGTGAGATATTTCAAATCCACAGTTTTAAGTGGCTCAAACCAATGTGATTTTAAGAAACTCAACACCACGTTGAGATCCCAAGGTGCCACAGGAGGCACAAAAGGGGGCTGAATATGTAGCACTCCCTTTACAAATGTCTGAACTCCAGGCAGTGAAGCCAGTTCTTTCTGGAAGAAAAATCGACAGAGCCGAAATCTGGACCTTAATGGAACCCAATTTTAGGCCCATAGTCACCCCTGACTGTAGGAAGTGCAGAAAACGACCCAGCTGAAATTCCTCTGTTGGGGCCTTCCTGGCCTCACACCACGCAACATATTTTCGCCAAATACGGTGATATGGTTTGCGGTTACTTCTTTCCTGGCTTTTATCAGCGTAGGAATGACTTCTTCCGGAATGCCCTTTTCCTTTAGGATCCGGAATTCAACCGCCATGCCGTCAAACGCAGTCACGGTAAGTCTTGGAACAGACAGGGCCCCTGCTGTAGCAGATCCTGTCTGAGCGGTAGAGGCCATGGGTCCTCTGATATCATTTCTTGAAGTTCTGGGTACCAAGCTCTTCTTGGCCCATCCGGAACCACGAGTATCGTTCTTACTCCTCGTTTTCTTATTATTCTCAGTACCTTTGGCATGAGAGGCAAAGGAGGGAATACATAAACCGACTGGTACACCCACGGTGTCACTAGAGCGTCCACAGCTATTGCCTGAGGGTCCCTTGACCTGGCGCAATATCTAGTTTTTTGTTTAGGCGGGACGCCATCATGTCCACCTGTGGCCTTTCCCAACGGTTTACCAACAGTTGGAAGACTTCTGGATGAAGTCCCCACTCTCCCGGGTGTAGGTCGTGTCTGCTGAGGAAGTCTGCTTCCCAGTTGTCCACTCCCGGAATGAACACTGCTGACAGTGCTAACACATGATTTTCCGCCCATCGGAGAATCCTTGTGGCTTCTGCCATCGCCATCCTGCTTCTTGTGCCGCCCTGTCGGTTTACATGGGCGACTGCCGTGATGTTGTCTGATTGGATCAGTACCGGCTGGTTTTGAAGCAGAGGCCTTGCCAGACTTAGGGCATTGTAAATGGCCCTCAGTTCCAGAATATTTATGTGTAGGGACGACTCCTGACTTGACCAAAGTCCTTGGAAATTTCTTCCCTGTGTGACTGCCCCCCAGCCTCGAAGGCTGGCATCCGTGGTTACCAGGACCCAGTCCTGTATGCCGAATCTGCGGCCCTCTTGAAGATGAGCACTCTGCAGCCACCACAGTATAGATACCCTGGTCCTTGGAGACAGGGTTATCAGCCGATGCATCTGAAGATGCGATCCCGACCACTTGTCCAAGAGGTCCCACTGAAAGGTTCTTGCATGGAACCTGCCGAATGGAATTTTGCTTCGTAAGAAGCTACCATTTTTCCCAGGACTCGTGTGCAGTGATGCACCGATACCTGTTTTGGTTTCAGGAGGTCTCTGACTAGAGATGACAGCTCCTTGGCTTTCTCCTGCGGGAGAAACACTTTTTTCTGTTCTGTGTCCAGAACCATCCCCAGGAACAGTAGGCGTGTGGTAGGAACCAGCTGTGACTTTGGAATGTATAGAATCCATCCGTGCTGTTGTAGCACTTCCCGAGACAGTGCTACTCCGACCAACAACTGCTCCTTGGACCTCGCCTTTATAAGGAGGTCGTCCAAGTACGGGATAATTAAAACTCCCTTTTTTCGAAGGAGTATCATCATTTCTGCCATTACCTTGGTAAAGACCCTCGGTGCCGTGGACAGTCCAAACGGCAGTGTTTGGAATTGGTAATGGCAATCCTGTACCACAAATCTGAGGTACTCCTGGTGAGGATGGTAAATGGGGACATGTAGGTAAGCATCCTTGATGTCCAGGGATACCATGTAATCCCCCTCCTCCAGGCTTGCAATAACCGCCCTGAGCGATTCCATCTTGAACTTGAATTTTTTTATGTATGTGTTCAAGGATTTCAAATTTAAAATGGGTTTCACCGAACCGTCCGGTTTCGGTACCACAAACAGTGTGGAATAGTAACCCCGTCCTTGTTGAAGTAGGGGCACCTTGACTATCACCTGCTGGGAATACAGCTTGTGAATTGCCTCTAGCACAGCCTCCCTGCCTGAGGGAGTTGTCGGCAAGGCAGATTTGAGGAAACGGCGGGGGGGGAGACGCCTCGAATTCCAGCTTGTACCCCTGAGATACTACTTGAAGGATCCAGGGATCCACCTGTGAGCGAGCCCACTGATCGCTGAAATTTTTGAGGCGGCCCCCCACCGTACCTGGCTACGCCTGTGGAGCCCCCGCGTCATGCGGTGGACTCAGAGGAAGCGGGGGAAGAATTTTGATTCTGGGAACTGGCTGACTGGTGCAGCTTTTTCCCTCTTCCCTCGTCTCTGTGCAGAAAGGAAGCGCCTTTGACCCGCTTGCTTTTCTGAAGCCGAAAGGACTGTACCTGATAATACAGTGCTTTCTTAGGCTGTGAGGAAACCTGAGGTAAAAAATTTTTTTTTTCCCAGCTGTTGCTGTGGATACGAGGTCCAGGAGACCATCCCCAAACAATTCCTCACCCTTATAAGGCTCTATGTGCCTTTTAAAGTCAGCATCACCTGTCCAGTGTCGGGTCTCTAATACCCTCCTGACAGAATGAACATTGCATTAATTCTGGATGCCAGCCGGCAAAATATCCCTCTGTGCATCCCTCATATATAAGACGACGTCTTATGTTCGCAAAATAGTATCCCTGTTTGACAGAGTTACAGACCACGCTGCAGCAGCACTATCTGCAGGTCTCAGTCTAGTACCTGAGTGTGTAAATACAGACTTCAGGATAGCCTCCTGCTTTTTATCAGCAGGTACCTTCAAAGTGGCCGTATCCTAAGACGGCAGTGCCACCTTTTTTGACAAACGTGTGAGCGCCTTATCCACCCTAGGGGATATCTCCCAGCGTAAGTTATCCTCTGGCGGGAAAGGGTACGCCATCAGTAACTTTTTAGAAATTACCAGTTTCTTATCGGGGGAACCCACGCTTTTTCACACTTCATTCACTCATTTGATGGGGGGACAAAACACTGCCTGCTTTTTCTCCCCAAACATAAAACCCTTTTTTAGTGGTACTTGGGTTAATGTCAGAAATGTGTAACACATTTTTTATTGCCGGGATCATGTAACGGATGTTCCTAGTGGATTGTGTATATGTCTCAACCTCGTCGACACTGGAGTCAGACTCAGTGTCGACATCTGTGTCTGCCATCTGAGGGAGCGGGCGTTTTTGAGCCCCTGATGGCCTTTGAGACGCCTGGGCAGGCGCGGGCTGAGAAGCCGGCTGTCCCATAGCTGTTACGTCATCCAGCCTTTTATGTAAGGAGTTGACACTGTCGGTTTATACCTTCCACCTATCCATCCACTCTGGTGTCGGCCCCACAGGGGGCGACATCACATTTATCGGCATCTGCTCTGCCATCACATAAGCCTCCTCATCAAACGTGTCGACACAGCCGTACCGACACACCGCACACACACACAGGGAATGCTCTGACTGAGGACAGGACCCCACACAGCCCTTTGGGGAGACAGAGAGAGAGTATGCCAGCACACACCAGAGCGCTATATAATTTTGGGATTAACACTATATTGAGTGAATTTTTCCCAATAGCTGCTTGTATATACAATATTGCGCCTAAATTTTGTGCGCCCCCCCCCTCTCTTTTTAACCCTTTGAGCCTGAAAACTACAGGGGAGAGCCGTCTTCCAGCTGCACTGTGAAGAGAAAATGGCGCCAGTGTGCTGAGGGAGAAGCCCCGCCCCTTTTTCAACTGACTTTCTCCCGCTTTTTCTGGAATACTGGCAGGGGTAATTTTACATCTATATAGCCTCTAGGACTATATATGATGTAGATTTGCCAGCCAAGGTGTCATATAGTGCCCTCAGGGCGCCCCCCCCAACGCCCTGCACCCTCAGTGACCGGAGTGTGAAGTGTGCATAAGGAGCAATGGCGCACAGCTGCAGTGCTGTGCGCTACCTTGGTGAAGACCGAAGTCTTCTGCCGCCGATTTTCCGGACCTCTTCTTGCTTCTGGCTCTGTAAGGGGGACGGCGGCGCGGCTCCGGGAACGAACACCAAGGCCAGTTCCATGCGGTCGATCCCTCTGGAGCTAATGGTGTCCAGTAGCCTAAGAAGCCCAAGCTAGCTGCAAGCAGGTAGGTTCGCTTCTTCTCCCCTTAGTACCTCGATGCAGTGAGCCTGTTGCCAGCAGGTCTCACTGTAAAATAAAAAACCTAAAATAAACTTTCTTTCTAGGAGCTCAGGAGAGCCCCTAGTGTGCATCCAGCTCGGCCGGGCACAGAAATCTAACTGAGGTCTGGAGGGGGGTCATAGTGGGAGGAGCCAGTGCACACCAGATAGTACCTAATCTTTCTTTTAGAGTGCCCAGTCTCCTGCGGAGCCCGTCTATTCCCCATGGTCCTTACGGAGTTCCCAGCATCCACTAGGACGTCAGAGAAATAGTATCCCTGTCGAGGGTATCAATATTATCTGACAGGGTATCGGACCAAGCTGCTGCAGCACTACACATCCATGCTGAAGCAATTGCAGGTCTCAGTATAGTACCTGAGTGTGTATATACAGACTTCAGGATAGCTTCCTGCTTTCTATCAGCAGGCTCCTTTAAGGCGGCCCTATCCTGAGACGGCAGTGCCACCTTTTTTGACAAGCGTGTGAGCGCCTTATCCACCCTAGGGGAAGTCTCCCAACGTAACCTGTCCTCTGGCGGGAAAGGGTACGCCATCAGTAACCTCTTAGAAATCACTAGTTTCTTATCGGGGGAACACCACGCTTCTTCACACACTTCATTGATTCAACTCATCCGATGGGGGAAAAAAACACTGGTTGCTTTTTCTCCCCAAACAGAATACCCTTTTTAGTGGTAGCCGGGTTATTGTCAGAAATGTGCAACACATTTTTCATTGCCGTAATCATGCAACGGATGGCCCTTGTGGATTGTACATTTGTCTCATCGTCATCTACACTGGAGTCAGACTCCGTGTCGACATCTGTGTCTGCCATTTGAGGTAGCGGGCGTTTTTGAGCCCCTGATGGCCTTTGAGACGCCTGGGCAGGCACGGGCTGAGATGCCGGCTGTCCCACTGCTGTTACGTCATCCAACCTTTTATGTAATTCCTTACAATTGACACCGTCGGTTAATACCTTCCACATATCCACCCACTCTGGTGTCGGCCCCGCAGGGGGTGACATCACACTTATCGGCACCTGCTCCGCCTCCACATAAGCTTCCTCATCAAACGACACAGCCGTACCGACACACCGCACACACCCAGGGAATGCTCTGACTGAGGACAGGACCCCACCAAGTCCTTTGGGGAGACAGAGAGAGAGTATGCCAGCACACACCACAGCGCTATATAACCAGGGATTTACACCAAAGTGAGTGATTTTTCCCTATAGCAGCTTATTATACAGAGTTTGCGCCTAAATTTAGTGCCCCCCCTCTCTTTTTTACCCTTGAAGCCTGGAAACTGCAGGGGAGAGCCTGTGGAGCTGCCTTCCAGCGGAGCTGTGAAGAGAAATGGCGCCGGTGTGCTGAGGAAGATAGCCCCGCCCCTTTGTCGGCGGACTTCTCCCACTTTTTTATATGCTTTATGGCGGGGGATTATGCACATATACAGTTTATTAGCTGTATTATGTGCTATTTAGCCATGTAAGGTACTCTAATTGCTGCCCAGGGCGCCCCCCCCCCCCCAGCGCCCTGCACCCATCAGTGACCGGAGTGTGTGGTGTGCAGAGGGAGCAATGGCGCACAGCTGCAGTGCTGTGCGCTACCTTAATGAAGACCGGAGTCTTCAGCCGCCGATTTTCAACTTCTCTTCGGTTCTTCTGGCTCTGCAAGGGGGACGGCGGCGCGGCTCCGGGACCGGACGACCGAGGACTGGGCCTGTGTTCGATCCCTCTGGAGCTAATGGTGTCCAGTAGCCTAAGAAGCCCAAGCTAGCTGCAAGCAGGTAGGTTCACTTCTCTCCCCTCAGTCCCACATAGCAGTGAGTCTGTTGCCAGCAGATCTCACTGAAAATAAAAAACCTAACAAATACTTTCTTTTCTAGGAAGCTCAGGAGAGCCCCTAGGGTGCATCCAGCTCTGGCCGGGCACAGATTCTAACTGAGGTCTGGAGGAGGGGCATAGAGGGAGGAGCCAGTGCACACCAGATATAGTACCTAATCTTTCTTTTAAGAGTGCCCAGTCTCCTGCGGAGCCCGTCTATTCCCCATGGTCCTTACGGAGTACCCAGCATCCACTAGGACGTCAGAGAAATAACATGTATGGATCTTGCTAGTAGGCTGGGAACGGCATGTAGTTAATATACCGGCTGTCGGGATCCCGGCATTCAGGATTCCGACGCTGGAATACCGACAGCAGATAAAATGCCGACCGCACCCCGATATTCCCACTCGGGTGGTGGGTCCATGCCACCACCCAAGGAAGAACAGATCCCATAGCGAGTGCAGCGAGCCTGTGAGGGGGACACGCTGTGCCTGCTGCCAGGATGCCGCTGTCTGGATCCTGACAGCCGGCATCCCGCCAGCCAGGACACCATCTCCATCCCGCTGCGGACAGGTGACAGACAGGTGACTGTATGCTTAAGGTGCATACACACTGTTTTTGCCCAGCGTGTACACACAGCAATGATCGCGAACATCGCTAGCAGGAAAATAGCTTAGTGTATACACACTGAGCTGTTTTCCTGCGACCAGCGATGTTCACGGGGGAGAAGGGGGGTGTTTGAAGCACTTTCCACAGTAGGAGACCATGCACACTGGCCAAGTTTGAGCTCAAAGTAGCTCAAAATGCCAAAAGTGAGCTACTTTGAGTTCAAAATCGCCCAGTGTGTATGGGCCTTTAGTTTATCCTTAAATTACTTGCCTAAACCACTCTCTACTCAGGAATATTTCCATGGTTTGCCGCAACGCCAAGTAGATGCCTCCTGTGTGCAAGTTTTACAAGTGATTACTGACAGTGTGTATGCTACATCCCGCACTCCTATTATCCCATCATGTGATGGTAACACTTATCATTGCTTCCCACTTATAATACTCAATCCTGCAACACAGGCACCTGGCTTTCTGCTGGAAGGACAATCGGGTCAAATGGACCCACAATGGAGCTGGGGAACTTGCTGAAGATGATGGGCTCTGTGGGAACAGGGACATTCTGCTCCAGGCAATGATCCACATAATTCATCCCAATACATATAACCTTCTCCGGGTCGGTGATAGGTGCCATGACTTTGATCTGAGAGCGGGCCAATATGGTTTGACTACAATCCAGGGCCCTATAAAAAAAAAAATTAGATTTTACTCACCGGTAAATCTATTTCTCGTAGTCCGTAGTGGATGCTGGGACTCCGTAAGGACCATGGGGATTAGCGGCTCCGCAGGAGACTGGGCACAACTAAAGAAAGCTTTAGGACTACCTGGTGTGCACTGGCTCCTCCCACTAAGACCCTCCTCCAGACCTCAGTTAGGATACTGTGCCCGGAAGAGCTGACACAATAAGGAAGGATTTTTGAATCCCGGGTAAGACTCATACCAGCCACACCAATCACACCGTATAACTCGTGATACTATACCCAGTTAACAGTATGAAATATAACTGAGCCTCTCAACAGATGGCTCAACAATAACCCTTTAGTTAAGCAATAACTATAAACAAGTATTGCAGACAATCCGCACTTGGGATGGGCGCCCAGCATCCACTACGGACTACGAGAAATAGATTTAACGGTGAGTAAAATCTTATTTTCTCTGACGTCCTAAGTGGATGCTGGGACTCCGTAAGGACCATGGGGATTATACCAAAGCTCCCAAACGGGCGGGAGAGTGCGGATGACTCTGCAGCACCGAATGAGCAACCTCTAGGTCCTCCTCAGCCAGGGTATCAAACTTGTAGACTCTTGCAAAAGTGTTTGAACCCGACCAAGTAACAGCTCGGCAAAAGTTGTAAAGCCGAGACCCCTCGGGCAGCCGCCCAAGAAGAGCCCCTTTCCTCGTGGAATGGGCTTTTACAGATTTAGGGTGCGGCAGTCCAGCCGCAGCATGTGCAAGTTGAATCGTGCTACAGATCCAGCGAGCAATAGTCTGCTTAGAAGCAGGAGCACCCAGCTTGTTGGGTGCATACAGGATAAATAGCGAGTCAGTTTTCCTGACTCCAGCCGTCCTGGAAACATATACTTTCCAGGGCCCTGACTACGTCCAGTAACTTGGAATCCTCCAAGTCCCAAGTAGCCGCAGGCACCACAACAGGTTGGTTCACATGAAAAACTGATACCACCTTAGGAAGGAATTGGGAACGAGCCCTCAATTCCGCCTTAGCCATATAAAATACAGATAAGGGCTTTTGTATGACAAAGCCGCCAATTCTGATACACGCCTGGCCGACGCCAAGGCCCACAGCATGACCACTTTCCACGTGAGGTATTGTAGCTCCACGGATTTAAGTGGCTCAACCCAATGCGACTCCAGGAAATCCAACACCACGTTGAGATCCCACGGTGCCACTTGAGGCACAAACGGGGCTGACTATGCAGCACTCCCTTAACAAAAGTCTGAACTTCAGGCAGTGAAGCCAGTTCTATTTTGGAAGAAAATCGATAGAGCCGAAATCTGGACCTTAATGGAACCCAATTTTAGGCCCATAGTCACCTCTGACTGTAGGAAGTGCAGAAATCGACCTAGCTGAAATTTCTCCTTTGGGGCCTTCCTGGCCTCACAGCACGCAACATATTTCCGCCATATGCGGTGATAATGGTTTGCGTTCACTTCTGTCCTAGCTTTAAATAGCGTAGGGATAACTTCCTCCGGAATGCCCTTTTTCCTTCAGGATCCGGCGTACAACCGCCAGGCCGTCAAACGCAGCCGCAGTACGTCTTGGAACAGACAGGCCCCCTGCTGCAGCAGGTCCTGTCTGAGCGGCAGAGGCCATGGGTCCTCTGAGATCATTTCTTGGAGTTCTGGGTACCAAGCTCTTTTTGGCCAACCCGGAACAATGAGTATAGTTCTTACTCCTCTCCTTCTTATTATTCTCATTACCCTGGGTAAGAGAGGCAGAGAAGGGAACACATACACCGACTGGTACACCCACGGTGTTACCAGAGCGTCCACAGCTATCGCCTGAGGGTCCCTTGACCTGGCGCAATATCTTTGTAGCTGTTTGCTGAGGCGGAACGCCATTATGTCCACCTGTGGCCTTTCCCAACGGTGTACAATCATTTGGAAGACTTCTGGATGAAGAAGTCCCCACTCTCCCGGGTGGAGGTCGTGTCTTCTGAGAAAGTCTGCTTCTCAGTTGTCCACTCCGGGAATGAACACTGCTGACAGTGCTAACACATGATTTTCCGCCCGTCGGAGAATCCTTGTGGCTTCTGCCATCGCCATCCTGCTTCTTGTGCCGCCCTGTCGGTTTACATGAGCGACCGCCGTGATGTTGTCTGACTGGATCAGCACCGGCCGGTGTTGAAGCAAGGGTCTAGCCTGACTTAGGGCATTGTAAATGGCCCTTTGTTCCAGAATATTTATGTGTAGGGAAGTCTCCTGACTTTTCCATAGCCTTGGAAGTTTCTTCCCTGTGTGACTGCCCCCCAGCCGCGAAGGCTGGCATCCGTGGTCACCAGGACCCAGTCCTGTATGCCGAATCTGCGGCCCCCTAGAAGATGAGCACTCTGCAGCCACCACAACAGTGACACCCTGGCCCTTGGAGACAGGGTTATCCGCCGATGCATCTGAAGATGCGACCCGGACCACTTGTCCCACAGATCCCACTGGAAGATCCTTGCATGGGACCTGGCGAATGGAATTTCTTCGTAAGAAGCTACCATCTTTCCCAGGGCTCGCGTGCATTGATGCACCGACACCTGTATCTGTATTAGGAGGTCTCTGTCTAGAGACGACAACTCCTTGGACTTCTCCCGGAGAAAACCTTTTTATCCTGTTCTGTGTCCAAAACCATACCCAGGAACAGTAGACGCATCGTAGGAACCAGCTGTGACTTTGGAATATTCAGAAACCAGCCGTGCTGTTGTAGCACTTCCCGAGACAGTGCTACTCCGACGAACAACTGCTCCCTGGACCTCGCCTTTATAAGGAGATCGTCCAATTACGGGATAATTATTTCGGCCATTACCTTGGTAAATACCCTCGGTGCCGGGGACAGACCAACGGCAACGTCTGGAATTGGTAATGGACAATCCTGTACCACAATTTTGAGGTACTCCTGGTGAAGAGGGTAAATAGGGACATGCAGGTAAGCATCCTTGATGTCCAATGATACCATGAAATTCTCCAGGCTTGCAATAATCGCCCTGAGCGATTCCATTTTGAACTTGAACCTTCGTATATAAGTGTTCAAGGCTTTCAATTTTAGAATGGGTCTCACCGAACCGTCTGGTTTCGGTACCACAACATTTTGGAATAGTAACCCCCGCCTTGTTGAAGGAGGGGTACCTTGATTTCACCTGCTGGAAGTACAGCTTGTGAATTGCCGCCCGTACTACCTTTCTCCGAGGCAGCAGGCAAGGCTGATGTGAGGTAACGGCGAGGGGGAGTCGCCTCGAACTCCAGCCTGTATCCCTGTGATACTATTTGCAGAACCTAGGGATCCACCTGTGGGCAAGCCCACTGGTCCCTGAAGTTCCCGAGACGCGCCCCTACCGCACCTGTCTCCACCTGTGGAGCCCCAGCGTCATGCGGTGGACTCAGAGGAAGCGGGGGAAGATTTTTGATCCTGGGAACTGGCTGCTGGTGCAGCTTTTTCCTTCTTCCCTTGTCTCTGTGCAGAAAGGAAGCGCCTTTGACCCGCTTGCTTTTCTGAAGCCGAAAGGACTGTACCTGAAAATACGGGGCTTTCTTAGGCTATGAGGAAACCTGAGGTAAAAAAAAATTCTTACCAGCTGTTGCTGTGGATACGAGGTCCCAGAGACCATCCCCAAACAATTCCTCACCCTTATAAGGCAGAATCTCCATGTGCCTTTTACAGGCAGCATCACCTGTCCACTGCCGGGTTTCTAATACCATCCTGGCAGAATGGACATTACATTAATTCTGGATGCCAGCCGGCAAATATCCCTCTGTGCATCCTTTATATATAAGACGACGTCTTTAATATGCTCTATGTTAGCAAAATATTATACCTGTCTTAGTATTAATATTATCTGACAGGGTATCAGACCACGCTGCAGCAGCACTATTTATGCTGAGGCAATTGCAGGTCTCAGTATATAACCTGAGTGTGTATATACAGACTTCAGGATAGCCTCCTGCTTTTTATCAGCAGGCTCCTTCAAGGTGGCCGTATCCTAAAACCGCAGTGCCACCTTTTTTGACAGACGTGTGAGCGCCTTATCCACCCTAAGGGATATCTCCCAACGTGACCTATCCTCTGGCGGGAAAGGGTACGACATCAGTAACTTTTTAGAAATTACCAGTTTCTTATCGGGGGAACCCACGCTTTTTCACACACTGCATTCACTCATCTGATGGGGGAACAAAACACTGGCTGCTTTTTCTCCCCAAAAATAAAACCCCTTTTATGTGGTACTTGGGTTCATGTCAGAAATGCGTAACACATTTTTCATTGCCGAGATCATGTAACGGATGTTCCTAGTGGATTGTGTATATGTCTCAACCTCGTCGACACTGGAGTAAGACTCCGTGTCGACATCTGTGTCTGCCATCTGAGGTAACGGGCGTTTTTCTGAGCCCCTGATGGCCTTTGAGACGCCTGGGCAGGCGCGGGCTGAGAAGCCGGCTGTCCCACAGTGGTTACGTCATCCAGCCTTTTATGTAAGGAGTTGACATTGTCGGTTAATACCATCCACTTATCCATCCACTCTGGTGTCGGCCCCACTGGGGGCGACATCCCATTTATCGGCCTCTGCTCCGCCTCCACGTAACCTTCCTCATCCACACAGCCGTACCGACACACCGCACACACACAGGGAATGCTCTGACTGAGGACAGGACCCCACAAAGTCCTTTGGTGAGACAGAGAGAGAGAGTATGCCAGCACACACCAGAGCGCTATATAATGCAGGGATTAACACTATAACTGAATGATTTTTCCCCCAATAGCTGCTTGTATACATATATTGCGCCTAAATTTAGTGCCCCCCCTCTCTTTTTAACCCTTTGAGCCTGAAAACTACAAGGGAGAGCCTGGGGAGCTTTCTTCCAGCTGCACTGTGAAGAGAAAATGGCGCCAGTGTGCTGAGGGAGATAGCTCCGCCCCTTTTTCCGCGGACTTTTCTCCCGCTTTTTTATGGAATCTGGCAGGGGTATTTATCACATATATAGCCTCTGGGGCTATATATTGTGATATATTTGCCAGCCAAGGTGTTTTTATGGGTGGTCTTCTGTTTGCCGGCGGTCGGGCTCCCGGCGCTCAGTATACCGGCGCCGGGAGCCCGACAGCCGGCATACCGACAATTATTTTCCCTCGTGGGGGTCCACGACCCCCATAGAGGGAGAATAAAATAGTGTGGCGCGCGTAGCGCGCCACCGTGCCCGTAGCGTGGCGAGCGCAGCGAGCCCGCAAGGGGCTCATTTGCGCTCGCCAAGCTGTCGGTAAGCCGGCGGTCGGGCTCCCGGCGCCGGGATGCTGGTCGCCGGGAGCCCGACCGCCGGCCAGCCGTAGTGAACCCGTTTTTATTGCTGCTCAGGGCGCCCCCCCCCCCCAGCGCCCTGCACCCTCAGTGACCGGAGTGTGAAGTGTGTATGAGGAGCAATGGCGCACAGCTGCAGTGCTGTGCGCTACCTTGGTGAAGACTGATGTCTTCTGCCGCCGATTTTCCGGACTCTTCTTGCTTCTGGCTCTGTAAGGGGGCCGGCGGCGCGGCTCCGGGACCGAACATCAATGGCCGGTTCCATGCGGTCGATCCCTCTGGAGCTAATGGTGTCCAGTAGCCTAAGAAGCCCAAGCTACCACCAGTTAGGTAGGTTCGCTTCTTCTCCCCTTAGTCCCTCGTTGCAGTGAGTCTGTTGCCAGCAGATCTCACTGTAAAATAAAAAACTAGGAGCTCAGGAGAGCCCCTAGTGTGCATCCAGCTCAGCCGGGCACAGAAATCTAACTGAGGTCTGGAGGAGGGTCTTAGTGGGAGGAGCCAGTGCACACCAGGTAGTCATAAAGCTTTCTTTAGTTGTGCCCAGTCTCCTGCGGAGCCGCTAATCCCCATGGTCCTTACGGAGTCCCAGCATCCACTTAGGACGTCAGAGAAATAAAAAAATTTTTGGTATAAATAGGAAGATTATGCCTCCTTACGGACCCGTGTTTAAAGGTACATTTCAGTTTTTTCACATTCCAAAAGGAGCATGGGTTATCAGGATGGGGATTGTATCTACTAGAAATGGAGGGGGTGAGGCACGGGTGGTTGGTTGGGTGCATTATGGGCATTGCATGATTATTTTGGGGACAAGGCATGTTTTTGTTGATTTTTTAGTTTTCAAATGTTGGGCAGTATGTGAGTAGAAATGTTCTTTTCTTGTTGGGATTTAATACAAGGGAGTCCCAGGACTCGTTATATGTAATACACCCCTAGAGTTAGCAGAGGAAGCCAGGAGGCAAGACAGCTACAAGCCTGAGAGCACTGGGAATTTTAGTAGAGCTGAAAATGGTCCTGTCCAAAATAATACTGGATGGGTTGCACCCTTACAAGTGACAAATAACACATCTAAACTATAGGTTCATAAAACACAGTGCATAGTGTCACAAGTTGTGCCCTGGCTGCAAAATGCAGCAACTACAGGGGGATTAACTGATGTAAGGAACAGATACCAATCAGCTTTATAAGCCAACATGATTCAATGGCATGCGTTTCAGCAAGTGTTCTACCTTAGCTAATTGATTAAGCACCTTAGAAAAGCATTGCACATGAAGCATACAATATCATTTTAGGTGCACTTCGCTAAAAGTATTTTTTATTGACGCAAAGAAGAACAAAAATGCATAACAATAACCATAAAGAAACATTGGCAATAACAAAGTTTACAAATGACATTCAATGACACCGACATGTACTGTTAATACCAAAGGAGGGCAATACACAGCCTACCGAATGAGAGGAAAACGCTGCTCTACTCTAGGTTGCTACGGGTTGGTCTGGTTCTGAATGGCAACAGTGTTATCAATGTCACTTTTCTAGTAACGACAAGCACAGGATGGTGCCATCAACTATACTACGATCCGCAAATGGCTGTAGCAGAGTATACCAGAGCAGTTGTAGCACAGAGCATAGCAGTGCAGTTGTAGCACAGAGCAGTTGCAGTGCAGAGCACAGCAGTGCAGTTGTAGCACAGATCATAGCAGTTGTAGTGCAGAGTATAGCAGTGCAGTTGTAGAACTGAATATAGCAGTTGTAGCGCAGAGCATAGCAGTGCAGTTGTAGCATAGAACAGTTGTAGTGCAGAGCATAGTAGTGCAGTTGTAGCACACAGCAGTTGCAGTGCAGTTGTAGCATAGAACAGTTGTAGTGCAGTTGTAGCACACAGCAGTTGCAGTGCAGAGCACAGCAGTGCAGTTATAGCACAGACCATAGCAGTTGTAGTGCAGAGTATAGCAGTGCAGCTGTAGAACAGAATATAGCAGTTGTAGCATAGAACAGTTGTAGTGCAGAGCATAGTAGTGCAGTTGTAGCACACAGCCGTTGCAGTGCAGAGCACAGCAGTGCAGTTGTAGCACAGCACTGCTGTAGCACAGACCATAGCAGTTGTAGTGCAGAGTATAGCAGTGCAGCTGTAGAACAGAATATAGCAGTTGTAGCATAGAACAGTTGTAGTGCAGAGCATAGTAGTGCAGTTGTAGCACAGCACCATTGTAGCACAGACCATAGCAGTTATAGCGCAGAGTATAGCAGTGCAGCTGCAGAACAGAACATAGCAGTTGTAGCGCAGAGCATAGTAGTGCAGTTGTAGCTTAGAACAGTTGTAGCGCAGAGCAGCACCATTGGTAAAACTGCAGGATCAGGAGAATGAGAAACTTAAAACTACATTTTATATTAACACAGCGACATCCACCCAGAATTAAATTTTACAATTTCGGTGACTTGCTTGTACCCCTGGCATTAGCAGTTGGGTCAGGGATCAATAGCCCCTACCGGATGTGGGATTTTACCTCTTAGCGATCTCTAAAAATTTGTCGCCACCTTCTAGGAACTCCTTCATCTTGTGCGGAAGTGATGGATTAAAGGCATTCAGGTCAATGATTGTTTGCAAATCCAGCTCCACACCGATCCTCTGACCTGGAAAGAATGAGCTCTGAAACTGGATTAGCCTCATCCTGAGCGGTGGAAGCTGAGAAATACCTCGCCGGGGAAGTGAGCAGACAGTCTTCTTCTGAACTCCTCGCAGGAGACCTCGGGCCCAGCACAACATCAGCCCTACAGGAATGAGACAGACGTAATAAATGTGAAAGTAACAGAATGTATTAGTTTACATTTTGTTTCCTTTGGCTTATTAAAATCATATATCCACAAATTTACAATTCCCTTACACTATGCTCGGTTTGTCAATCCTAGTGCCGCCATTAGGGGAGGGAATGCCAGGACTCTAGTACCGGGCCCAGAGAGAGAGGGGTGCCCACCCATAGCTCCTACCCAGGGACAGATTATTATTCCTCCTACATGTCCGCCTCCCGGGGAGGCAATGCCAGGCAAGAGCAGCACTCCTAGTCTCCTGTGCTTCACTTATGGCCTCTTGCCGGATCTCATCACAACCTGACAGGCTCCTGCAACCCGGAAGTGTGGGCCCGGCAGCGCACAACTCCATACAGCTGTGGGCACCTATATGGAGCCAGGACCCAGAAGTCAGCATGTGCCACCACATCACCCACAGCAGCAGTGGTGCTCCAACGTCAGAGCTCCCCGGTCCTGCATCCCAAGTCAATGGCACCCTTGCACACCCCCAAAGTGAGGATTCTAATGTGCTTTTTTAAATATCCATTTTTCTCCTGCAGGGTCCACAGATTATCCACAGGATAACATTGGGATATAAGGTAGTGTCAGCGAACTGGCAATAATTGATCAAAGCTTTCGGCCTCCCAGAATGCAACGGGCCAGTCTCCTATATCCCCGCCTCCTGGCTCAGGCAATTCAGTTATTTTCCAAAGCTCAAGGCAGGAGCATCATAGATAGACCTAATCAGGCGAGATGAACACATACTAACCTCTGCCCTCTTGTGTGGAAGTGTAAAGATCCTCAAATCAGGTGGTGGGATCCCTGAGGATACTGTGGACTTCTGAGAAATAGTTATCAACGGTAAATTTACAATACCTACTTATTTCTCCTGCAGGGTCCACAGATTATCCACAGGATAACATTGGGATGTTCCAAAGCAATATTAGTCAGAAAATTGCTCCCACCTCCAAGTTTAAGTTCACTACCCAACCCCTAACAGGATTAACGTGAAGATACATAGCCTATATGTTAACGGACAGTCTAAGGAACATATCAATTTTAAAAATGCTTTCAGCAGTTCCTCAGTTTATTTCGTACAAACACCCAAACAAACGTTCCTTGCCTAGCGTATTTAGAGCTATATTCAACTAAACTTGGGCGAACATGTCATCCAGACTGTCACCAATCAACTTAGCGACCCCGAAAACTATGGATTTGACACTAATGTCGGCCATTTTGGACATTTTATTTTTCACCCCTTCTCACCCCCCATGATGGGGGCTGAACATGGAATGAAACGGCATCTGGAGTGTGACTATTCATCTCAGTGATCCCGAAAACTATGGATTTTTACATGTCACCCCCTTCCCACCGCCACCCCTAGGGGTGCTAGGGGTGTCTTACCCCCACAGTATTTTTTTTCCAGATTGTAAGTCATATGTGTACCAAGTTTGGTGTAAATTGCTCCCGGCATATCAGAGTTATGCTGGAACATACATACATATACACACACACACACACACACACACACACACACACACACACACACACACATATATATATTTATTTTCACTTTACATTTTGTCAAGGTAAAGCAAATATTCGTAGTGGTGGTGGACTGGTTTTGGTGAGGGCGACAGCCCTGGTCAATCCTGCCTTATATTTTGTAGCTGCCGCATGCATTACGTCATCAAAAACATCATAATAATAATAATAATAATTTCATAATACATGAAGAATAGAACGTGTTGCTATAGATACAATTTTATTATATCATTCTGTAGTAAATAATATAAGGAATCATTAAAGACCCACAATTAGGTGCAAAAGAACAAAGAAGGTGTTCTCATACATTAATGATTAAGTGAATGAAATCATAACACAATAAACAATATAGGCAATAAAAATCACATGACAACAGGTCAGAGGCTGGTGATTTGGTGCAGTGACAATGTTCCCAGTTAGAGCATCTCTAGTATGGTAAACTAAACATTAGGAACATAGTACAAATGACTGAGTGATTCAAACAAGTTATTTCTCCAAATCAGGGTTACCCGAATCTGCCGCATAAAACACATTCACTGTCGGTGAGGTTGTTACCAAAAGGCTTAGTCAGCTATTACCCAGAAACTATTGAAATGAAACATCAAATTAATTTACCACCTCCCCATGCAATATCAGAGTCACTAGCAGGGGCAGACTGGCCATAGGGATCACCAGGAAGATTCCTTGTAGGCTGCCATAGCTACATGGAATGTTATACCTCTTGTGTTGCCCATGTTGGGCCACTTCTACAACAGTTTATAGGGCCACTTTTAGTTCCCAATCCATCCCTGCTCTCAAACACAACTGCAGCAAAAGACCCAAAAAGGGCACAACTGTGCACAACCAGGCCCTATGAGAAGAGATCCCACCCCCTCAACAGACCCATCCGCCTGTACAGACAGCACCCCTATTAGGACTGCTTCCATAAAATTTCCCGGGCTGGTTTTCCATCCCGATACACCCCTGGTCACTAGCCTCGATTTTCCTGGAGTTTGCCCCAGCTAATGGCAGGAGCTGTATGGGGTGTTGGTGAGAACGAAATTCTTAAAACTAGATAAAAGGGTCATTTATAAAACTGGGCAAGATGAGACGCGATTAACCACTACAGATGGGCGAAATAGGAGTAGGTTGGAAATTGCTGTCCTATATTACAATATGGTACAATAGAACAGAGATTCCAATGGCCAAACAATGAAACCTAGATTTTCCAGACAATAATCCTCTAAACTGCACATATCGTCTAGACTACAGTTTAATGCGGATCTGTTTTGTCCATGATTAAAATACAGGAATGCGTCCATAAAGATAGCAAATAATAACCTCTGTGAAAAAGACATCTAGTCTCTATGACTAGTTTTACCAATGGCTAATCTCCATGAATGTTTACTAGCCACTCTGCACTCATGCCAAAGTACTAACTACTCACAGCCCTACTACTCTGACATACAAGACTGGCAATAGTCACCTAACAGCAATACAGGGCACAGTAACATGGACGCTGCTTCACGGCTCATGACACTGTCAAACTAGCAGTGTATTAACTTTTAATGACTTCACTCTCAACTAGATGTAATATGTTTGTTAAAGAATAATCTACACGCTTAAGATCTTGTATAAGATTAGTAAATGCATGGTATTATAGTTTGTGCAATACTAAGAATTGTGAAGACTGGTGTTCTGTCACAAAGGAATAGTTTTTTTTTTACTTTAAGTCCTAGTCCTGTTTCTAAAAGTTCTGCCCAGAAGCCGCAGCAGCTGGATTGGGAAAAAAATAAAAATAAAAAATAATTATATATATATTGCATTAATGTTTTAATGAGGGGAAAAAATGGAATCCTGCTTTTTATATTAATACTGTGAAACATTGCTATGCATTATAAATTGATCAACTATGTTTTAATGTTACATTAACAATCCAAAGTTATTAGGCTTTGATTTATTTACATCTTTCAATCAAACCAACTTTTTAGTGCTTATTATTGGATTAGGGGAGGAGTTTGTGGAGTCTTAGCTGATGCTAGGCAGATTTAGTACCTCTCTGATGGGATCAGGATCTATATCTCTGTTGTGTGTGTGAATTTACTGTATTGGTTCAGCTGACTCAAATGAAGGCTTTTTGAAAGAAGTCACGACTATAGTCACAACATAATAAAATAACCAGTGTTTTGTTTTTTTGTTTTTATAAAAACATTTGGTTTAAACCAGCCAACCCTGTGCAGTAGAATAAAAACTTGCCAGGGGGCGTGGTCTGGGTGCTGAAGGAGACAGACGTGCCTAGTGTGAGCTCCTGAGCACCATAGCCCAAACTGCATATCCTGCAGCCTTCTGCAACTCCTAAGCCACCCTATTCACACTGCTGCCCTCCTTGCACCCCCAGCTGAGACCCCTGAAGTGCCGCGGAATCGGGGAGCAGTTTTAACCGCTCCCGCGGATTGCGGCCTACGGGGCTAGGAGAAGCCGGGACCTCGAGTTTGGCCTTAGGCCGGAAGCGGCTCCGAGACCCGCTGCACGGGCCGCTGACATCAGCTGGAGCTCCGTCCTTTCCGCGACCGCTAGCCGCCGGCCGCGACTAGAGGCGTCTCCCTGTCCCCGGCCCCGACAGATACATACCCGCCCGGCGGAGACTCATAAACCCGGCAAGAGGGGCAGCGCTAGCAGACGCCCGGCGGCCATATTGGATCCACTACAAATGGGGATGAGGTCCCTAGACTACACTCTGAGGCGCCTAAGTGTGAGGGAAGGTAGGGAGGCCCATGAGGCTTGATGTACCATAAAATTAATAATAGCACTCCCTTCACCCATCCATCAATCCAGCCATCCATCCCTCCACATATCAAATCTGCGTTGGCTGATAACTTGCTTGGCAGCCTGGGGTCACGCAGTTATACCCCCATCGGACCATATCAGATATACTACCACTGCAAGTGGACGAATGGGTCCCTAACCCCGTACATGTTTGCCTGATGCCACCCTAAGACCACGTGGGGGCTTTTGCACGGCGACGACCCTCATGCTTCACAGTGCCGAGGATATGTGAAAGGGTAATTCTACACCGCTTTATTTAAAGACCGATCTCATGGTGAGAGGGATAAAGAAAAAAAAGGCCAAGACCAAGCCGGACGCGATACCGCTCCCTGCGAACCGACGCTCATCAGATTTGCGCCAATTCCTAACTTCCCCAACCTCATCCCCCGCTGCCTCTTCTACTGTCCCGACCTCCCCGAGTTTACACGATCCGGTGGACAACATGGCCTCTCCTGGGACTCCGGTGCCCCCACAGGCCCTCTCTCTGTCAGCGGAGATAAGCGAAATATTGTCTCATGTACGGACACTTCCTACGAAACAAGATTTCTCAGCCTTGGAGACTCGCCTACTTTCCACCATTACTCAGGAGGTGACAGCGCTCCGACAAGATATGTCTCAAATCGCGACAAGAGTTGATGTCCTGGAACGCCATGAATCGTCTACAGTGGACTCTGATCAAATTTCGGGAAGTGCTATTTCACCAACGGGATGATATCTCCTTCCTAAAATCACGCATTGAGGACATGGATAATCGCGGCCGGCGAAATAATATTAGAGTCAGGGGCCTGCCTGAGAGCGTCCAGCAAACAGACCTTGTAGCCGCGTTATCGAAGATATTTGGGGAACTTATTGACCTGGATCCGAACAAGGACATTATATTCGATAGAGCTCACAGAGCCCTCCGTCCTCGAGGCTTACCCTCCGACAGACCACGGGACGTGATTTGTAGGCTCCATTATTATGCCCAAAAAGAGGAAATAATGAGGTCGGCCCGTCAACTGGTCAGCATTGACTTTCAAGGCGACAAGATTCAGATATTTCCCGACCTTGCCTGGTCGACCTTACAACAACGTCGCGCCTTGAAACCTCTTACAGACTCTCTCAGGAAACTCGAGCTGAAATACAGATGGGGCTTTCCTTTCTCCCTCCAGGTCTCTCATGGCGGCAAAATCGCAAGTCTCTCTAGACCGTCGGACTTACAGGCTTTCTTCACGATCCTGGGAATCCCTCCGGTTCCGGTGCCAGACTGGGACGCCTTTCACCACCTTCCAGACCTGCCTGTTGTACTCCCTCCAGACGACGCGTGGCAGCAAGTTCGTTCCCCACGGATGCGGGGATCCACTCCTGGCCCACGTCCTTCGAAGCCTCCCTGAATGAGAAGCCTCGTCCCGAGTGGACGTAAATTTGCCTGTTACTTATGTTATTCATTGAGTCTTTTTCTCTCTTAATAGTGCTATGTGTTGCTCACGAGTGAGATCGTTTTTTTGTTTTTTGTTTTTATAGATGGATAATAGTGTGCAGATGCTATAGTTTCATTGACCCCGGTTTGATAATTTGAGGATTGCCTGTACACTCTTATACAAATTGATATATATATATCTATATCTATATACTTTTATTTTTCATGTTCCACATGTGCCTAGTGCACACCTCGGTAATACTGTATATTAATCTAGTTTCTATCTTGGGTGTGGTCGCTGTCCTGAGCCCCCCGCAAGACCCCACTATGCTGCATCCCCTGTTTCTTTGGATCGGGAGTCGGCAGGATTCCGCTCCTGTCCTTTTTGCAGCAGTTCTTTTTGTAGTACCACCGCTTCTGTTTAATATCAAAGTATTTTTTGTCGGGGATTCCCACGCCACAGCTTTCTTTTTCTCTTTCCTTGCTTTTCCTTCTTTCCTATCTCCCCCCTCTGCTATTCTTCCCTCACCTTTCCCAGAGTCTGCCGAAGAGAAGACTAATGTGAAGCGATTAGATCAGTCTGATAATGGGGGTGAATGATCTACACGTAACTACCCTTAACGTTAAAGAGCTGAATGTTCCTGAAAAAAGGTCTAAACTTCTCAAATGGCTTAGAGATGAGAAAATCAACGTTGCTTTTATTCAGGAAACACACTTCAAGATAGGACATGTGCCGTCCCTAAAATGTCACTATTACCCGCACGTTTTCCTGTCTAACAATTCTGCTGGCAAGACACTAGGCGTAGCCATATTGCTTGCGCGCCACCTGCCTGTCCTCAATGTTGCCTCCCACAAAATAGCTGAGGGTAGGGGGTTGCTGGTGAAATGCGACATATACGGCCAACGTTTCTCTTTTTTAAATATATATGCCCCTAACGCTAAACAACCTTCCTTTATATCCTCAGTTCTAGAAGACGCGGAACCTCTTTTGGAAGGGGTGGTCGTGATGGGAGGTGATCTGAATTGGACCCTGGATCCCCGCCAGGACAATTCTAAAAAGATTTCCTACAGGTCGGAGGGGGAGCATAGGGGGATGAGACGTGCCCTGCTCGACCACCAGCTGATCGACACATGGAGATTGACACACCCTTCTGATATAGATTACACCTATTTCTCACACCCACACCAGACTTATTCCAGGATTGATTACTTATTTTTGAGTCACCGACACTTGCACCTTCTGTCTGATGCCTCTATAGGACAGATTGTATGGTCCGATCATGCCCCAGTTAACCTCACCCTACGCTTACCTCCCAGCGCACATCGCCAATGGTCCTGGCGTTTTAACGACACTTTCCTGCAAGACGCAGACTGTAAGTCCCGAATTGACAACGCTTTGGACTCTTACATTAGTACCAACGACTTAGATGACATTTCCAAAGTCTCAGTATGGGAAGCTCATAAATGTGTCATCAGGGGGGTTTGTGTTCAAATAGGATCCTTCCGCAAAAAGCAGAGAGAGAAACTCCGAGAGGATTTACTGTCCAAGATACAATCTCTCGAGCTTCTACATAAAAAATCCCAAACCCCACAACACTACGCCGATCTCGAAACTGCTAGGGCGGCTCTGAATAAGTTACTCTCCGATAGAGTCAAGTTTTCTTATCGGAAGTGCCGTAGCAGATACTATCAATGGGGCAATAAGCCTGGAAAACTATTGGCCAAAGCACTTAGAGAACAACGTGCTCTTACTTTTATTCATACAATTAAAAACGATCATGGCCAACCCCAACACCAGACACCCCACATAGCCAGGGCCTTCAGGACATATTACTCCACTCTGTATAACCTCTCCGGCCCAACCGGAAGAATTGACAGGCCGTCCCATCAAAAAGCCATAGCTGACTACTTACGATCCTTACATTTCCCCACATTAACCACAACAGAAGTAGAAGATCTAGATGCCCCGTTTTCTACTGAGGAGGTTCAGCAAGTTATTGAATCCTCTCCTAATGGCAAGAGTCCCGGCCCCGATGGATATACTATTGCCTATTACAAAGCTTTTAAAGAGAAATTAATTCCTATACTCACAAGAGCCTTTAACACCATATCAGATCAATCGCCCTTCTCCCCACAATCTCTCGAAGCCCATATTGCAGTTCTACCCAAAGAGGGTAAGGATCCCAGTCTTTGCTCCAGTTACCGGCCAATCTCATTATTAAATATAGATATAAAACTTTTTGCTAAATTGATTGCAAATCGCCTTAAACTATTGTTGCCTGGCTTGATACATGGAGATCAAGTTGGATTTGTTTTAGGCCGAGAAGCTAGGGACAATACTTCTAAAGTGCTCAGCATGGTTCACTATGCCGGCCAGCTTTCATCCCCATCAATCCTATTGTCGACTGATGCAGAAAAAGCTTTTGACAGAGTGGACTGGGATTTTTTGACCGGTATGTTGAGGCATCTGGGACTTGGTAATGTCTGTCTTCACAGAATCCTATCCCTCTATGCCTCCCCGTCCGCCAAAATTAGGCTTAATGGCTCCCTTTCTGACCCCTTTCCAATTTTCAACGGTACGCGACAGGGATGCCCGCTATCCCCATTGCTCTTCGTCCTTTGCATGGAAACATTAGCCCGAAGTATTAGGGCTAACCCAAGTATTTCGGGCCTGTTGGTAAGGGGGACCGAATACAAACTGGCATTATATGCCAATGATCTACTCGCAATAATCACGAACCCGGTCACCTCTTTACCAAACTTAATGGCAGAGTTTGAGAAGTGTGGAGCCCTCTCTAACTTCAAAATAAATTATTCCAAATCTATTGCCATGAATTTAACTACTCCTCCTGCTATAGTAGAAAGCCTGAAACAAGCCTTCCCCTTCACCTGGCATGATCACAAATTAAAATATTTGGGGGTGTTACTGACCAACGATTTATGCAAAGTGTTCTCCCTAAACTTTAAACCCTTATTGACTAGGCTTCGCCTAGACTTCCTGAAATGGAAGAAATTAAGACTGTCCTGGTTTGGGAGGATCAATGTAGTTAAAATGAATGCCCTCCCTAGGATTTTATTCTTTCTCCAGACCCTTCCGATACACATCCCCCTGCTCTGGCTTCGTGACGTCCAGAGGCTTATCCGTACATTTGTATGGGGTAAAAATACACCCAGGTTTAAACACGACATTTTGTTCAGGAGAAAACATCAAGGGGGGCAACAACTCCCACACATCCCTAACTACTACCACGCGGTACACCTGAATAGGATTCTGGAATGGACGCGTGCCAAAGACCGCAAACAATGGGTCCTCCTAGAGGAGGGCTGTCTCCCACATTATATTGAAATTGCACCTTGGCTCCCTACCCTCCCGAAGGTATCACACCCCACGGTCTCTCCCACGCTTAAATTATGGGCTACGCTGAGATCCCAGAGTCACATATCCTCCAAATGGTCCCCCCTAACCTCCTTTCTCTATAACTCCGAATTTGCCCCTGGCTTCCAAGGGACTGCTTTCGCCCCATGGGCAGAAGCCGGGATCTTTAGAGTCGGTCAGCTGGTGAGCTCGGGTAGGGTGCGCTCCTTTTCAGATGTCCAATCCTCTTGGAACCTACACAGTGCTGAGTTTTGGAGGTTCCTGCAGGTCCACCATTTCATATCATCTCCTAAGAACTTCTCTGACGTAACTAGGGACCTCACCGGGTTTGAGAAACTATGCACCTCCCCCAATTCACCCAGGCATACTATTTCACAAATCTACACGATGATTATGGAAAACTTTTTCCCACAACCTCCTACCTTCCTGGGAGAAGGAATTGTCAGGGCTACCTACACAGATTAACTGGGATTCTGTGTTTAAGAACGCTCAGGCGAGTTCTTTATGCATCTCGACATTAGAGACCCTTTATAAACTTATATATAGGTGGTATAGGACCCCTCGTGTTCTTAATAAAATGTTCCCCTCCCTTTCGAATCTATGTTGGAGATGCAAAAATGCCCCAGGGAGTTTTATACATATTTGGTGGGATTGCCCTCTTATAACTCCATTCTGGGCAGGAGTATTTAAATGCACCGAACAGATATTGGGAGATGAGATTCCGAAAGACCCAGATTTCTGGCTCCTTAATCACACCCCCGCAGGGTCACACTCCTACAAATATTCCCTGTTAAGACACCTTAGCAACGCAGCTAAAGCGGTGGTTCCAATCCTTTGGAGATCCACCTCCCCACCCTCGATTAAAATGTGGTTCACAAAGATTGATCACTTTTTAGACATGGAAGACCTTATCTCCTTCTCATCTGGGAAAACAGTTGACTTCATAGCTATCTGGTTTCCCTGGTATGACTTTAAGGACACACCGCTGTATCGGTCCTATATTACGACATAACCCCCTTCATATCTATAAACATGCTCATACTCATACTTGTATCATTATTCATATCCATACTCATATTCCGACAATGTTGTCTCTATAATATGGTCCAGACTCATAATTGGTGGGGGAGGCCCCTCCGTTCCCCAATTGGTCTGCCCTTACTGTGCAGACTCTTACACCTGACTCTGCCCACCCTAATTTTCCCTTACTTCTCCTCTCTTCCTCTTCTCTTCTCTCTCTTGATTCTCTTTCCCATCCATCAATGCTGTTTTGATAATATGTTTTCTTTTATAAGTTTTAATGTTGTCAGTAATGCAGACAGATATTTTTCTACTAAGGGCGCTTTATGTGTAGTGTACTGACGAATATATGTCACGCGATATTTTTGTATGCCCTCCTTTTGTTTTTGAAAATATTTCTGTAATGTTCTGACTGCTGCTTTAACTAATAAAAACAGTTTATACAAAAAAACTTGCCAGGATATTAAGTTCAGATATAGGGTGGGATGTAAAAAAGTCAGAGCTCGGCAGTCGTGCGGGATACCCGCCGAACCCGGACGTTTTTTTTTTAAAGGGGCAATCATGTACAAGGCATGGCTTAGCTTTGTACATGTTTTCCCCTTTAAAAACACGTCCGACTTTGGCCAGCATCCTGCACGGCTGCCGAACTCGGGCTTCATTACATCCCGCTCCCCAAAATATGCACAGCATGGATGAAAACATTTTAAATATTGCCCTGGGACACTTTGATACTGAGCCAGTGCACGTACTCTGGTATGTCCTGCGCATGCGTGCAGGCCGCAATGCGCAGGTGCATCGATGCCTGCAGCGACGTATTGGACGAAGAAAGCGTTCACAACGGCGAATGCTAGAAGATTGACAGGAAGAGGCCGGCCAGGGGTGTCAACTCACCGTTTGGAAGGCGTGTCCGGGTGAATGCAGGCATGTCCAGCCGTTTCCAGGGAGGGTTCCTGACGTCAGCTTCGGACAAGTTCATTGCAGCGGGTAAGTCCTGAGCTGTGCGGAAACTACACAAAGCGTGCGCAGCCCTGCACAGCGAATCACCCCTTCCCTGTAGGCGGCGACTACCTGATCACAGCAGTGCTAAAAGTAGCCTGCCAGCGATCAGGTCGGAATGAGGGCCATTCACTTGGGGGTTTATTTGCGAAGCGTCGGATTACAAATCCCGGTGCTTCTGATCATGTTTGTGCACAAAATATAACAAGGCAATGATATTAGCATGTTTTGCCAGTAAAATCGTTGCCCTTTTACTTTTCGGGCATAAACACAAATAGGAAGCGTGGGGCTTTAGAGCCCGACATTTCATAAATAAACCCCTTGGTGTACCATCGAGTACTAGATTCACTGAGTTATTGATATGTTACAATTACACACATACAGGGGTATATTCAATAAGAGTCGGATCCTTTCCGACAAACACTGTTCAATAAGCAGCCAAATCAGACTGTCGGATTTGGCCGTTGCTGATGCTGCTGATCACCCCGGTCCCCTCCATGCTGTCACGCAGCCCAGTGCTGGCCGGGCGTCCTCTTATCCCCAGCGCTGCTGCTGCACAGCCATATGGGTGGGAGTGGGGTCTCCTGGTAAGTAGCCGGTGCATCGCTGCAGCCATCACGTTACACCCCGAGCATCAGTAATGTTCCAGCGGTACAGTACCTAGTGCGGCCCCGATGTGATGACCCGCAGCGGGTCACATTGCAGCTCCGGCAGCGGCTGTGTACAGTCCTCTCGCTAATGCAGATCCGTCCATGAGCAGGAGCAGGATCCCATACAGCTGGGAGGAGGAAGAGAGAAACTGCAACTCCCAGCACACCCCGCAGCAGCCGCCAGCCTGCTTCAGCCGGGCGAATCTTTATTCCACCCTGACACACGCCGTGTGCGTGATGTGCATCTGCTATATACCAAACCCGACAGATTTGGCCCGTTCCCGACAATGGTAATCCGACTTTTTTAAAGTCGGATTCACATGGTCGTAAACGGGGCTAAAACCTGTTGGGTTTGGCCGCGCTTCCGACAATACACGCAGCTCGGCGGCTGTAAAAAAAAAAAAAGGCCACCTACTGAATAGGTTGGAACCCCTTCCGACCACAATCGGTCGGAAACTGGCGTTTTTCCGACAAGACGGCTGTTTCCGACTCTTATTGAATATACCCCACAGTATGGAGAGTTTCTCCATTATATGCCACCATAAAGAGAGGGGTCCATCCCCAGGACTTTATTAGACACCAGACAACATTGCACGGATCTCTAGCTTCACTAGAAATGCAGCTGCCATCTACTGGCATTGAAGACCTGCACCAGGGATACTGAAAGGTATCCATTCACATAGTCGACAGTTAACCATGTCGATACCACAATGTCAACAATATAATGTTGACATGTTACAGCATGTAGACAGGCACCATGCCTAATAATTACACGTTCACAATGTCGACCATCTGAAATCTCAAAAATAGGATTTTGGTACTTACCAGGTAAATCCTTTTCTTTGAATCCATAGGGGGCACTGGAGTACTCTTGGGATATGGACGGCTTCCACCGGAAGAAGGCACTGAATAAATTAATTTTTGAGACTACTCCTCCCCTCCATATCCTCGAGCACTTCAGTGTTTTTTACTGAGCCGAACAGGATCGATAGAGAGATTGACCAAAGGAGAATTACATATAATCTCACGGACAACAATAAAGTTGACACAAAACGTAACAGACAACTAAACAGTTGACACCATAACTGATTAACCCTTGTTAAATTTAAACCAGTCGTGAAAGTGTGTTACCATAAGAACCACTGAACTTCCTAAAACAGGTAAACTGCTCTGGGTGGGCGTCCAGTGCCCCCTATGGATTCAAAGAAAAGGATTTACCTGGTAAGTACCAAAATCCTATTTTCTTTATCATCCACTAGGGGTCACTGGAGTACTCTTGGGATGTACCAAAGTTTCCTCCGTGGTGGGAGAGCTGTTTGGCACTTGTAACACTAAACGGCCAAAGCTAGATGCTGATGCCGCGAAAGTATCAAACTTGTAAAAGCGCACAAACGTGTGCACTGAAGACCAAGTAGCCGCACGGCAAAGCTGTGTCGTAGAAGCCCCACGACTCGCTGCCCATGACGTTCCCACAGAACGTGTGGAATGAGCTGTTACTGAAGTAGGTGGCTGTAACCTAGCATAAAGGTAAGCCTGACGTATGGTCAGTTTGATCCATCTGGATAAGGTTTGCCTAGAGGCTGGCCAACCCCTCTTAGCCGCATCATAGAGAACAAACAACGTATCCGTTTTACGCACAGTAGACGTTCGGGATACATAGATGCGCAATGCGCGAACCACATCCAACGTTCCAGAATCTCCTGTTAACACAGGAACTACTATTGGTTGATTGATGTGAAAAGACGACACTACCTTTGGTAGAAAAGCGGGATTCGTCCGAAGTTCCGCTCTGTCATCATGAAAAACTAAATACGGTGACTTGCACGACAAGGCACCCAGATCTGAAACACGCCTAGCCGAAGCTAAGGCTAAAAGAAAAATCGTTTTCCAAGTGAGAAATTTAATATCCACTTGTCGTAAAGGTTCAAAGTAATCGGACTGTAAGAAATCTAAAACCAGATTCAAGTCCCATGGTGCTGTAGGTGGAATGAAAGGAGGCTGTATCCTCTTTACACCCTGTAAAAACGTATGTATTGACGGCAACGAGGCCAATTTCCTTTGAAAGAAAATTGACAACGCAGATACCTGCACCTTTAGTGTGGAAAGACGTAGTCCTCCATCTAACCCCATCTGTAAAAATAACAAAAGACGGGATAAATTAAAAGATGATGTCGGAAATTTCCGAGCTTCACACCAACTTATATAAGTACGCCAGATTCTGTAATAATGAGCTGCCGTAACCGGCTTCCTAGCTCGTACCATGGTTGGTATAACAGACTCAGGAATGCCCTCTCTTCTTAAGATGGCCTTTTCAACAGCCACCCCGTCAAACGCAGCCGCGCTAAATCGGGGTAAAGGAACGGACCCTGTTGTAACAGGTCCGGACGTAGTGGGAGTGGCCACGGATCGTCTGCGAGTAACCCGAGGAGATCCGAGAACCAAGCCCTCCGAGGCCAATGAGGCGCTATTAGTATGACTGTGACGGACCCTCTCTTGATCCGTTTTAGCAACAGCGGGAGCAGCGGAAACGGTGGAAACAGATACACAAGGCTGTACGGCCACGTGGCTGTGAGAGCATCCACCGCCACTGCCCCTGGATCTCTTGTTCTGGACACATATCGTGACACCTGATGATTGTGGCGGGATGCCATCAGATCCACCTGAGGGTACCCCCACTTCTGGATCAACATCTGAAATACTTCTGGATTTAATGCCCACTCTCCTGGATGAAAATCCCGACGACTGAGAAAATCTGCCTCCCAGTTGTCCACTCCCGGAATGAACACTGCCGACAATATCACCTGGTGATATTCGGCCCATCTGAGGATCCGAGCTACTTCCCGCATTGCCATGCGGCTTCTCGTTCCTCCTTGTTTGTTTATGTATGCGACTGCCGTCGCATTGTCTGACTGCACCTGAACAGTCTGAAAACGAAACATGTACACTGCTTGTCTTAGAGCATTGTAAATCGCCCTGAGTTCCAGAACATTTATGGATAGCGATCTTTCGTGATTTGCCCAGAGGCCCTGGAGCCGATGACTCTGAACTACAGCTCCCCAACCTCTGAGACTTGCGTCTGTTGTCAGAATTATCCAATTCACGACGCCGAATCGTCTCCCTGCAGATAGATTGTGTATTTTTAACCACCAGAGAAGAGACACCCTGACTTGTGGCGACAATCTCACCCTGTGGTGCAACTGCAGATGTGATCCCGACCATTGCGCTAACACCTCCAGTTGAAACGGACGTGAGTGAAACCTTCCGAACTGAAGTGCTTCGAAAGCCGCCACCATTGTGCCTAAAAGGCGAATGCACAAATGTACTGAGACTGTGCGTGGCTTGAGCACTAATTGCACCAGATGACGAATGACCTGTACTTTCTGTTGTGGCAGGTAAACCTTTTGTTTTACTGTATCGAGAATCATCCCTAGGAATTGAAGTCGCTGACACGGAATTAGATGTGATTTCTTTAAACTGACTATCCAACCGTGCTGAACTAGTACATTGTACGTTAGCAAAGCATGCTGGAGAAGCAATTGTTGAGACGGAGCCTTTATGAGTAGATCGTCCAAATACGGAACAATTATTACCCCTAGGGACCTGAGATGAGCTATCATCACGGACATTACCTTGGTGAATACCCGAGGCGCTGATGAGAGGCCAAACGGGAGAGCCTGAAACTGGTAATGGTCTCGCCTTATCGCAAACCTTAAGAAACTCTGGTGAGGTGGCCAAATCGGAATGTGTAAGTACGCATCCTTGAGATCCAGTGCAATCATGAATTCCTGCGGCTCTAACCCTGCAATTACTGACCTGAGAGATTCCATCTTGAATCTGTGGTAAGTGACGTAATGATTGAGACCTTTTAGGTTCAATATTGGCCTGACTGAGCCATCTGGTTTTGGTACCAGAAACAGACTGGAATAATAACCCTGCCCCTGTTCCTGCACGGGGACCGGAATTACAACTGCAGCATTCAGCAGAGACTGAATGGCAACCTGCAGAACTGCTTTCTTGTCGTCCGACACAGGCAGTCCTGTCGTGAAAAATCTTCCTGTCGGAAGATAATCGAACTCTATTTTGTAACCCTCTAATACTAACTTGCGGATCCACCCATCTGTGGACGTCTGCAGCCACGCCCCCTGAAAGCTCTGAAGGCGTGCTCCCACAATTGGAGATCCGAGATGGGCTGGGAGCCCGTCATGCCACTGGTTTGTTAGTGGTCTTAGTGTCTTGACGACGTGCATTGGATTGTCGAGCACTACGTCCCCGACCTCTTCTACCAGGCGTGACTGCTCCTGTGCCCTGCCCACGAAAGGGCTGAGTTCTAAAGGATTTGAACGCCGGACCAGAATATTTCCGTTTAGGTATAGTTGTAGGCGATGGAAGAAACACAGACTTTCCTCCAGTAGCCTCAGAAATCCATTTGTCCAATTCAGGACCGAAAAGCTTCTCGCCATCATAAGGCAATGCCTCTATACCTTTTTTAACCTCCGTCTCCGCCTGCCAAGAACGCAGCCAAAGTGCTCGTCGTACTATGACTAGCGATGAGGACAGGCGAGAAGTAAGCTGACAGACGTCAGTAGAAGCTGTACATAGATATTCAGCAGCTTCCCAGATTTGATCCGCGAGAAGTATAAGATGGTCATCTTGCAGAGCCGACTTGAGCTCTTTTATCCATACCATTAAAGCTTTAGTAACCCAAATGCCAACCAACCCAGGTCTCAGCAGCACTCCAGCTGCTGTATACATGGACCTTAGCATAGCCTCTATTTTACGATCTGCAGGGTCTTTAAGCGTAGTAGCAGTTGGTACTGGTATGGTTAACTTCCTTGTAAGTTTGGATACGGATGAATCCACCAATGGTGGGTTCTCCCAAGTAGCTGTCATGGACTCTGGAAACGGGTAACTCGATTTAAATCTACGAGGAATAGAAAACCGTTTATCCGGATTTTTCCGTGATTCCAGTAACATTTTATTAAGAGATTCCGAAATAGGGAAACACATCGGAGATCTCTGTCGTTTAGTAAAAACTACCTCATCATTCGTCAGGGGCTCCTCAGTTTCCGTAAACTCCAGCGACTGACGTACTGCTCTGATGAGATTGTCAATACCTGGGCTGTCAAAATCGTCACTATCTGACTGTTGCCCTATTTCGCCCTCCTCATACTCCTGTTCAGTGAGGTCTAGTGTCCCAGAGACTGGAGAATTATTAGGAAAAGGAAATTTATCTTTTCCACTCAAGGTGGGCCTCTGACCAGATTGAGACTCTGGTAACTCAAATGGTCTCATTTTAAACTCAGATCTTGCCGCCTCTCTTTCTTCACGAGAGGCGGCCAGCTCTGATTGTAAACCAACTAATACATCTGCAAGTAAAGCCCATGGAGGGTCCAGAGATGGTGGTTTTACTTCTGAAATCGTATTTATGGCTGTATTAACAACACATGCTGTACATGTGGTGGATCCATCAGGCAACACACTCTTACAGACATGACATGAAAAATGTTTCTTAGATTTTGCTGGTGTCTTACTCATTATAAAAGACAGACAATACAAACTACACACAGACAGACTGCACGACTCAGTAATAACACCAAAGTTCCTGGTATATATCAGGCAAGTGCAGTGCCTGCCAGCAATAAGAAAACTGACCCCAAAATTCCCCTAGTACCACTCTTAGCCGAGATGTAATAAAGGAAACCTGGAACAGACAGGAGAACATTAACATATTAAGCATGCCAAATACTGCCAATGTCTCCCCCCCCCCACTCCCACGACCTCCGTGTACAGCACCGGGTCGGGGCCTGTGGAAGTCTGCATAGGGCCGTGTGAGCGGCCTGTACCTGTAGGCCCAGGCAGCGGGAACTCCTCGGCTGCTGCGGGCGGATAGCGGAAGCAGCGAGCGTGCTGCATAGAGCCCTGGAGCGGCCTATGCACACGCGCTCCCGCCCGCCACACACATTTTGCGGAGTGTCTGTGTAGCCAGGCAGCGCTGCTGCGGCGCCGGGGAGCAGCGGTCTGGTATTTAAGATGCTGGGAGCGGAGAGTGAGAGCGCGCCGCATGGAGCCGTGACGCGGCCCATGCACACGCGCTCCGGGCAGCGGTGAGTACCCAATACAATCCCCAACAGTGGAGCGGCAGCAAGAGCTGACCGCCCCTAACATACCTGGACCGTGACCAAAGTCTATGACGGGGCTTCTCATCCAAGCTCCGTCCAGCTTTTTGCAGGCAGCCTGCAGGTGGAGTGAGGGAGCTCTTTACAGAGAGGTCCGACACTCACAGCTGTTCTCAGCCGCTTCCACTGTCCCTGACCCACGCCTGTTAGAAGGGGGGAAAGGACGTGGAAATCCTTGAAAAGAAGAAAAACTTAGGAACTAAAAAAAAAATTCCAATACTTCGTGGACGAGCTCCACTATGCCTTCTAACTGTGTCGAGCACAGAAAAAACACTGAAGTGCTCGAGGATATGGAGGGGAGGAGTAGTCTCAAAAATTAATTTATTCAGTGCCTTCTTCCGGTGGAAGCCGTCCATATCCCAAGAGTACTCCAGTGACCCCTAGTGGATGATAAAGAAATTTAGGTTAGGGTTAGGTGCTGCCAGGAGGGTTAGGCATAGGCACTAGGGGGAGAGATAGGGGAATAATACTTACCGGAAGTCACATGACCACCGGTACCTTAGAGCTACGCTGTAGCCACTGCTGCATAAGATACCAGGACTTTAGGTTGACATTTTAGAATTTAATCTGTATAGATGAATGTCGGCATACTGACATTTCAACCACATTGACATTCGCATGTCGACATGAGAACTGTTGATCTAACATACTACACTACCGGGGAACACACTGGTATATGACAGCTAACCAGGGGATCTGCACACTGCTAGATGAGAGCAAGTCTGAGTAGGTATCTGTGTGCGGGCAGTACCAGCCAGCGCCAGACTGGCAGCTTGCTCTCTCTTAGAAAGTTTCATCACTTGCTACTTTGGGAGTCTCTTTGGCTTTCCTGGAGAGTCGGCTGGCATGCCCAGGACAGATTGTGAGAGCAGGGTACAACAAAATTTTGGAAGGTATACCATCCTAGGCGCTAAAATAAAATAGTGGACAAACGATATGGTGCAGTCACTTATTCAAAAGACTTCAGTGTTGTTCCATCTGTTGATAATTTGCTTAATTTCAACGATGCAGTGCATGCAAATAAAGAAAAAATATATATAGTGTGATACAGTTTTAAGTGAACAAATTTTCTTCATGAATTACATATAATGTAATTCTATAAGTGATAATTTATATAAGTGACTGCAGCATATCGTTTGTCCACTATTTTATTTTAGCGCCTAGGATGGTATACCTTCCAAAATGTTGTTGTATCTAGGCTTGTATGTAGATGTTTGGTGACATCTAGGGAGGCAGACCATCTACGGCAGCTTTTTTTGTTTTAGCGCCATTTAGCAGGGATTCGCCACAATTTTTGTTTCATGTGAGAGCAGGTGCCCCTTTCCCATACTCCCCACCATGCACAGACACCCTCTAACTGACAGCCCTCATCCCCCACTGTTTCCCCCAATCCAGTACCTACCTTGCCTTCTATCTTGAGCCCATATCATCCTAAAATGCATAGTAATACCATGGGCAGTGCTTTAAACAGCAAACGAGAGTTGATGACCATTTCCTCACTTTAATGCTGACAAATTTTCTCATTAGGGGCTACATGTTGGATCTACTTAACACTGCCACCTTATTTAAAGTGGACAGTAACAGGTTCCAATGTATAGGTCAAAAAAATAAAAAAAAATTGACTTGACAATGGTCGGCACATTTTTGTTATTTTCTCTGACGTCCTAGTGGATGCTGGGAACTCCGAAAGGACCATGGGGAATAGCGGCTCCGCAGGAGATTGGGCACAAAAGTAAAAGCTTTAGGACTACCTGGTGTGCACTGGCTCCTCCCCCTATGACCCTCCTCCAAGCCTCAGTTAGATTTTTGTGCCCGAACGAGAAGGGTGCACACTAGGTGGCTCTCCTGAGCTGCTTAGTGAAAAAGTTTAAGTATAGGTTTTTTATTTTCAGTGAGTCCTGCTGGCAACAGGTTCACTGCACCGAGGGACTAAGGGGAGAAGAAGCGAACTCACCTGCATGCAGAGTGGATTGGGCTTCTTAGACTACTGGACATTAGCTCCAGAGGGACGATCACAGGCCCAGCCATGGATGGGTCCCAGAGCCGCGCCGCCGGCCCCCTTACAGAGCCAGAAGAGGTCCGGGAAATCGGCGGCAGAAGACGTCCTGTCTTCAATAAGGTAGCGCACAGCACCGCAGCTGTGCGCCATTGCTCTCAGCACACTTCACACTCCGGTCACTGAGGGTGCAGGGCGCCCTGAGACGCAATAAAAACACCTTAGATGGCGAAAAATACATCACATATAGCTCCTGGGCTATATGGATGCATTTAACCCCGGCCAGTTTTTCCTTAAAAAAGCGGGAGAAAGGCCGCCGAGAAGGGGGCGGAGCCTATCTCCTCAGCACACAAGCGCCATTTTCCTCACAGCTCCGCTGGAAGGACGTCTCCCTGACTCTCCCCTGCAGTCCTGCACTACAGAAACAGGGTAAAACAAGAGAGGGGGGGGGGGCACTAATTTGGCAGATTAATCAATACAGCAGCTATATAAGGGAAAAACACTTATAGAAGGTTATCCCTGTATATATATAGCGCTCTGGTGTGTGCTGGCAAACTCTCCCTCTGTCTCCCCAAAGGGCTAGTGGGGTCCTGTCCTCTATCAGAGCATTCCCTGTGTGTGTGCTGTGTGTCGGTACGTTGTGTCGACATGTATGAGGAAAATGGTGTGGAGGCGGAGCAATTGCCTGTAATAGTGATGTCACCCCCTAGGGAGTCGACACCTAACTGGATGGTCTTATGGAAGGAATTACGTGATAGCGTCAGCACTTTACAAAAGACTGTTGACGACATGAGACAGCCGGCAAATCAGTTATTACCTGTCCAGGCGTCTCAAACACCGTCAGGGGCTCTAAAGCGCCCGTTACCTCAGATGGTCGACACAGACCCAGACACGGACACTGACTCCAGTGTCGACGGTGAGGAAACAAACGTGTTTTCCAGTAGGGCCACACGTTACATGATCACGGCAATGAAGGAGGTTTTGAACATTTCTGATACTACAAGTACCACAAAAAAGGGTTTTATGTGGGGTGTGAAAAAACTACCCGTAGTTTTTCCTGAATCAGATTAATTAAATGAGGTGTGTGATGAAGCGTGGGTTTCCCCCGATAAAAAACTGCTAATTTCTAAAAAATTATTGGCATTATACCCTTTCCCGCCAGAGGTTAGGGCGCGTTGGGAAACACCCCCTAGGGTAGATAAGGCGCTCACACGCTTATCAAAACAAGTGGCGTTACCGTCTCCTGATACGGCCGCCCTCAAGGAGCCAGCTGATAGGAAGCTGGAAAATATCCTAAAAAGTATATACACACATACTGGTGTTATACTGCGACCAGCAATCGCCTCAGCCTGGATGTGCAGTGCTGGGGTGGCTTGGTCGGATTCCCTGACTGAAAATATTGATACCCTGGACAGGGACAGTATATTATTGACTATAGAGCATTTAAAGGATGCATTTCTATATATGCGAGATGCACAGAGGGATATTTGCACTCTGGCATCAAGAGTAAGTGCGCTGTCCATTTCTGCCAGAAGAGGGTTATGGACGCGACAGTGGTCAGGTGATGCGGATTCCAAACGGCATATGGAAGTATTGCCGTATAAAGGGGAGGAGTTATTTGGGGTCGGTCTATCGGACCTGGTGGCCACGGCAACGGCTGGGAAATCCACCTTTTTACCCCAGGTCACCTCTCAGCAGAAAAAGACACTGTCTTTTCAGGCTCAGTCCTTTCGTCCCCATAAGGGCAAGCGGGCAAAAGGCCACTCATATCTGCCCCGGGGCAGAGGAAGGGGAAAAAGACTGCAGCAGGCAGCCTCTTCCCAGGAACAGAAGCCCTCCCCCGCTTCTGCCAAGTCCTCAGCATGACGCTGGGGCCTTACAAGCGGACTCAGGTACGGTGGGGGGTCGTCTCAAAAATTTCAGCGCGCAGTGGGCTCACTCGCAAGTGGACCCCTGGATCCTGCAGGTAGTATCTCAGGGGTACAAATTGGAATTCGAGACGTCTCCCCCTCGCCGGTTCCTGAAGTCTGCTTTACCAACGTCTCCCTCCGACAGGGAGGCGGTATTGGAAGCCATTCACAAGCTGTATTCCCAGCAGGTGATAATCAAGGTACCCCTCCTACAACAGGGAAAGGGGTATTATTCCACGCTGTTTGTGGTACCGAAGCCGGACGGCTCGGTGAGACCTATTTTAAATCTGAAATCCTTGAACACTTACATACAAAGGTTCAAATTCAAGATGGAGTCACTTCAGTGATAGCGAACCTGGAAGAAGGGGACTATATGGTGTCTCTGGACATCAAGGATGCTTACCTCCATGTCCCAATTTGCCCTTCTCACCAAGGGTACCTCAGGTTTGTGGTACAGAACGGTCACTATCAGTTTCAGACGCTGCCGTTTGGATTGTCCACGGCACCCCGGGTCTTTACCAAGGTAATGGCCGAAATGATGATGATTCTTCGAAGAAAAGGCGTCTTAATTATCCCTTACTTGGACGATCTCCTGATAAGGGCAAGGTCCAGGGAACAGTTAGAGGTCGGAGTAGCACTATCTCAAGTAGTGCTACGACAGCACGGGTGGATTCTAAATATTCCAAAATCGCAGCTGATTCCGACGAAACGTCTGCTGTTCCTAGGGATGATTCTGGACACAGTCCAGAAAAAGGTGTTTCTCCCGGAGGAGAAAGCCAGGGAGTTATCCGAGCTAGTCAGGAACCTCCTAAAACCAGGCCAAGTGTCAGTGCATCAATGCACAAGGGTCCTGGGAAAAATGGTGGCTTCTTACGAAGCGATTCCATTCGGCAGACTCAACGCAAGAACTTTTCAGTGGGATCTGCTGGACAAATGGTCCGGATCGCATCTTCAGATGCATCAGCGGATAACCCTGTCTCCAAGGACAAGGGTGTCTCTCCTGTGGTGGTTGCAGAGTGCTCATCTTCTAGAGGGCCGCAGATTCGGCATTCAGGACTGGGTCCTGGTGACCACGGATGCCAGCCTGAGAGGCTGGGGAGCAGTCACACAGGGAAGAAATTTCCAGGGCTTGTGGTCAAGCATGGAAACGTCATTTCACATAAATATCCTGGAACTAAGGGCCATTTACAATGCCCTAAAAGTCAAGCAAGGCCTCTGCTTCAGGGTCAGCCGGTGTTGATCCAGTCGGACAACATCACGGCAGTCGCCCACGTAAACAAACAGGGCGGCACAAGAAGCAGGAGGGCAATGGCAGAAGTTGCAAGGATTCTTCGCTGGGCGGAAAATCATGTGATAGCACTGTCAGCAGTGTTCATTCCGGGAGTGGACAACTGGGAAGCAGACTTCCTCAGCAGACACGACCTCCACCCGGGGGAGTGGGGACTTCACCCAGAAGTCTTCCACATGATTGTGAACCGTTGGGAAAAACCAAAGGTGGACATGATGGCGTCCCGCCTCAACAAAAAACTAGACAGATATTGCGCCAGGTCAAGGGACCCTCAGGCAATAGCTGTGGACGCTCTGGTAACACCGTGGGTGTACCAGTCAGTGTATGTGTTCCCTCCTCTGCCTCTCATACCCAAGGTACTGAGAATCATAAGAAGGAGAGGAGTAAGGACTATACTCGTGGCTCCGGATTGGCCAAGAAGGACTTGGTACCCGGAACTTCAAGAGATGCTCACGGAGGACCCGTGGCCTCTACCTCTAAGAAAGGACCTGCTCCAGCAGGGACCCTGTCTGTTCCAAGACTTACCGCGGCTGCGTTTGACAGCATGGCGGTTTTCCTGAAGGAAAAAGGCATTCCGGATGAAGTCATCCCTACCCTGATCAAAGCCAGGAAGGATGTAACCGTGCAACATTATCACCGTATTTGGCGTAAATATGTTGCGTGGTGTGAGGCCAGGAAGGCCCCTACAGAGGAATTTCAACTGGGTCGTTTCCTGCATTTCCTGCAAACAGGACTGTCTATGGGCCTAAAATTAGGGTCCATTAAGGTTCAAATTTCGGCCCTGTCGATTTTCTTCCAGAAAGAACTGGCTTCAGTTCCTGAAGTTCAGACGTTTGTCAAGGGGGTACTGCATATACAGCCTCCTTTTGTGCCTCCAGTGGCACCTTGGGATCTCAATGTAGTTTTGGGGTTCCTAAAATCACATTGGTTTGAACCACTCACCACTGTGGACTTAAAATATCTCACATGGAAAGTGGTAATGCTGTTAGCCCTGGCTTCAGCCAGGCGTGTTTCAGAATTGGCGGCTTTATCCTATAAAAGCCCTTACCTAATTTTTCATACGGACAGGGCAGAATTGTGGACTCGTCCTCAATTTCTCCCTAAGGTGGTTTCAGCGTTTCACTTAAACCAGCCTATTGTGGTACCTGCGGCTACTAGGGACTTGGAGGACTCCAAGTTGCTGGACGTAGTCAGGGCCCTGAAAATATATGTTTCCAGGACTGCTGGAGTCAGAAAATCTGACTCGCTGTTTATCCTGTATGCACCCAACAAGCTGGGTGCTCCTGCTTCTAAGCAGACTATTGCTCGTTGGATTTGTAGTACAATTCAGCTTGCACATTCGGTGGCAGGCCTGCCACAGCCAAAATCTGTAAAAGCCCATTCCACAAGGAAAGTGGGCTCATCTTGGGCGGCTGCCCGAGGGGTCTCGGCTTTACAACTTTGCCGAGCAGCTACTTGGTCAGGGGCAAACACGTTTGCTAAATTCTACAAATTTGATACCCTGGCTGAGGAGGACCTGGAGTTCTCTCATTCGGTGCTGCAGAGTCATCCGCACTCTCCCGCCCGTTTGGGAGCTTTGGTATAATCCCCATGGTCCTTTCGGAGTTCCCAGCATCCACTAGGACGTCAGAGAAAATAAGAATTTACTTACCGATAATTCTATTTCTCGTAGTCCGTAGTGGATGCTGGGCGCCCATCCCAAGTGCGGATTGTCTGCAATACTTGTACATAGTTATTGTTACAAAAATCGGGTTATTATTGTTGGGAGCCATCTTTTCAGAGGCTCCTCTGTTATCATACTGTTAACTGGGTTCAGATCACAAGTTATACGGTGTGATTGGTGTGGCTGGTATGAGTCTTACCCGGGATTCAAAATCCTTCCTTATTGTGTACGCTCGTCCGGGCACAGTATCCTAACTGAGGCTTGGAGGAGGGTCATAGGGGGAGGAGCCAGTGCACACCAGGTAGTCCTAAAGCTTTTACTTTTGTGCCCAGTCTCCTGCGGAGCCGCTATTCCCCATGGTCCTTTCGGAGTTCCCAGCATCCACTACGGACTACGAGAAATAGAATTATCGGTAAGTAAATTCTTATTTTCTCAACTCTTGCTTTATTTACTATCCAGGTAGACTACAATTGGGAATAGTAGCCTGTGGTGAGCGCAGCGAGTCACATTGCCCGAAGCATAGCGAGTGTATACGTTTGCACTAATTTTGGTCACATATTATGAAACATCTAAAATAACACCTCAAACGTACAAAACTTGTGGTGACCATTTGCGTGTCGACCTTTTACCCCTGTCAACCTAAACCGATGTCTACCTTCTACCCGTCGACCCTGCCAACCTAATGTATGCCGACAATATGGGGTCGACCTAATGACTGTCTACCCAGATGCTGTAGATCTTTTATACCGCACCTGACAGCAATACGTCTGCTGCGTCTTATTCAACTGTATGGAAACAGTTAAACCACTTGTGAATAGCCAATCATTCTATTACCAGGGCTCTGTGCCCACATGGCACAACATTATCGTTACTCTCTGGGCAGAGCATATGGCGCGTCATACCCTATCACACGTTTCTCCATTCTCTTTGTATAGGCTTTTGTCTTTCAGTGTCCACTCTATGTCCTCCAATACATTTCTCAGGTTCCCTTGAGAACCTGCTTTTATAGGGAACAGCCTCTGTCACTTCATATACTACAAGGGCCTCTTTTTCACGGCATACATGCTGCAGCACGAGCAAAGATATAAAAAGGACACATCTGTATATTTCATGTTAACAAAATCCGCCTAATCTACTGGAAGCAATTTTGTCTTCTCTGTTCAGCCCCCTCCATTCTGATTACCCAAATTATCCTGAATAACATCTTGCTTGAAAACAATAATTGCAGCCATATTAATCTGTCCTCCTCCTGTTCACGTTCTTTCCTCCCCTGCCTAAAACTTTGCACTTAGTAGTTATAATAAGATAGTGAAAAACAAACCTTCAACAAACCTGTGTAAATACAGCTGGATGGTTATAAAGTAAACTTTGCAAGCAAAAAACGAGATTTATGGTAAGAACTTACCGTTGTTAAATCTCTTTCTGCGAAGTACACTGGGCTCCACAGGAATGACATTGGGGTGTAGAGTAGGATCTTGATCCGAGCCACCAACAGGCTCAAAGCTTTGACCTTCTTCCCAAGATGCATAGCGCCGACTCCTCTATAACCCCGCCTCCGTGCACAGGAGCTCAGTTTTTGTTAACCAGTCCAATGCAGTAGCAGGTAAAAGACGACAACCGTTAGTAGCCACATACACCACATTCTCACGACAGGAGAAGGTGTCAGCGGCTAATGCCATACCAACTCAAAGAAGCCAAGGGCGTCAGGGTGGGCGCCCTGTGGAGTCCAGTGTACCTCGCAGAAACAGATTTAACAACGGTATGTTCTTACCATAAATCTCGTTTTCTGCTGCGGGGTACACTGGGCTCCACAGGAATGACATTGGGGATGTCCTAAAGCAGTTCCTTATGGGAGGGGATGCACTGTAGCGTGCAGAAAAACCCGGCGTCCAAAGGAAGCATCCTTGGAGGCGGAAGTATCGAAGGCATAGAACCTTATGAACGTGTTCACTGAGGACCACGTAGCCACCTTGCACAATTGTTCAAGGGCGCACCACAGCGGGCCGCCCAAGGAGGTCCAACCGACCGAGTAGAATGGGCCTTTATAGTAGCAGGAGCTGGAAGGTCAGCCTGTACATAAGCATGTGCAATCACCATTCTAATCCATCTGGCCAGGGTCTGCTTGTGAGCAGGCCAGCCACGTTTGTGAAAACCAAACAGAACAAAGAGAGAATCCGACTTCCTGATGGAGGAAGTTCTCTTCACACGGATATGGAGAGCCCGTACCACAACCAAAGACCGCTCTTTGGTAGACCATTCAGGAGAGGCCAAGGCCGGAACCACAGTATCCTGATTAAGGTGGAAAGAAGAAACCACCTTAGGTAAATACCCGGGACGTGTTCTAAGAACCGCCCGATCACAGTGAAAAATCAGATATGGTGACCTGCAAGACAAGGCACCCAAATCAGACACCCTTCTAGCAGAGGCAATAGCCAGCAGAAACAATACCTCAAGAGAAAGCCCCTTAAGGTCCGCAGATTCAAGAGGCTCAAATGGAGACTCTTGCAACGCCTCCAATACCACCGACAAGTCCCAAGGGGCCACATGTGGGATATAGGGAGGTTGAATCCGCAACACACCCCGGAGTAAACGTATGTACATCAGGTAAAGTCGCAATTTTTCTCTGAAACCAACCCGACAAGGCAGAAATATGAACCTTGATGGAGGCCAGACGAAGGCCCAAGTCCAGGCTCTGTTGTAGGAAGGCCAAAAGTTTGGCCGTACTAAACTTGTAAGCGTCATGATTGTCAGATGCGCACCAAGCAAAGTAAGAATTCCAGACCCTATGGTAAATCCGAGCAGATGCCGCTGTCGGGATACTGACAACTGGCATCCCGTTCGCCGGGAATAATAAGAATTTACTTACCGATAATTCTATTTCTCTGACGTCCTAAGTGGATGCTGGGGACTCCGTCAGGACCATGGGGATTAGCGGCTCCGCAGGAGACAGGGCACAAAAGTAAAAGCTTTAGGATCAGGTGGTGTGCACTGGCTCCTCCCCCTATGACCCTCCTCCAAGCCTCAGTTAGATTTTTGTGCCCGGCCGAGAAGGGTGCAATCTGGGTGGCTCTCCTAAAGAGCTGCTTAGAGTAAAAGCATTTAAAGGATGCATTTCTATATATGCGAGATGCACAGAGGGATATTTGCACTCTGGCATCAAGAGTAAGTGCGATGTCCATATCTGCCAGAAGATGTTTATGGACACGACAGTGGTCAGGTGATGCAGATTCCAAACGGCACATGGAAGTATTGCCGTATAAAGGGGAGGAGTTATTTGGGGTCGGTCCATCGGACTTGGCGGCCTCGGCAACAGCTGGAAAATCCACCTTTTTTTTTACCCCAAATCACATCTCAGCAGAAAAAGACACCGTCTTTTCAGCCTCAGTCCTTTCGTCCCCATAAGGGCAAGCGGGCAAAAGGCCAGTCATATCTGCCCAGGGATAGAGGAAAGGGAAGAAGACTGCAGCAGGCAGCCCATTCCCAGGAACAGAAGCCCTCCACAGCTTCTGCCAAGTCCTCAGCATGACGCTGGGGCCGTACAAGCGGACTCAAGTGCGGTGGGGGGTCGTCTCAAGAGTTTCAGCGCGTAGTGGGCTCACTCGCAAGTGGACCCCTGGATCCTACAAGTAGTATCCCAGGGGTACAGACTGGAGATTCGAGACGTCTCCCCCTCGCAGGCTCCTGATGTCTGCTTTACCAACGTCTTCCTCCGACAGGGAGGCAGTATTGGAAACAATTCACAAGCTGTATTCCCAGCAGGTGATAATCAAAGTACCCCTCCTACAACAAGGAAAGGGGTATTATTCCACACTATATTGTGGTACTGAAGCCAGACGGCTCGGTGAGACCTATTCTAAATGGGAAATCTTTGAACACTTACATACAAAGGTTCAAATCAAGATGGAGTCACTCAGAGCAGTGATAGCGAACCAGGAAGAAGGGGACTATATGGTGTCCCTGGACATCAAGGATGCTTACCTCCATGTCCCAAATTGCCCTTCTCACCAAGGGTACCTCAGGTTCGTGGTACGGAACTGTCACTATCAGTTTCAGACGCTGCCTTTTGGATTGTCCACGGCACCCCGGGTCTTTACCAAAGTAATGGCCGAAATGATGATTCTTCTTCAAAGAAAAGGCGTCTTAATTATCCCTTACTTGGGCGATCTCCTGATAAGGGCAAGGTCCAGAGAACAGTTGGAAGTCGGAGTAGCACTATCTCAAGTAGTTCTACGACAGCACGGGTGGATTCTAAATATCCAAAATCGCAGCCGTTTCCGACGACACGTCTGCTGTTCCTAGGGATGGTTCTGGACACAGTCCAGAAAAAGGTGTTTCTCCCGGAGGAGAAAGCCAGGGAGTTATCCGAGCTAGTCAGGAACCTCCTAAAACCAGGAAAAGTGTCAGTGCATCATTGCACAAGAGTCCTGGGAAAAATGGTGGCTTATTACGAAGCGATTCCATTCGGCAGATTCCATGCAAGAACTTTTTAGTGGGATCTGCTGGACAAATGGTCCGGATCGCATTTTCAGATGCATCAGCGGATAACCCTATCTCCAAGGACAAGGGTGTCTCTCCTGTGGTGGTTACAGAGTGCTCATCTTCTAGAGGGCCGCAGATTCGGCATTCAGGATTGGATGCTGGTGACCACGGAGGCCAGCCTGAGAGGCTGGGGAGCAGTCACACAGGGAAAAAATTTCCAGGGAGTGTGATCAAGTCTGGAGATTTTTCTCCACATAAATATACTGGAGCTAAGGGCAATTTACAATGCTCTAAGCTTAGCAAGACCTCTGCTTCAAGGTCAGCCGGTATTGATCCAGTGGGACAACATCACGGCAGTCGCCCACGTAAACAGACAGGGCGGCACAAGAAGCAGGAGGGCAATGGCAGAAACTGCAAGGATTTTTCGCTGGGCGGAAAATCATGTGATAGCACTGTCAGCAGTGTTCATTCCGGGAGTGGACAACTGGGAAGCAGACTTCCTCAGCAGGCACAACCTCCACCCGGGAGAGTGGGGACTTCATCGGGAAGTCTTCCACATGATTGTGAACCGTTGGAAAAGACCAAAGGTGGACATGATGGCGTCCCGCCTGAACAAAAAACTGGACAAGTATTGCGCCAGGTCAAAAGACCCTCAGGCAATAGCTGTGGACGTTCTGGTAACACCGTGGGTGTACCAGTCGGTGTATGTCTTCCCTCCTCTGCTTCTCATACCCAAGGTATTGAGAATTATAAGACGTAGAGGAGTAAGAACTATACTCGTGGCTCCGGATTGGCCAAGAAGGACTTGGTACCCGGAACTTCAAGAGATGCTCACAGAGGACTCATGGCCTCTGCCGCTAAGAAGGGACTTGCTTCAGCAAGTACCATGTCTGTTCCAAGACTTACCGCGGCTGCGTTTGACGGCATGGCGGTTGAACGCTGGATCCTAAGGGAAAAAGGCATTCCGGAAGAGGTCATTCCTACCCTGGTCAAAGCCAGGAAGGAGGTGACCGCACAACATTATCACCACATGTGGCGAAAATATGTTGCGTGGTGTGAGGCCAGGAAGGCCCCATGAAGAAATTTCAACTCGGTCGTTTCCTGCATTTCCTGCAAACAGGAGTGTCTATGGGCCTCAAATTGGGGTCCATTAAGGTTCAAATTTCGGCCCTGTCGATTTTCTTCCAGAAAGAATTGGCTTCAGTTCCTGAAGTCCAGAAGTTTGTCAAGGGAGTACTGCATATACAACCCCGTTTTGTGCCTCCAGTGGCACTGTGGGATCTCAACGTAGTTCTGGGATTCCTAAAATCACATTGGTTTAAACCGCTCAAATCTGTGGATTTGAAATATCTCACAGGGAAAGTGACCATGCTGTTGGCCCTGGCCTCGGCCAGGCGAGTGTCAGAATTGGCGGCGTTTGTCTCAAAAAAGCCCATATCTGATTGTCCATTCGGACAGGGCAGAGCTGCGGACTCATCCCCAGTTTCTCCCTAAGGTGGTGTCAGTGTTTCACCCGAACCAGCTTATTGTGGTACCTGCGGCTACTAGGGACTTGGAGGACTCCAAGTTGATAGATGTTGTCAGGGCCCTGAAAATATAGTTTCCAGGACGGCTGGAGTCAGGAAAACTGACTTGCTGTTATCCTGTATGCACCCAACAAACTGGGTGCTCTTGCTTCTAAGCAGACGATTGCTAGTTGGATGTGTAGTACAATTCAGCTTGCGCATTCTGTGGCAGGCCTGCCACAGCCAAAATATGTAAATGCCCATTCCACAAGGAAGGTGGGCTCATCTTGGGCGGCTGCCCGAGGGGTCTCGGCTTTACAACTTTGCCGAGCTGATACTTGGTCAGGGGCACACCCTGACTGAGGAGGACCTGGAGTTCTCTCATTCGGTGCTGCAGAGTCATCCGCACTCTCCCGCCCGTTTGGGAGCTTTGGTATAATCCCCATGGTCCTGACGGAGTCCCCAGCATCCACTTAGGACGTCAGAGAAAATAAGAATTTACTTACCGATAATTCTATTTCTCGTAGTCCGTAGTGGATGCTGGGCGCCCATCCCAAGTGCGGATTGTCTGCAATACTTGTACATAGTTATTGTTACAAAAATCGGGTTATTATTGTTGTGAGACATCTTTTCAGATGCTCCGCTGTTATCATGCTGTTAACTGGGTTCAGATCACAGGTTGTACAGTGTGATTGGTGTGGCTGGTATGAGTCTTACCCGGGATTCAAAATCCTTCCTTATTGTGTACGCTCGTCCGGGCACAGTATCCTAACTGAGGCTTGGAGGAGGGTCATAGGGGGAGGAGCCAGTGCACACCACCTGATCCTAAAGCTTTTACTTTTGTGCCCAGTCTCCTGCGGAGCCGCTAATCCCCATGGTCCTGACGGAGTCCCCAGCATCCACTACGGACTACGAGTAATAGAATTATCGGTAAGTAAATTCTTATTTTCTCATAGTCCGTAGTGGATGCTGGGAACTCCGAAAGGACCATGGGGAATAGCGGCTCTGCAGGAGACTGGGCACAAAAGTAAAAGCTTTAGGACTAGCTGGTGTGCACTGGCTCCTCCCCCTATGACCCTCCTCCAAGCCTCAGTTAGGATACTGTGCCCGGACGAGCGTACACAATAAGGAAGGATTTTGAATCCCGGGTAAGACTCATACCAGCCACACCAATCACACCGTACAACCTGTGATCTGAACCCAGTTAACAGCATGATAACAGAGGAGCCTCTGAAAAGATGGCTCACAACAATAATAACCCGATTTTTGTAACTATGTACAAGTATTGCAGACAATCCGCACTTGGGATGGGCGCCCAGCATCCACTACGGACTATGAGAAATAGAATTATCGGTAAGTAAATTCTTATTTTCTCTGACGTCCTAGTGGATGCTGGGAACTCCGAAAGGACCATGGGGATTATACCAAAGCTCCCAAACGGGCGGGAGAGTGCGGATGACTCTGCAGCACCAAATGAGAGAACTCCAGGTCCTCCTCAGCCAGGGTATCAATTTTGTAGAATTTTACAAACGTATTTGCTCCTGACCAAGTAGCTGCTCGGCAAAGTTGTAAAGCCGAGACCCCTCGGGCAGCCGCCCAAGATGAGCCCATCTTCCTTGTGGAGTGGGCATTACAGATTTTTGGCTGTGGCAGGCCTGCCACCGAATGTGCAAGCTGAATTGTACTACAATTCCAACGAGCAATAGTCTGCTTAGAAGCAGGAGCACCCAGCTTGTTGGGTGCCTACAGGATAAACCGCGAGTCAGATTTTCTGACTCCAGCCGTCCTAGAAACATATATTTTCAGGGCCCTGACAACGTCTAGCAACTTGGAGTCCTCCAAGTCCCTAGTAGCCGCAGGCACCACAATAGGTTGGTTCAGGTGAAACGCTGAAACCACCTTAGGGAGAAACTGAGGACGAGTCCTCAATTCCGCCCTGTCCGAATGGAAAATCAGATAAGGGCTTTTACAGGATAAAGCCGCCAATTCTGACACGCGCCTGGCCCAGGCCAGGGCCAACAGCATGACCACTTTCCATGTGAGATATTTTAACTCCACAGATTTAAGTGGTTCAAACCAATGTGACTTTTTGGAACCCAAAAACTACATTGAGATCCCAAGGTGCCACTGGAGGCACAAAAGGAGGCTGTATATGCAGTACCCCTTTTACAACGTCTGAACTTCAGGGACTGAAGCTAGTTCTTTTTGGAAGAAAATTGACAGGGCCGAAATTTGAACCTTAATGGACCCCAATTTCAGGCCCATAGACACTCCTGTTTGCAGGAAATGTAGGAATCGACCCAGTTGAATTTCCTCCGTCGGGCCTTACTGGCCTCGCACCACGCAACATATTTTTGCCAAATGCGGTGATAATGTTTTGCGGTTACATCCTTCCTGGCTTTGATCAGGATAGGGATGACTTCATCCGGAATACCTTTTTTCCTTCAGGATCCGGCGTTCAACCGCCATGCCGTCAAATGCAGTCGCGGTAAGTCTTGGAACAGACAGGGTCCTTGCTGAAGCAGGTCCCTTCTTAGAGGTAGAGGCCACGGATCCTCCGTGAGCATTTTTTGAAGTTCCGGTTACCAAGTCCTTCTTGGCCAATCCGGAGCCACGAATATAATGCTTACTCCTCTCCATCTTATCAATCTCAGTACCTTGGGTATGAGAGGCAGATGAGGGAACACATACACTGACTGGTACACCCACGGTGTTACCAGAGCGTCTACAGCTATTGCCTGAGGGTCCCTTGACCTGGCGCAATACCTGTCGAGTTTTTCCCAACGGTTTATAATCATGTGGAAGACTTCTGGGTGAAGTCCCCACTCTCCCGGGTGGAGGTCGTGTCTGCTGAGGAAGTCTGCTTCCCAGTTGTCCACTCCCGGAATTGCTGACAGTGCTATCACATGATTTTCCGCCCAGCGAAGAATCCTTGCAGCTTCTGCCATTGCCCTCCTGCTTCTTGTGCCACCCTGTCTGTTTACGTGGGTGACTGCCGTGATGTTGTCCGACTGGATCAACACCGGCTGACCTTGAAGCAGAGGTCTTGTTAAGCTTAGAGCATTGTAAATGGCCCTTAGCTTCAGGATATTTATGTGAAGTGATGTCTCCAGGCTTGACCATAAGCCCTGGAAATTCCTTCCCTGTGTGACTGCTCCCCAGCCTCGCAGGCTGGCATCCGTGGTCACCAGGACCCAGTCCTGAATGCCGAATCTGCGGCCCTCTAGAAGATGAGCACTCTGCAACCAACACAGGAGGGACACCCTTGTTCTTGGTGACAGGGTTATCCGCTGATGCATCTGAAGATGCGACCCGGACCATTTGTCCAGCAGGTCCCACTGGAAAGTTCTTGCGTGGAATCTGCCGAATGGGATTGCTTCGTAGGAAGCCACCATTTTACCCAGAACCCTTGTGCATTGATGCACTGAGACTTGGCTCGGTTTTAGGAGGTTCCTGACTAGCTCGGATAACTCCCTGGCTTTCTCCTCCGGGAGAAACACCTTTTTCTGGACTGTGTCCAGGATCATCCCTAGGAACAGAAGACGAGTCGTCGGAACCAGCTGCGATTTTGGAATATTGAGAATCCAATCGTGCTGCCGCAACACTACCTGAGATAGTGCTACACCGACCTCCAACTGTTCCCTGGATCTTACCCTTATCAGGGAATCGTCCAAGTAAGGGTTAACTAAAATTCCCTTCCTTCGAAGGAATATTATCATTTCGGCCATTACCTTGGTAAAGACCCGGGGTGCCGTGGACCATCCATACGGCAGCGTCTGAACTGATAGTGACAGTTCTGTACCATAAACCTGAGGTACCCTTGTTGAGAAGGGTAAATTTGGACATGAAGGTAAGCATCCTTGATGTCCCGAGACATCATGTAGTCCCCTTCTTCCAGGTTCGCAATCACTGCTCTGAGTGGCTCAATCTTGAATTTGAACCTCTGTATGTAAGTGTTCAAAGATTTTAGAATCGGTCTCACCGAGCCGTCCGGCTTCGGTACCACAACAGTGTGGAATAATACCCCGTTCCCTGTTGCAGGAGGGGTACCTTGATTATCACCTGCTGGGAATACAGCTTGTGAATGGCTTCCAAAACTGTCTCCCTGTCAGAAGGAGACATCGGTAAAGCCGACTTTAGGAAACGGCGAGGGGGAGACGTCTCGAATTCCAATTTGTACCCGAGATATCACCTGAAGGATCCAGGGGTCTACTTGCCAGTGAGCCCACTGCGCGCTGAAATTCATTGAGACGGGCCCCCCACCTTGCCTGATTCTGCTTGTAAAGCCCCAGCGTCATACTGAGGGCTTGGCAGAGGCGGGAGAGGGTTTCTGTTCCTGGGAACTGGCTGATTTCTGCAGCCTTTTTCCTCTCCCTCTGAAAGACCGACCCCAAATAACTCCTCCCCTTAATAAGGCAATACTTCCAAATGCCGTTTGAAATCCGCATCACCTGACCACTGTCGTGTCCATAACCCTCTACTGGTAGAAATGGACAACGCACTTAGACTTGATGCCAGTCGGCAAATATTCCGCTGTGCATCACGCATATATAGAAATGCATCTTTTAACTGCTCTATAGGCAAAAATACACTGTCCCTATCTAGGGTATCAATATTTTCAGTCAGGGAATCCGACCACGCCAACCCAGCACTGCACATCCAGGCTGAGGCGATTGCTGGTCGCAGTATAACACCAGTATGTGTGTAAATACATTTTAGGATACCCTCCTGCTTTCTATCAGCAGGATCCTTAAGGGCGGCCATCTCAGGAGAGGGTAGAGCCCTTACAAGCGTGTGAGCGCTTTATCCACCCTAGGGGGTGTTTCCCAACGCACCCTAACCTCTGGCGGGAAAGGATATAATGCCAATAACATTTTAGAAATTATCAGTTGTTATCGGGGGAAACCCACGCATCATCACACACCTCATTTAATTTCTCAGATTCAGGAAAACTACAGGTAGTTTTTCCTCACCGAACATAATACCCCTTTTTGGTGGTACTCGTATTATCAGAAATGTGTAAAACATTTTTCATTGCCTCAATCATGTAACGTGTGGCCCTACTGGAAGTCACATTTGTCTCTTCACCGTCGACACTGGAGTCAGTATCCGTGTCGGCGTCTATATCTGCCATCTGAGGTAACGGGCGCTTTAGAGCCCCTGACGGCCTATGAGACGTCTGGACAGGCCCAAGCTGAGTAGCCGGCTGTCTCATGTCAACCACTGTCTTTTATACAGAGCTGACACTGTCACGTAATTCCTTCCAACAGTTCATCCACTCAGGTGTCGACCCCCTAGGGGGTGACATCACTATTACAGGCAATCTGCTCCGTCTCCACATCATTTTTCTCCTCATACATGTCGACACCAACGTACCGACATACAGCACACACACAGGGAATGCTCTGATAGAGGACAGGACCCCACTAGCCCTTTGGGGAGACAGAGGGAGAGTTTGCCAGCACACACCAGAGCGCTATATATATATACAGGGATAACCTTATATAAGTGTTTTTCCCCTTATAGCTGCTGTATTGTTTATACTGCGCGTAATTAGTGCCCCCCCTCTCTTTTTTAACCCTTTCTGTAGTGTAGTGACTGCAGGGGAGGGCCAGGGAGCTTCCCTCCAACGGAGCTGTGAGGGAAAATGGCGCCAGTGTGCTGAGGAGATAGGCTCCGCCCCCTTACCGGCGGCCTTATCTCCCGTTTTTCTATGTATTCTGGCAGGGGTTAAATGCATCCATATAGCCCAGGAGCTATATGTGATGTATTTTTTTTGCCATCTAAGGTATTTTTATTGCGTCTCAGGGCGCTCCCCCCCAGTGCCCTGCACCCTCAGTGACCGGAGTGTGAAGTGTGCTGAGAGCAATGGCGCACAGCTGCGGTGCTGTGCGCTACCTTATTGAAGACAGGACGTCTTCTGCCGCCGATTTTCCGGACCTCTTCTGCTCTTCTGGCTCTGTAAGGGGGACGGCGGCGCGGCTCTGGGACCCATCCATGGCTGGGCCTGTGATCGTCCCTCTGGAGCTAATGTCCAGTAGCCTAAGAAGCCCAATCCACTCTGCACGCAGGTGAGTTCGCTTCTTCTCCCCTTAGTCCCTCGATGCAGTGAGCCTGTTGCCAGCAGGACTCACTGAAAATAAAAAACCTAATTTAAACTTTTACTCTAAGCAGCTCAGGAGAGCCACCTAGATTGCACCCTTCTCGTTCGGGCACAAAAATCTAACTGAGGCTTGGAGGAGGGTCATAGGGGGAGGAGCCAGTGCACACCAGCTAGTCCTAAAGCTTTTACTTTTGTGCCCAGTCTCCTGCGGAGCCGCTATTCCCCATGGTCCTTTCGGAGTTCCCAGCATCCACTAGGACGTCAGAGAAACATATGTATTCCGTTACATCTGCCCCACCTGGAATGCAACATGGTTTTACCCAATTGCTAACAACTCTGAAATACCCCCAATATGTGTCAAATATTATAGGGTTGTGTAATTGTGCAGTTCCATCTCCTCTGCTACACCCACCTACCCCCTAATTGGAAGATTTTGAAACCGTAGCCCCTTCAGCGTGTATGAGTGAGGTGATATATAATTTAATCACCGAATATTGACGAGTGGAAGCTGTACCCGCTGACCCCCCCATTGTAGGCATCCCTGATTGATAAATAAAGAATGGGCAGTATGGATAGTGTAATGGTTAGCATTACTGCCTCACAGCACTGAGGTCATGGGTTCAATTCCCACCATGGCCCTAACTGTGTGGGTTTCATCCCATAATCCAAAAATATACTGGTAGATTACTTGGCTCCCAACAAAATTAACCCTAGTGTGTGCATGTGGTTGGGAATATAGACTGTAAGCTCCTCTGGGGCAGGGACTGATGTGAATGGCATAGTGCTGCCATGTGTTCCCTATATAAATAACTGGTAATCTTCTACATAAATGCAAAAGTGTCCTCCTGTCCTTCTATACAAATCCAGAGTTTACAAGCTATGATCGTGAAATCTTACCTGCGACCGTATTAAAACACAGCCAAGGCAACTAAAACAATTAGCTATCCCTAGCACCCCTGAGGGAGGGAGGGAGGGGGGGGGGGAGACAGCAGCACTAAGTATATCAGGAGACAGCATAACTCCGGAATTGCTGGAGCAATGTACTCAAAAAAAATCGGTACACATATGCCTTACAATCTGGGATAAACACTGTCATGGGAAGACACCCCTAGCACCCTCAGAGGTGAGGCAGCAGCACTGAGTATTTCAGCAGACAGCATAACTCTGGAATGCCTGCAGAAATTTACAACAAACTTGGTACACATATGACTTACACTCTGGAAACAAACACTGTGGGGGTCAGACACCCCTAGCACCCCCAGGGGTGGGACAGCAGCACAGAGTATGTCAGCAGACAGCATAACTGTGGAAGGCATGGAGCAATTTACACCAAACTTGGTACACATCTGACTTACAATCTGGGAACAAACTCTGTGGGGGTTAGACACCCCTAGCACACCTAGGGGTGGGACAGCAGCACAGAGTGTTTCAGAAGACAGCATAACTCCCGCATGCCTGGACCAATTTACAACAAACTTGCTACACATATGACTTACAAGTTGGGAACAAACACTGTGTGGGTAAGACACCCCTAGGGGTGAGGCAGAAGCACAGAGTTTTTCAGCAGACAGCATAACTCTGGAATTCCTGGAGCAATTTACACCAAACTTGCTACACATATGACTTACACTCTGGGAACAAACACTGTGGGGGAAAACACACCACTAGCACCCCTAGGGGTGAGCCAGCAGCACAGACTATATCATGACATACATGATATGTCAGTGATGACAGAGCTGCATGTGACAGGGCCAGTGACATGATGTGAGGAGGGGAATGGAGGTAGCACGAACCCACACACTGACAGTTATATAGTGGAAGTAGCATGGTCCCCCAGCAGCACAGAGCATATCAGGAGATATATAATGTGCTACGCTATATAAGAAACTGTAAATAAATCGATAATTTCTCAGGGGCACTGACATGATGTGAGGAGGGGAATGGAGGCAGCAGGAAATCACAGACTGAGAGTTGTATAGTGGGAAAAGCAGGGTCCCTTGGGGGGACCAAAAAGAGGTCAGGCCACTACACAAAGTGCATCAGGGAAGCAAGATATGCCTATATACTAGATCTCCAACCAACGTAAATTAACAAACAACTAACATTCTAATTTACCATACTCATCCCGTAGTGAAGCACGGTTATTCAGCTACAGTATCTACAATGTTATTTATACTGTATGTTTAATATTTACATTTATTTATGTAAACAGACATTCTTAAAATCCCAGGCAACGCCGGGTACCCCAGCTAGTAAATAATACAGAATAGGAAATACTGCTTGTCAGTAATTATTTATATATAATAGAAACAGTATCTATCTTGCAGAAAAGTAGGAATTGTATTGTGCAGCTGGTCCATACTGTAAATGAGGGACATTTTTAAGGACAGATATATCCAGGGGAAAATCTTTAACGTCCTGCACGGTCTCTAAATATGGACAGTTGGCTATTATGTGTGCCAGCAGGTGGAGGCAATATATGAAATGTATGTGCTGTCAGCTTACAAATTAGTAAATGCATATACTTGAAGGTGCCTGTATGTTTGAACTGGTTCATTTGCAGCAGTGTACTAATATTCCTCTTAGATGTAGGGCCAGATGTAATGAAGTCCGAGTTGGTCGGAAAGTGTGGGTTCCTGCGAAACTCGAGCGTTTTTTTAAAGCAGCAATCATTTACAAGGCATGGTTTTGCCTTGCACATGATTGCCGCGTTAAAAAAAAAAAAAAAGAGAAAAAAAGTCCGAGTTCAGCCAGGAACCCGCACCTCCGGCCAATTCTGACTTCATTACATCCGGCCTGTAATCTTTCTAAATGAACGGGCTACTCAGCCCAAATGATAAGTTGCTGGAACTTTTCTGAAGAGTGGTTTTGTCAAACTTACTGATGACTGTCAGGTCAGTGGGCGCGTGGACCCCATAAGGCAATGACTGTACGCAACATTACTAATATTTACAATGCTTTGCAAGGGGCCGTTCACTGTAGGACACTAAATAATGTAATTTAATGTGTGTGTGGTAGGGATGGCCATCGACCATCGATGATTCCTAATCATCGATGGTTTGTGGCCTATGTCGAATACTTTTGACATCGCTGCGAGAGAACCAGATGGTTTCCCTCCATCGATGACACAGCATAAACGAATATTTATTTATTTTTTTGCAAAGTGTCGGGACACGAAGCATAGCTCTGCCCCTGACACTATTAAGCTCCTCCCCCACCCTCTTTTTTTATTTAAGTGGGCCTCGGCACAGCCAGCACATTTCAGTTGTGGCCATCGAGTGATGCTAATCACTGATGGTTTGCCATAGATGGTTTATGTACCATCGATGGATATCACAGATGGTATCATCGATGGCAACCATCGATGGACAGCCCACAACGGCCATCCCTAGTGTGTGGTGCATTTTGTTTATCTCCCAGAGATCGCCTGTTTGTATGCACAATGAAGGATACAGTCGTACATGATCACTATTAAAAAGTGCAAGGTTGTTTCCCACCATCGATAGTAAGGAACAACCAGATATTTTATTCTCCTTTCTTCAATGTGTCAGAACACGTAGCATAGCTCCAACACCCGTGAAGCCCTGCCCCAGGTCACCGACTGGCCAGTAGCCCATTCCATAGTAAAGCAGGGATGACCATCGGTGAGTGAAACCATCAATGGTTCCCTAAAAGATGGTTTTATACCATAGATATATAACCTGGGATCCGGATTGAAAGTCGACAGTAACTAGGTTGACAATGGGGTCAATTCAATTCGGCAACTTAAGAATAGCGCCGGGAATTAGCTCCCGACGCTATTCAATTCAGCTGCTAGTGACCCGCAATTGTCGGGAATTCTTCTCTCATCCCCGGGGGATGAGAGAAGAAACCCGACAAAAGTGCTGCCTCGCGGCCGGCGCGAGGCTGATTCTGTCGGGAATCAGCATCGCCGCGGGTAGTTAAGTCGGAGAATGCCCGTTCTCCCGACAAAACTACCTGTTAAGTCGGCGAGAACGGGACATCGCCGACTTAACTGGAGCTGAATTGAATAGCGTCGGGAGCTAATTCCCGGCGCTATTCTTAAGTTGCCGAATAGAATCGACCCCAATGTCTAGGTCGACAGTAACTAGGTCGACAGGGTCTTTAGGTCGACATGAGTTTTTCACAATTTTTTTCTTCTTTTGAACCTTTTCATACTTAACGATCCACGTGGACTACGATTGGAACGGTAATCTGTGCCGAGTGAAACGAAGGCACCATGCCCGAAGCATGGCGAGCGAAGCGAGCCATGCGAGGGGACGCGGTGCACTAATTGGGGTTCCCGGTCACTCTACAAAGAAAACGACACCAAAATAACATTAAAAACTCATGTCGACCTTTTGACCTGTCGACCTAAAGACCCTGTCGATCAATAGTGGTCGACCTAGACATTGTCGACCTAGTTACTGTCGACTTTCAATACCACACCCATATAACCTACCGATTGCCATCCTTATCTAACCTGACTCCCAGCCTGCATCCAGTGAATGACTGTCAGCATGCTTATTGGTGGATGGACAGCCAGTCACTGTATGGAAGCATATGGAGAGACAGCACAGGCCAGCAGGAGGGGCAAATTATTGTTTTAGTTTTTTTAAGTGGTTTTGTGAATGGGTGGTTAGCAGCTTTACCCAGGGCCCACAATTGCTGTGAGACTGCCGTGGTTTTAAACAATCTAGAATTGAAGGGAACTAGTTCCCTTCGATCTCTCCAATCAGGATTGTATAAAGAAATATAATGACTGGAGAAGTATATGTCCTCCAGCTGCACGTGATGAGACCCACACTGCCGCACGCAGGGGGACAGGACAGTGTCACACCAGCTGGTTACCGGGCTGCTGCACAAGGTGCGACGCCCGGTACAGCCACAGAGTAAGCCCGCCACATGAACAACACGCCGGTAACCTGTTTCCAGGGTGACCGCAGAAGAAGAATCCCGGCGTCTTCCGGTGTCGGGAAGAGATTAGCGGAGCTGCCTCCTTACACTCCAGCAACGCGTCCTTATCATAGGAAGAACTACATCTCCCGACATCCTCTGCGCGCCGGGGGCGGAAACAAACTTTATTTAACCATAGCAAAACAGACACTTTGCCTTGTATTCTGCACAGCAGTGACCTGTGGGGAGGAACTCGTAAGGGAACAAGCGAGCGGCTCAAGGGCAAGCAGGACTGCACATTGCGCTGGAGCAGTATCCGGCCCCCTCTTCCCTTCCTGCACAGTCCAGCCTGCTGCCTGTCACTCTCAGCGCCTCCCCCGGCCCCGGATTGGGCAACGGCTACTTAACTGGGCTGCAGCCCCTTCAGGCTGCACACACATACGGTCAATGCTGTCATGTGACTCACTTGCAGATTGCTGCTGGGAGCAGCTCCAAAGCCTGCTGTCAGCCACCTCTCCCAGTCGCTCATCTTCTGTGGGACTACAAGTGCCAGCATGAGCTGGATGGGCATTCTGGCAGGACAGCTCACATAGCTGGGTCAGTGTGTGAGGGTCGATAAGCAGAAGGATGATGCTAGATTCAAGTGGCCTAAGGAACCTTTTCCGTCAGGGGGAGGAGCTACAACACAAGGGGGAGGAGCTAGGCCAGCGGCTAAGTTTCTCTACTATCCACGCCACCAACTATTACCTTTAGTAATCAAGTGGCGAGCGAAGCGAGCCATAAACAGAAGGCAGGCTTTGTGTCAGCACATAAATATGTGTGTGTGGGATGCACTGTATGGGGATGCAGTTAATTTACCTGCTGTTGAGATCCTGACCAGTGACGTGCGGTGGGGTAAAAACCCGGGGAGGCACTGCATAAATTATATAGGCGCAACCCCCCCCCCCCCACCCACACACACACACACACACACACACACACACACACACACACACCCCCCCCCCCCCTCCCCTCTTTCCGACCTTTACCTGCCCAGCTCCCTGCACCCCCCGAAATGCCGCCTGTCAGAATCCCCACCAAATCCCAGAGTTCCCACTCAGGTGGTGGTCCATGCCACCACCCAAGGGGGAATATAAGGCTGGGGCCCAGGGCCGGTGCAAGGTTTCTAGGCGTCCTAGGCAAAGCTACACAATACCGGAAATGTGGATAAAACCCCCAAACTAGGTTTTTACCGCATTTTCCTGTTAGTACATCCCGCAGGTTGGATATGGTATACTGGCAGTAAGGATGCTGGCAGTCAGAATACCGGTCCCAGCATTCCGACTGGCTGAAACCTGACAGGGGAGTTTAGGTAAGAGAACCCTAATCCTCCCCATAACTTGCCTGACCCTAATCTCTCCTCCAGCAGCCTAACCCTATTCCTCCCTTCCCACAGCCTAACCCTTACCTCCCCACCCCCTGTAGCCTAATCCTAACCTTCCCCACCCACTGCAGCCTAACCCTCACCTCCCCCTCCTGCAGGTTAACCCTAACCCCCCCCTGTAGCCTAACCCTAACCTTCCCTACCCCCTGTAGCCTAACCCTCACCTCCTCCCACAGCCTAACCCTAATCTCCCCACCCCCTGTAGCCTAACCATAACCTTCCCCGCCCCCTGCAGCCTAACCAAACTTTCGTTTGGGATCCCAGCTATTGGGATACTGCCGTCGGCATTCTGACCGCTGTCAGGATTCCGGAGATGGCATTTTGTCCGCCAGGATGCTGAATGCTGGAATCCCAGCCACAGTACATCCCCATCCCGCCCAGTGTGCTGACTTTTAGTGGGAACTTCAGGACAGGTTGCTGCTGTAATGCTGCAGATGTACCCAGGGTGCAGGGTCGGTTCTAGACCTTGTGGCTCCCAGGACGAAAGTTTCTTTTGGCACCCCCCCCCCCCCCCCCAGGTGAGATAGAGTTAGTGCGTGTACCAAAAATAGGGGCGTGGTTTCATAGGGAAGGGGCGTGGTCAGTTTTGCTCCCTGTATTTTTGCCCCGAGTAGCTGTTGTGCCCCCAGTACTGCACCCTCAGTAGTTGTGCCCCCAGTAGCTGCTGTGCCCCTTGCAGCTGTGCGCCCATTACTGCGCCATCAGTTGTGCCCCCAGTAGCTGTTGTGCCCCCTGCAGCTGTGCCACCAGTAGTTTTGCCCCCAGTACTGCGCCCTCAGTTGTGCCCCCATTAGTTGTTGTGCTCCCTGTAGCTGTGCCACCAGTAGTTTTGCCCCCAGTACTGCGCCCTCATTAGTTTTGCCCCCATTAGCTGTTGTGCCCCCAGTAGTTTTGCCCCCATTACTCTGCCCACCAGTAGGTGTGCCCCTAGTATAAAAAAAAAAAGAATACTCACCAGCCCCGTTCCTGTTTCCCGACCACTGCTGCTGTCCGTCTTCCGGCGCCGCTCCTCGGATCCATAGGCGCGCATCGACAGCAGAGGTCAATTATGACCCCTAGCGTCTATGACTGTCCTAAACTGCCGTGCATTGTGCGATGACGTCAGGCGCACCGCACGGCAGGCTCCAGTAGCAGGGAAAGATCCTCTCCGCGAAGGGAAACTAGACGCTACCTCACTGCGTGTCTAGTTTCCCTTCGCGGAGAGGACCTTTTCCTAACCACCGCCATCTGGACACAGTAGCGGCTCTTGCCACGGCGGCGGCGCCCTTGGGACAGCGGCGCCCCGGGCAAAAGTCCTGCTTGCCCGTGGCAAGAGCTGCTACTGCCAGGGTGTGCAAGAACCGCTAGCCCAGGGCTGGATTAAGCCTTTGGGAGGCCATAGGGCACTTAAGACAGGAGGGCCCTCTCCGTCATGTCAGCATCACATCCTTGGCTGTGCCTATCAGGCACCTTTCCAGAGCTTTGAGCATTTGGAAAATGCAGTCAAACCTTCAAAAACTGCAGTTTGCAAAGTTTTGATTGCATTTTAGTGTTAGCCCCCCCCCCTTTCCATGTACAGACACATGCAGAAGTTCCCCACGCACAATGCCCAGGACCATATTTGCAGCCACTTACCTACGTGAAGCAGGGCGGGGAGTACATACTGCTGGATGTGCAGACTACAGTGGGTGTAATGTGGCCAGGGAGAGGGAGGGGACAGGATCACATCTGCTGTTGCTGCTAGCCATTACTACATGTCCCTCTGTAAACTGCAGCTCAGCCTATACAGCTCCATGAGCTGAATATTCAGCACCCCTCACCCCTGGCTTGGTCTGGCTTGTGCCTCCTTATGCTTAGCCCAGTCCCATGCTGGGAACTGGCTGCAAACAGTAATAACTTTCTAGACACTTTGCACTGCATTTCTCCCCCACCACCTACGAGTCTACGACCTCCATTCACACTCACAGCACAGCCTAATAAATCACGCAGAGAGCGGCTGCCGCTGGGTAGATCACAGGGGAGGAGGTGTGTACAGTGGCATCTTCACATGCTGCTTAGTGCTAGGCTGCAAAAACTGAATAGTAAGAGGATCAAGGACGGACTTTGCTAGGGAGGAGGTGGAGGGGGCGAACGCCCCAATCGACCCTGCCTACGTTCCTCCATCAGTTACTGCTTTATTTACCATTCATGTTCGGGAGGGGGGTGAGGACTGCAGAGAGGAGCAGACAGTGTACATAAGAAGAGGCGGCTGCCAGGTAATATACACTTACACTGTCAGTGCTGCTGTGTGTGCCGGCTGATAACAGAGAGGCGGCTGTGGCATCCCTGCTCCGCTCCTCATCTCTTAAGGAAGATGAGGAGCTGAGCTAAGACCGTAATATAGGAGCACTCATCGACAGCGTGTGGTACCGCCCTCCAGTGGCCGGCGCTCATAGGCAGCTGCCTAGTGGCAGCGCCGGCCCTGCTGGGGCCACACTTCGCGTTTTAGTGGGACCCACTTAGCCGGAAGGAAGGTTTTGTGTTCACATGGATCCTGTTCTCTGATGCCGCAGAACAGAATGTGGCCAGTGCCACGATGGGATTTCACATAGACTGAGTGAACACATAAATTCAAATGTATGTGTTCAACTTGATATTCTGTAGTCCTGTCATCCTGCTTGGATCCGGCGGCTGCAGCATTGCCGCATATGTGTATATGGCCGCATAGGAGTCTTTGTGCAGACTCCTTCCGGCCAATCGGGAACCGCTAAAACGCTCGCCACCGTGCCCGAAGCGTGGTGAGCTGTGCGGGGACTCCCTGCGCTCGCTGACGGGATTCCGGCATCGGTCTCCTGACCTCCGGTATTACATACGGAACCCACTGTATAGCATGGGCTACAGCTCATCTGAGGCATACAGTACACTTGCTGTATTCTTTTCCTTGCAGCCTCTGTCTGTACTAGCAGATGTTTGGGCACCGTCAGAGAGAATAATTTCCATATATATTTCCTTCCTCACCTTTATGTCCTTTCTGGGAATGGGTAATAACCTGAACGGTCCAGACTCCGGAACGCCGGACGGCGTTCCGGCAATCCGGAGTCTTTCTGGAGTTTGTAGTGCTCGCCTGGTCCAGGTGGCTGCCAATGGAACTGGTTCCCTTGTATTTATTGATAATGGGGGTAATTCCAAGTTGATCGCAGCAGGACTTTTGATAGCAACTGGGCAAAACCATGTGCACTGCAGGGGAGGCAGATATAACATGTGCAGAGAGAGTTAGATTTGGGTGGGTTATTTTATTTCTGTGCAGGGTAAATACTGGCTGCTTTATTTTTACACTGCAAATTAGATTGCAGATTGAAAACACCCCACCCAAATCTATCTCTCTCTGCACATGTTATATCTGCCTCCCCTGCAGTGCACATGGTTTTGCCCAATTGCTAACAAAAATCCTGCTGCGATCGACTTGGAATTACCCCCAATGTTACTGCTGACAAAAGCAGCAGGATGAATTCTGAAGTGTTTCGGGCAATATTATCTGCTCATATTCAGTCAAATGCTTCAGAACTCATTAGACAGCGCTTCACAGTGCAGATGGACAATGACCCTAAGTATACTGCGAAAGCAACCAAAAGGTTTTTTAAGGCAAATAAGTGGAATGTTATGCAATGGCCAAGTCAGTCACCTGACCTGAACCCGATTGAGCATGCATTTCACTGGATGAAGACAAAACTGAAGGGAAAATGCCCCAAGAACAAGCAGGAACTGAAGACATTTGCAGTAGAGGCCTGACAGAGCATCACCAGGGATAAAACCCAGCGTCTGGTGATGTCTATGCCTTCCAGACTTCAGGCTGTAATTGACTGTAAAGGATTTGCAACAAAGTATTCAAAAGTGAAAGTTTGATTTAGGATTGTTTAGTTTGTCCCATTACTTGTGGTCCCTTAAAAAGTGGGATGCACATATAGAAACCGTTGTAATTCCTACACCGTTCACCTGATTTGGATGTACATACCCTCAAATTAAAGCGGAAAGTCTGCAGTTAAAGCACATCTTTTTTCTTTCATTTCAAATCCATTGTGGTGGTGTATAGAGACCAAAATGTGAGAATTGTGTCGATGTCCCAATATTTATGGACCTTACTGTATGTTGGTTTTGGGTACTACCACTGAAAATGTATTCTGTTGGAATTTAGTTCTGATGTGTACAGTGGATGGTGACCATAGAATATTTTGTTGGGGCTGAAAAGATAGATATGCAGATATGTCCTCATACATCTTGCCTTAATACGCCACATAGAGGGAAATGCCTGGCGTGAGTGAGTAGACAGGTCCTGTGTAACTCCGTTAGCATCTAGTGTCTTTTATTTTTGGTGAAAATGCGTCTTATACGCTTCACAATGCGATTAGGATGCACAAGCAGACTCTGCTAATTAAACTGATAAGCGGCTGGGGCCTTTCTGGCAGGTTGGGACCTGCTGGCCTGTCTGATGGTGTGGGGAGCCTGCTGGCCTGTCAGATGGTGCTGGGCCCCTTATGGCCTGTCTGATTGCACTGGGATCCGTTGACCTGTCTGATAATACTGGGGCCCTGCTGGCCTGTCAGATAGAGCTGGGGGTCCGCTTGTCTGTCAGATGGTACTGGGGGCCTTCTGGACTGTCTGATGTCGCTGGGGCACTTCTGGCCTGTCTGATGGAGCTGGGGACCTGCCGGAGTGTGTAATGGTGCTGGGAGCCTGCTGATATGTATGAAGGTTCTGGGGGTCCTACTGGCCTGTCTGATGGTACTGGTGCCCTCTGGCCTGCCAGATGGTGTTGGGGAATTTCTGGCCTGTCAGCGCAGGAGACCTTCTGGCATGTCAAATGGCACTAGGAGTCCTCTGGCCTGGGTGATGGCGCTGGGGGCCCACTGGCCTGTCAGACGGCACTTGGGGACCTCTGACCTGTCAGTGCTGGGGGCCCACTGACCTTTCTGATGGAGCTGGAGCCCTTCTAGCCTGTCAGATGGCACTGGGGGCCCTCTGGTCTGCCTGATGGCGCTGGGGGCCTACTGGCCTGTCTTATGGTGTTTTAGTTGTCATCCGGCCTGTCTGATGGCGCTGGGGGCCTTCTGGCCTGTCTGATGGTTCTGGTGGCCATTTGGCCTGTGATTGCATTCGGGACCCGCTGGCCTTTCTGGTGGTGCATGGGGCCTTCTGGCCTGTCTGATGAAGCTGGGGGCCTACTGGCCTGTCTCATGGTGCTGGGAGCCTGCTGATCTGTCTGAAGGTTCTGGGGGGCCTGCTGGCCTGTCTGATGGTGCTGGGGCCCTCTGGCCTGTCAGATGGCGCTGAGGGATTTCTGGCCTGTCAGATAGTGCAGGAGACCTTCTGGCATGTCAAATGGCACTGGGAGTCCCCTGTCCTGTCAGATGGCGCTGAGGGCCCGCTGGCCTTTCAGATGGAGCTGGGGCCCACTGGCCTGTCAGATGATGCCCTCTGGTCTGCCTGATGGAGCTGGGGGCTTACTGGCCTGTCTGATGGTGTTTTAGTTGCCTTCTGGCCTGTCTGATGGTGCTGGGGTTTTCTGGCCTGTGTGATGGTGCTGGCAGCCCTCTGGCCTGTATGATAGCACTGGAGGCCCTCTGGCCTTTCTGATAGTGCAGGGGGCCCTCTGGCCTTTCTGATAGTACAGGGGGCCCTCTAACCTTTCTGATGGTGCAGGGGGCCTTCTGACCTTTCTGATGGTGCAGGGGGCCCTCTGACCTTTCTGATGGTGCAGGGGGCCTGTCTGATGGCACTGGGGGCCCTCTGGCCTTTCTGATAGAGCTGGGACCTTCTGGCCTGGTCTGCCTGATGGTGCTGGGGGCCTACTGGCCTGTCTGATAGTGCTGGGTCCTTCTGGCCTATCTGATGGTGCTGGGGTCCTTCGGGCCTGTATGATGGTGCTGGTGGCCCTCTGGCCTGTCTGGTGGCGTTGGGGACCTTCTAGCCTCTGTGATGATGCTGGGGGCCGCTGGCCTGTCTGATGGCGTTAGGGATCTTCTAGCCTGTTTGATGATGCTGGGGACCCTCTGGCCTGTCTGATGGAGCTGGGGGCCCTCTGGCCTGTCTGATGGAGCTGGGGGTCCTCTGGCCTGTCTGATGGAGCTGGTGGTCCTCTGGCCTATCTGATGATGCTGTGGGCCTTCTGGTCTTCCAGATAGTGCTGGGGGCCTGCTGGCCTTTCAGTTGCTTTGGGCCCTCTGGTCTGCCTGATGGAGCTGGGGGCCTACTGGCCTGTCTGATGGTGTTTTAGTTGCCTTCTGGCCTTTCTGATGGCGCTGTGGGCCTTCTGGCCTGTCTGATGGCACTGGGGGCCCTCTGGCCTGTCTGAGGGTGCTGAGGGATTTCTGGCCTGTTTGATGGTATCAGGGGCCCTCTGCCCTGTCATATGGCGATTGGGGCTTTGCTGGCCTTTGATGGCGCTGGGGGCCTGATGGCTTGTCTGATGGCGCTGGGGACCTAATGGCTTGTCTGATGGCGCTGGGGGCCTAATGGCCTGTCTGATGGCGCTGGGGGCCTAATGGCCTGTCTGATGGCACTGGGGGCCTAATGGCCTGTCTGATGGCACTTTGGCCTGTGTGGCGCTTGGGGCCTTTGGCCTTTCTGATGGCACTAGGGGCCTTTGGCCTGTCTGATGGCACTGGGGTCCTTCTGGCCTGTCTGATGGTGCTAGCGGCCATCTGGCCTGTCTGATAGCACAAGGGGCCCTCTGGCCTTTCTGATGGGGCAGGGGGTTCCTCTGGCCTGTCTGATGGCGTTAGGGATCTTCTAGCCTGTTTGATGATGCTGGGGACCCTCTGGCCTGTCTGATGGAGCTGGGGGCCCTCTGGCCTGTCTGATGGAGCTGGGGGTCCTCTGGCCTGTCTGATGGAGCTGGTGGTCCTCTGGCCTATCTGATGATGCTGTGGGCCTTCTGGTCTTCCAGATATTGCTGGGGGCCTGCTGGCCTTTCAGGTGCTTTGGGCCCTCTGGTCTGCCTGATGGAGCTGGGGGCCTACTGGCCTGTCTGATGGTGTTTTAGTTGCCTTCTGGCCTTTCTGATGGCGCTGTAGACCTTCTGGCCTGTCTGATGGCACTGGGGCCCTCTGGCCTGTCTGAGGGTGCTGAGGGATTTCTGGCCTGTTTGATGGTATCAAGGGCCCTCTGCCCTGTCATATGGCGATTGGGGCTTTGCTGGCCTTTGATGGCGCTGGGGGCCTGATGGCTTGTCTGATGGCGCTGGGGACCTAATGGCTTGTCTGATGACGCTGGGGGCCTAATGGCCTGTCTGATGGCGCTGGGGGCCTAATGGCCTGTCTGATGGCACTGGGGGCCTAATGGCATGTCTGATGGCACTTTGGTCTGTCTGGCGCTTGGGGCCTTTGGCCTGTCTGATGGCACTAGGGGCCTTTGGCCTGTCTGATGGCACTGGGATCCTTCTGGCCTGTCTGATGGTGCTAGCGGCCATCTGGCCTGTCTGATAGCACAAGGGGCCCTCTGGCCTTTCTGATGGGGCAGGGGGTCCTCTGGCTTGTCTGATGGCGTTAGGGATCTTCTAGCCTGTCTGATGATGCTGGGGACCCTCTGGCCTGTCTGATGGAGCTGGGGGCCCTCTGGCCTGTGTGATGGAGCTGGGGGCCCTCTGGCCTGTCTGATGGAGCTGGGGGTCCTCTGGCCTGTCTGATGGAGCTGGTGGTCCTCTGGCCTATCTGATGATGCTGTGGGCCTTCTGGTCTTCCAGATAGTGCTGGGGGCCTGCTGGCCTTTCAGGTGCTTTGGGCCCTCTGGTCTGCCTGATGGAGCTGGGGGCCTACTGGCCTGTCTGATGGTGTTTTAGTTACCTTCTGGCCTTTCTGATGGCGCTGTGGGCCTTCTGGCCTGTCTGATGGCACTGGGGGCCCTCTGGCCTGTCTGAGGGTGCTGAGGGATTTCTGGCCTGTTTGATGGTATCAGGGGCCCTCTGCCCTGTCATATGGCGATTGGGGCTTTGCTGGCCTTTGATGGCGCTGGGGGCCTGATGGCTTGTCTGATGGCGCTGGGGACCTAATGGCTTGTCTGATGGCGCTGGGGGCCTAATGGCCTGTCTGATGGCGCTGGGGGCCTAATAGCCTGTCTGATGGCACTGGGGGCCTAATGGCCTGCCTGATGGCACTTTGGCCTGTCTGGCGCTTGGGGCCTTTGGCCTGTCTGATGGCACTAGGGGCCTTTGGCCTGTCTGATGGCACTGGGGTCCTTCTGGCCTGTCTGATGGTGCTAGCGGCCATCTGGCCTGTCTGATAGCACAAGGGGCCCTCTGGCCTTTCTGATGGGGCAGGGGTTCCTCTGGCCTGTCTGATGGAGCTGGGGGTCCTCTGGCCTGTTTGATGGTGCTGGGGGCCCGCTGGTCTGTCAGATAGCACTGGGGGGCCCTCTGTCCTTTCTGATGGTACAGAGGGCCTCCTGGCCTGTCTTATGGCATTGGGGACCTTCTAGGCTGTCTGATGGCGCTGGGGGCCCTCTGGCCTGTCTGATGGTGCTGGGGGCCCTCTGGCCTGTCTGATGGCGCTGGGGGCGCTGAAGGCCCTCTGGCCTGTCTGATGGCGCTGGGGCCCTCTGGCCTGTCTGATGGCGCTGGAGGCCCTCTGGCCTGTCTGATGGCGCTGGGGGCCCTCTGGCCTGTCTGATGGCGCTGGGGGCCCTCTGGCCTGTCTGATGGCGCTGGGGGCCCTCTGGCCGGTCTGATGGCACTGGGGGCCCTCTGGCCTGTCTGATGGCGCTGGGGGCCTTCTGGGCTGTCTGATGGCGCTGGGGGACCATTGTCCTGTCAGATGTTGCTGGGGGACCAACTAGCATGCCTGATGATGCTGGTAGACCTCTGTGCTGTCTGATGGTGCTGAGGGTCCATTGGCATGTTTGATGGTGCTGGGGGCCTGCTGGCCTGTCAGATGGTGCTGGGGACCTGCTGGCCTGTCTGATGCTGCTGAGGGCATTCTGGTCTGTCTGATGGTGCTGGGTGATTTCTGGCCTGTCTGATGCAGCGGGAAGCCCTCTGGCCTGTCAAATGAAACTGGAGGCCTTCTGGCCTGTCTGATGGCACTGGGGGACCTCTGGACTGTCTGATGGTGCTGTGGGACTTCTGGTCTGTCTGATGGTGCTGGGGGCCTGCTGGCCTTTCAGGTGGAGCTAGGGGCCCACTGACCTGTCAAAATGTGCTGGGGACCAACTAGCCAGTCTGATGGCACTGGGGGCCTTGTGGCCTGTCTGATGGTGCATTGGGCCCTCTGGTCTGCCTAATGGAGCTGGGGGCTTACTGTCCAGCCTGATGGTAATGGGGGCCCTCTGGCCTGTCTGAGGGTGCTGAGGGATTTCTGGCCTGTTTGATGATATTAGGGGCCCTCTGCCCTGTCATATGGCGATGGGGGCTCGCGGGCCTGTCTGATGGCGCTGGGGGCCTAATGGCCTGTCTGATAGTGCTGGGGGCCTAATGGTCTGTCTGATGGCGCTTGGGGCTTAATGGCCTGTCTGATGGTACTGGGTGCCTAATGGCCTGTCTGGCGCCGGGTGCCTAATGGCCTGTCTGATGGTGCTGGGTGCCTAATGGCCTGTCCGATGGTGCTGGGTGCCTAATGGCCTGTCTGATGGCGCTTGGGGCCTTTGGCCTGTCTGATGGCGCTTGGGGCCTTTGGCCTGTCTGATGGCACTGGGGGCCAAAGGTCTGATGGCACTGGGGGCCTTTGGCCTGTCTGATGGCGCTGGGGCCTAATGGCCTGTCTGATAGCGCTGCGGGCCTAATGGCCTGTCTGATAGCGCTGGGGGCCTAATGGTCTGTTTTATGGCGCTTGGGGCCTAATGGCCTGTCTGATGGCATGGGGGGCCTAATGGCCTGTCTGGCGCTGGGTGCCTAATGGTCTGTCTGATGGTGCTGGGTGCCTAATGGCCTGTCTGATGGCGCTTGGGGCTTTTGGCCTGTCTGATGGCACTGGGGGGCCTTTAGCCTGTCTGATGGCACTGGGGGGCCTTCTGGCCTTTCTGGTGGTGCTAGCGGCCATCTGGTCTGTCTGATAGCATGAGGGGCCCTCTGTCCTTTCTGATGCTGCTGGTGGGCCTCTGGCCTGTCTGATGGTGCTGGTGGGCCTCTGGCCTGTCTGATGGTGCTGGTGGGCCTCTGGCCTGTCTGATGGTGCTGGTGGGCCTCTGGCCTGTCTGATGGTGCAGGGGGCCCTCTGGCCTGTCTGATGGTGCAGGGGGCCCTCTGGCCTGTCTGATGGTGCAGGCGGCCCTCTGGCCTGTCTGATGGTGCAGGGGGCCCTCTGGCCTGTCTGATGGTGCAGGGGGCCCTCTGGTCTGTCTGATGGTGCAGGGGGCCCTCTGGCCTGTCTTATGGTGCAGGGGGCCTTCTGGCCTGTCTGATGGTGCAGGGGGCCCTCTGGCCTGTCTGATAGTACTGGGGGCCCTCAGTGCTTTCTTCTTTTTTTTTCAAACATGTTTTTATTGCAAATCGTACAAGGAATATCAACCTTGAAGAATACAATTATCCATTGTACACATTTTCTAATGTTTTCTTCCTTCTGGTACAACATCACAGATACATACTGTATAGCGATTTCTATGATGTAAAAGGGTATTATTAACATTAGATTTTAATAAAATAACAAATCATGTTTTACAAGTACAGTGTCTTGGTTGTTTTCGTTGTGATTATTATTAATTGGTATACAATTGACAAAGCCTATATGTTTATCCTATTTAAAACACTTTAAAAGGTTAAGAGACACAGTACGCAATTGGCGCAAAAGGTACCGCAAGGGTACGCCCTTAGTGTAGCAGACGCTGTGCACAGGGTGTGAGCACAGGCGTCGCAGACACTTACAGAATTAAACTTTTATAACTATACCATAAACAATGTACTTATACTGGAAACCCTTGTGCATTGATAAGGTGTAAATGCAACACAGTGTAACCTTGTTAGTTTAAAAGCTGTATGAGCGTATGTGACGCTCTGAGAACCCCATAGCAATATAATAAACACTCAAATACCGGTCTAAGGGTCTAACGCCTTTTAAGGAAATGAATGAACGTTCAATTGCAAAAGAATAACTCAATACAAGTTATACACTACCAAGATAACATAAAATACCTAACCGAATCACTACACATAAAATACAATAAAGATACAAATACATTTAAGGGGGAAGGAGAGAGAGAATGGCTTATAACATTAAAATAAGAGACAATATGGTTGCAGAGAAACTTACACATGTGGGAGCGATCGCTGCGCAGTTAGTCAATGTTGAGAACCTTTGTGTTGAGAAACTTGTGCTCACCCTGGCTGGCTGTCCCTATATACACAACACACACAGCAACAACACAATGGTCCCTACAATACCGCATGGGACAGAAGCTAGACTCCATTTTGGGAAAAACTCCCATGATTCCAAAGTCTGTAACATATTATTTAAAAGGGAATGCTAGCAGCCATTTTAGATTTGCAGTTCCAAACACATGGCATTCTTTAATTGACAAAGCCTATACCATAATCACATAGCAGAAGACATAAGACTCCACTATATTCCAAAATGTCTAAGCTTCAATATAATGCATATGTTCTGATTTTACAATTCCAAACCATCTAAATCACCTTTCACAATTTCAAGCCAACACAGTATCTCAATAACCAGGTACCCTCAAGTATCAGCCTGCTATTGCTACAAGCACATGGCTACAGTAACAAAAGGAAGTATGTTTTGACTTCTAACCTTCAGCAAGATGTATCATGTAAAACTACTATAATCTGTTATAAATCACCATCCATAAATGTATACCAGAGATGCTATGCTACAGATTGTCTACTGTTCCAATTCATTACAGATTTCATAGAGTATCATCCCAAACACCCAACAATCACACAACTGCACAAGCATCATTAACCTTAAGCCATTTGTATCTCCAAACTAACTATTCTATGCCAATCATCTCACAACTACTTTACCACAAACACATATTTAAACTATTCTATGCCATTAAGCCATGTGAATTCAATACTTAGCCTTCGTAAGGAGGTCAGTCCTGGTGATGAGCCAGCCATGCTTCTGGGTGCTATGTAGCTGTGTGAGTGAGTGTGCCCTGTGATTTCCAGTGGATATATCATACCTGCATTACAGCTGTAGGGGGGTGTCAACCACAGGAAGTGTGTGTCTTTCACAGCATGTGGGCTAGCTGTATCAGTGAGCTGAGCATGTGATCTTGGTTATGCAAAAACGTTGGGTGATGACTAACAAATTCCTGTCTTGTGGGAAGCTATTGTTTGGCGAATACTGTCTCACTGTCCACTTTCAGTTGAGACAATGACATCTCAGCAATCATTCTTCTGGAGACAAACCCAGCCCCATTCGTAAACACAGGTGTTGGCCCTCCTCATTGAGTCTCAAAGCTTAGTGTAATTAAAGGCTATTGTACTCCGTCTGCGGGAAAGAAACTGATTCGGAATACAATTAATCTTCAATTACTATTCCTGTGCTTAACTATGCATAAGAACATGTGAAGCCCTCCCAACATGAAAGCTATTGTTTGGGGAATCTCTAAGGTCAAAGAGCCATCTTGAGACCCACTGATACCTGTTGAACTCAGGGGAATATTAACTTATAAAATACATTATTTTGATTAAATATGCAGCGTGCACACGCATGAAGTGCATATATGGCAACGTGCAGCGTGATATTTTTCTGACTTTTGACAGTCCGCCCTTTGGCAGTCACCAATAACTGCCACTTCCTAAAACATTTCAAAAAGAGAAAAATATATGTCATGTATAATACATTTCTATGATTGGGTAGGGGAGGTGAGGAGAAGGTAGGAAAAGGGTATGACCTAGTGAGATAGCAGAAGCATGTGTGTATGAATCCATGTTTGGGGGGTCATGTATCATCGTGCCGTACGTGTTTTAAATCAAGCTTTGAGGTATTGCGAAGTATACATTTGAATTCCTTCTTATCCCGTGGTACGGGTCTGTGGATGGGCTGTCAAACTTTACCGAGCTCTCTTCGGCTTTTGGTTGCAACAAAATGGGGGAGCACATTTTAGTTGATGATACATGAATGGGGGAATATGTGAGTGCTGCTATCTGTGCCTATATTCCCTATCGACTATGTGTGTTATTACCTGAAGGTTGTAGAGATGAAGATAAAGAACAATTATGGTAAATGCAGTGATAAACTATGTGAGTTTAATATACATTTGCCGATTGAGGTCTTGTCTTGCCTTGTCTCGATGTACATGTTGACTGTAGTCTCGTTGGGCTTTTGCCAAATGTGCGAGCAAAAGTTCTCTCAATGTCCATAGACTTACAAAAAGTGTTGGGCTAGCGTAAAATTAACGTTACTAGGGATAAGGGGGTCTATGGCATAGTCCATCTGTTGTCTGTGTAAAAGGTTGTCAAATTCTTCTTCCAAGCGAGTCCTTGTACCTTGGAGGAAAACAAAGGAGAAACGGGTGAAAGAAACAGGTCGTGGAATCACCTTTTATCACAGCGTGGTTTCAATGGTTGGGTCGTAAATCAAATCAATTTTGTTATGCGATACAGTCATTACTTCAGGCGGTACTTTTTCAATATAACATAATCCTTCTGAGTTTTGGGCAAGCCGCTCATACGCCTTTCTCCCGCATATGAAATATGCATCATCGGGGAGAACATATGGGACTGAATATGTCATTACCATGTTACACATTTTCCATGTGGACTCTCCTAACCCTAATTCTCCCATCTGTCTGGTACACGTATCCGATTGTATGATATGTGCACAGTATCCTGGTGATACTTCTCCAACTCTCATGATCCTACTTCCTAGGGTATACCTATATCGGAAATATTTTCCACTATCGGCTATGTGGCGTATGAGCTCTGTATCTGTAGGCATTCTATCGGCTCTATATGAAAAGGTCATGGTTTTGTTATTCCATGACACTTCCCAATTTCCCGGCTTTCGGGGATTGGAAATGTTAAAACACACTAAGGACCTATCCACATGATATTGGTGGAGCTTCAAACTAGGAGGACTAGAGATATTAAACCTCTTGTCCACCGGTCTCCCACCACTTAACTCAAGTACCTCTCCTATAGTTAAAGGGAATGGTACTAATCCTGATTTGCTATGGCCTTGAGGTACTTGAGAGCATACCCAACAGTCTGTTTGGTTTAACACCTTACCCACTAATGAGTGATAGTCACCCAATGGATGCCGGTCCATGTTAATGTTAAAACTGGACTGACATTTCTTGATGCACCCATCCTCAACTAAGCTATCACAATGCCCACAGATGCAATTTTCTTCAGCTAACAATCCTTCACAATTGTCTACAAATAACATGGCTGCTAGATCGTTTTCCGGTACTCGCCTTTGCTCGGTGATTGTGTTGTTATTGGAAATTTTACGCCTCCATCTTTGTCATCAGAACCTTTCTGGATCCTTTCTCGACCTCACTGGTACTCTCACCGAAACAGACTGCTCTGGTCAACATCAGGGTCAACATGAAAACACGGCTCACAGTCTCTTGAGGCGAGTCCATCTTACAGGAGGAGAAAGGAGAAATTTGTAATGGGGGTACAGGAAAACAGTTTGAGGGGGAGAGAAACTTGTTACGATAATTAGTTCTCTAGTCTTGTTGTTCTTCTTGTTCTGCTGTCATCTCAAAGGTGCTGTCTCTCAGTCTTCCAAACGATCACTCCGGTGATGCAATATTCCTTCCAAATCAGCGATCTCTCTGTAAGGAGCAAAAATCTTGCATTACCATTTGTCTAACTGATGTGTGACATACCATCTTTAAAACATGAAAACATGAGTGAGAAGAGAGAGAGGAAAAAAAACAAACGAGAGAGAACAATTCATCACATTTTTCATTAAGCAACAAACAAACAAAAAAACATTATCAGATCTTCCGTTCACCCGCAGGCTGTCGCATCTACATGTCCAATGGTATCCCTGCATAGTCTCTCCCACCAGTATTTCCATACCTACCCTTTGTATCTGGCCAGGATACATCGATGCTGGTAGGTCATACTGGGGTTTGGTAGACTTCTGCAAAGACCAAGTAGCTATGCAATGTTTGAGTCCTGCTGATGACCGTCAGAGATGGGGAAAAAGAAAACATTTCACAGATACATTACAACGTCTACCCGGCCGTCCTTGTGCCTGCAAGGAACTGACCTCCCATTTCATTAACTGTAACCTCAGGCTTACTATCAGTCCTAATGATCACCTTTCCTGATTGCATGTTACAGGTGCGGCCCAAACTCCTTCCTATGTGATCCCTGATTACAATTTGGTGTGTCATAACTTTGCTCATATCTTTGTCTAGGGGGTTTATATGAATTTGGTCTACTTCTTGATCTACAATCTCTTGCAAAATGACCTTCCTTCTGGCAATTATAACACCTTTTCACCTTTGACTTACCCACAGGGATCTGGGGCTTCTTTGTTTCCCTGTGCTTGATGATGTTTTGCTCATGCCCAACAGCGTAGTTCCTTAATGCAGTTACTGAGTTATTTCTCCAGTTAGGTAGAGAGGCTTGTATACTCGTTCTTAATACTTCCTTTAAACCATTTATTAACACCTAAACTGCTACTTTCCTGTAGTGTACATTTGTTTTAATATATTGTGTTCACCCTGACAGGATTTTGTTCCATTATGCTATTTTGTGTTAACTCTTTGGTGTAAGATGCATTTGTCTGTGAGTAACATACAATACCGTACTTACCTGTTGACACGACCTCACCTGACCCTCCGTTAGGGGGTTCTGCTATTGCCTTTACCAACTTCGCCGTGTCCCTCTGGGTGTCTCGTATGATGACTGCTGGGTAGAGTGTTGACATCGTGTTGGTTTCACCTTCTCGCTGGTAATCCTGAGGGGAGTTTAACATGGGGTGCGACTTGCACAGGTTAACATTTGTAATTTTGACACTTTCATTTTTATAAACATTATTACATTTGTTACTTTCATTCTTAATACAGTTACTAAGTGCATTTTTATCGTACACCATCGCGCCATTCTCTGCAGCCATAATCCTCTCCATTGCCATGTATCTCTTTGCATTTCACTTTCCTGTTGCCACAATTTTAAATAATCATAATGTCTAATACGCCTTTTTGAAGATTTAATCAGGCAAACTCTTCTCTTTAAATTCTGTAACACTTCTGGGTTAAAAGTACCTACCCGGGAAAACTTCTCCCCGTCATGCACAGTCATCCCTTCCCATTCATTGCATAATATTTCTGTGTGATGACCATCTTGGTCTGATTTCTCACACATGACCTTGCCGACCTGATTGATCGGTTTCAAATCAACCTGAACCAGGGTTGATCGCCCCTTACCTGAACAAGCGGCCCCCATCTCTGCAGGCGTTGCTTTCACTACCTCTGACTTCCAATCAGGGTCTCTGGCAACCCTCACAGAAAACCAAAATGTCCGGGGTAAGGCTGCGGTGGGGGTTTTGCCTCGAGGTCCGCCCACTTAACTCCGCCCACGCTGGCCAATACGGCGACCAAAGTTCCCAGAGGTTCCGTACCCAACCTAGGGCCCCTAAGTACGTCTACTTGCTCGGGCGTGTGGGAGTGTCTTACCCTCCCCAGCAAGTGTCAGTCGCTGGAATGTCCCCGAGTGATCAGGCTACTTCCCTTAAAATAAAAAAAATTACACAAATCACGTTAACAATGTGCAAGTAGCGTTCTTTTGAATTCAAGACACGCTAATGCACACAATCACATGCGGTACAATCGTATCTGCACACAAGCAACTAATCTTATGTGCGGAACGATCAGTGGAATTGAAAATTTCTGCTGCAAATTCCTTCAGCGATGAGCTTCTTTGGCCTATATGGGTCTCGCACCAACCCCTCTTCGGTTGTGCTCTCTACTTCTAGTCTGCTGTACCTGTCTGTGACCTCCTGGTCTGTGACCTCCTGGTCTGTGACCTCCTGGTCTGTGCTGTGACCTCCTGGTCTGTGACTTCCTGGTCTGTTATGTGACCTCCTGGTCTGTGACCTCCTGGTCTGTTATGTACAGCAGACTCTACTGCTCATTAATGTGTCGAGTCTAACAAGGGACGCCTCCCAAGCCACCCCACGATATCACTCTCGCTGGTGTATCTCTTTCTACTGGCCTATGGTTCCCACTTCCGTAATAAAAGAGAAATCTTATATATACACACTCTCTTACCACATGTACACTTTAAATTTTTTTTCTGCGCAGAAATCCTTTCATTCAGTATTAGCCTAACCCAGAGGAATTGCAACAGAGAAAGTCTTTTTCTTTTAACTTTTAAACTTTTGGATTTGAGATAGATTTGTGTTATTTTCGCGTTACTTCCTTATCACCTACTAGAACAATACTATCGTGCGGTTTGTATTATGTGGGCGTATCCGTACGCTCCGTTGCGTAATATACGCTCCGTGCGTCGACCCTTGCATTGCGTACACCCTGCCCTTGTAAGGACACGTGTACACAACCCAAGTACGTCCACAGTAACACACTACACGTTTATCAATGTGAATGATCTTTAACAGTAATCATTCACTATACACCACCCAAATCTCCCTTGTATTCTTAGGTGAGACTGTGTGCGTGCCTTTTACAATTATACCCTTAAATATTACTTTTTATCTTTTAACTATTAATAACAACAAATGTCTCAGCGCTTTACCAATGGTATGTGGCAATCAGGAGAATGAGATGTGAAAATTACACAAATGAACATGCAATTCTAAATTTAATCTAATAACATACATTGATGTAAGCACACGCATATAGATATTACATATAAGTACCAATCACTATTACTTATGATTGACTATGATATAGATTAAATAAATGCATAAATAAATAAAAAAACTAATTAAATGATGATTTCTTTTTGACAATGGATGGCTGATTATTTCCTGAGTCAACTGAAAATCAGCCGCTTTAGAAAAAAAAATTTTTTTTTGACCTTCCCAAAATGGCCGCTGCTCCTCCATCTTCCACATCCATGAGGTTTACACAAAATGGGGGACAGACCTTTTGTCACAAAGAAAATCATCATGCCAGCTCCTTTTAGTTATCACGCTATGCAGAGTGATTAAAAATCATTTTTAAACCTATTTAAACAGACACCATCCAATCTGCGTGTGTAGTTGGCACCAAATAGAAATAAAAACCAGATTTACAAAGACAATAACGTACTGTTCCTACCTTCCAGTTCCCGAATTCCCTCAGCACTCCTTACCAAGTGAAGCAGACGCTTATCTGGTCAGCACTGCAGTATCCCCGACCTCCAAACGGTTTAACGAGGGATACTACCTTTCCGCCCTTTGCTGACCGATAATGTCTGCTAAAATTACCTAGTGCAGATATGTGAAGACCGGAGGAGCCCTCAATTGACAAAGCCTATATGTTTATCCTGTTTAAAACACTTTAAAAGGTTAAGAGACACAGTACGCAATTGGCGCAAAAGGTACCGCAAGGGTACGCCCTTAGTGTAGCAGACGGTGTGCACAGGGTGTGAGCACAGGCGTCACAGACACTTACAGAATTAAACTTTTATAACTATACCATAAACAATGTACGTATACTGTAAACCCTTGTGCAGTGATAAGGTGTAAATGCAACACAGTGTAACCTTGTTAGTTTAAAAGCTGTATGAGCGTATGTGACGCTCTGAGAACCCCTTAGCAATATAATAAACACTCAAATACCGGTCTAAGGGTCTAACGCCTTTTAAGGAAATGAATGAACGTTCAATTGCAAAAGAATAACACAATACAAGTTATACACTACCAAGATAACATAAAATACCTAACCGAATCACTACACATAAAATACAATAAAGATACAAATACATTTAAGGGGGAAGGAGAGAGAGAATGGCTTATAACATTAAAATAAGAGACAATATGGTTGCAGAGAAACTTACACATGTGGGAGCGATCGCTGCGCAGTTAGTCAATGTTGAGAACCTTTGTGTTGAGAAACTTGTGCTCACCCTGGCTGGCTGTCCCTATATACACAACACACACAGCAACAACACAATGGTCCCTACAATACCGCATGGGACAGAAGCTAGACTCCATTTTGGGAAAAACTCCCATGATTCCAAAGTCTGTAACATATGATTTAAAAGGGAATGCTAGCAGCCATTTTAGATTTGCAGTTCCAAACACATGGCATTCTTTAATTGACAAAGCCTATACCATAATCACATAGCAGAAGACATAAGACTCCACTATATTCCAAAATGTCTAAGCTTCAATATAATGCATATGTTCTGATTTTACAATTCCAAACCATCTAAATCACCTTTCACAATTTCAAGCCAACACAGTATCTCAATAACCAGGTACCCTCAAGTATCAGCCTGCTATTGCTACAAGCACATGACTACAGTAACAAAAGGAAGTATGTTTTGACTTCTAACCTTCAGCAAGATGTATCATGTAAAACTACTATAATCTGTTATAAATCACCATCCATAAATGTATACCAGAGATGCTATGCTACAGATTGTCTACTGTTCCAATGCATTACAGATTTCATAGAGTATCATCCCAAACACCCAACAATCACACAACTGCACAAGCATCATTAACCTTAAGCCATTTGTATCTCCAAACTAACTATTCTATGCCAATCATCTCACAACTACTTTACCACAAACACATATTTAAACTATTCTATGCCATTAAGCCATGTGAATTCAATACTTAGCCTTCGTAAGGAGGTCAGTCCTGGTGATGAGCCAGCCATGCTTCTGGGTGCTATGTAGCTGTGTGAGTGAGTGTGCCCTGTGATTTCCAGTGGATATATCATACCTGCATTACAGCTGTGGGGGGGTGTCAACCACAGGAAGTGTGTGTCTTTCACAGCATGTGGGCTAGCTGTATCCGTGAGCTGAGCATGTGATCTTGGTTATGCAAAAACGTTGGGTGATGACTAACAAATTCCTGTCTTGTGGGAAGCTATTGTTTGGCGAATACTGTCTCACTGTCCACTTTCAGTTGAGACAATGACATCTCAGCAATCATTCTTCTGGAGACAAACCCAGCCCCATTCGTAAACACAGGTGTTGGCCCTCCTCATTGAGTCTCAAAGCTTAGTGTAATTAAAGGCTATTGTACTCCGTCTGCGGGAAAGAAACTGATTCGGAATACAATTAATCTTCAATTACTATTCCTGTGCTTAACTATGCATAATAACATGTGAAGCCCTCCCAACATGAAAGCTATTGTTTGGGGAATCTCTAAGGTCAAAGAGCCATCTTGAGACCCACTGATACCTGTTGAACTCAGGGGAATATTAACTTATAAAATACATTATTTTGATTAAATATGCAGCGTGCACACGCATGAAGTGCATATATGGCAACGTGCAGCGTGATATTTTTCTGACTTTGACACAATAATTGATAGTAGATTAGAGTCTTATTAAAATAGGAGTTAGGAAAGGCAAAGAAAGAATGGGGGAGAGAAGGTGAAAGGCATAAAGAGAAAAGAAAAGGAGGGGTGAGGATTAAAGCCATGCGCGTCCGAGTCATCCTTTATGCTTCAACTTAAGGTAACCAGTGGATCTTGTATGAACAATCTAGTTTCATACCAAAGGGTCATACGAAAACATTTATGTATTTACTGTCTAATTTCAATGGGTAAGATATCTATGTAACTTTCCCACACTGAAAAGAAGTTTTCAATTTGGGAGTCTTTGTGAAGTGTAGTTTCAGTCCATTCAAGTTTAAACATTTGAAATAATTTTTCTTTAAACATAGTAAGTGATGGGAGCTTATAGGAGAAATCCATTGTTGCAATATGCATTTTCTGGCTACCAAAGAGACAAACTGCAATAATTTTTTGCATCCAACTGAAATTTTTGGAGTGTTTGGCAAGAATCAGAGAATTGCCCACTCTGGGGTCAATGATAGAAAGTTCACCAGGTGGTCAACTGTAAATTGTCTTATCGTCAACCAGAAACGCTGAATCATGGGGCATTCCCATAAATAATGTTATCAGTTACATTTGTGATATAAGGATGTGCCATTCATACCAATTAAATTACAACGGTGGTTGGATAGGTATCTTCTATAGAATATTTAAAAAAAAACATGTCCTTGTAAGATGTGGCTGCAATTGTTTTGATAGAATATAATAGAGTTTTCAAAATATCTTATTCCTTCAAATTGGGGAAGTGTGTTAGCCATTTAGTAATACCCGTTTGGAATTGAGCAGTATGGTAGGGAATTCTTAATATTTTGTAAAAAATAAGTTATGGCTTTCATGCAATAACTCACATTTAGAAAGGCATCATCGAGCGGATTACACCAATCCTCCTCGCTTAAAAAAGTTGTTACTTTATTAGTGTAATGCTGTGTCTGGAGAAAGGCCAGATTGCACACTGGCAAAAAATCATAACGAGATTTTGCTTGTACATAAGTAAGAGGCTTTTTTGTTTCCAAATTTGTGAGGTGTCTGACTGAACGTATTCCCTGCTCATGATACGATCTAAATGGTTGTGTTGCCAATCCATGTTGGAAGCTGTCATTGCCCAAAAAGGGGAGATGTAAATAATATAGGGGGTCATTCCGACCCATTCGCACGCAGTGGTTTATCGCTGCGATCAGGTCCGGAATGCGCATGCGCAGCGGCCGCAATGCGCGTGCGCGACGTTGCCCGGCGACAGGGATCGCCGGGTTATGTTGCGTCTAACAAAGGAATCGGTCGCAGAGCTGACCGCAAAGAAGATTGCCAAGAAGAAGGCTTACCTGGGCGGATCCGGACCGTTGGAGACCGTTTTCGGGGAGTGGTAAGGAAAATGCAGGCGTGTCCAGCATAACGGAGGGCGGATGTCTGACGTCAAAGCCGGCCCCAGCATCGCAGAGATCGTCACACAGGGTAAGTATGTCCAGGGCTGGTCTAGTTTTACTTGAATTTTTTTTAGCTTAGCAGGGCTGCACAAGCAATCACAGCCCTGCTAAGCTAAAATACACTCCCCCATAGGCGTGGACTAGTTGATCGCAGCAGCAGCAAAAAGTTGCTGGCTGCGATCAACTCGGAATGACCACCATAGAGTGTGAAGTTTAGCTTTATTACGTATCGTGTGCCATGTCGACAAGGGATTTTACAGTAAATGTGTAGGAATCCCATGTTTGGGTAAGTGTAAAAAGCAGGTCAAATCCAGATTAGAGAGAAATTGCTTTTCAAGTGTATAATTTGCATATTGATCTCTCCCATGGAGCCAGTCCTTGATGTATCTACAAATGGCTGCTTGGTTATATCATTTAACATTAGGGAAGTTTATTCCACCCTCCTCTCTAGTCTTTTTTGTAGTATTTTTAGGCTAATTTTTGTCCTTTTCTTTGACCAGATACATTTTCGGAATAGTTCCACAATTTTTTTTTCATCAGATAGAGTGAGTATAAGCGGGAGAACTTGCAATGGGTATAATAACTTTGGAAAAGTAATGAGTTTGATTAGATTGGCTCTTCCCAGATACGACAGTTGTAGGTGTTGCCATCCCTCTAGTTCTGCTTCAATTTTTGCAATAAGTGGGGTTATGTTTGCGTAATACAAATTATGGATATTTTTGGTTAGGTATATGCCCAAGTATTGTATCTGGGAAGTGGTCCACTGCAATCCTCCAAAGGAATTATATGGTATATAGGGACGATTGCCTAAAGCCATTGCCTTCGATTTGGATAGGTTAATCTGAAATCCTGAAATTGAGCCAAAATGATTAAGTTTATTAAACAAAAGATCCAAACTCACCTCAGGATTAGAGATATAAAGTATTAAATCATCGGCAAAGGACTGCAATTTTAATTCCTGATCCACAATTTTTGCCCCCTGAAGGGTCGACCAATGTTGTAAATGGCACAACAGAGGGTCCAATGCCAAGTTGAACAACAGAGATGATAGTGGACAGCCCTGCCGTGTCCCACGTTGCATCGGGAAAGGCTTGCCGAGAAGGCCATTGATCAATAATCTGGTGCTGGGCTCTAATCCTTCAATGCTTTCTGATGAAGCAGGGGGCCTACTGGCTTGTCTGATGGAGCTGGGGGCTCGCTGACCTTTCTTATGCTGCTGGGGACCCATTGGCCTGTCGGATGGCGCTGGGGGCCCTGTGGTCTGTCTGATGGTGCTGGGGTCCTGTTGGCCTGTCTGATTGTGCTGGGGCCCCGCTGTCCTGTCAGATGATGCTAGGGGCCTTCCGGCCTGTCTGATGGCACTGGGTGCCCTCTGGCCTGTCTTATGGCACTGGGTGCCCTCTGGCCTGTCTGATGGAGCTGGTGCCTGACTGGCCTGTCTGATGGTGTTTTAGTTGCCTTCTGGCCTGTCTGATGGCGCTGGGTCTTATAACCTGTCTGATGGTGCTGGCAGCCCTCTGACCTGCTGATGATGCTGTGGGCCTTCTGGTCTATCAGATAGTGCTGGGGCCTGCTGGCCTGTCAGATTGTGCTGGGTCCCCGCTAGCCTGTCTGATGGCACTGGGGGCCTTGTGGCCTGTCTGATGGCACTTTGATGGTGCTTTGGGCCCTCTGGTCTGCCTGATGGAGCTGGGGGCCTACTGGCCTGTCTGATGGTGTTTTAGTTGCCTTCTGGCCTTTCTGATGGCGCTGGGGGCCTTCTGGCCTGTCATATGGCGATGGGTGGTTTTGCTGGCCTGTCTGATGGTGCTGGGGGCCTAATGGCCTGTCTGATGGCACTGGGGGCCTAATGGCCTGTCTGATGGCGCATGGGCCTTTGGCCTGTCTGATGGCACTTGGGCATTTGGCCTGTCTGATGGCACTGGGGGCCTTCTGGCCTGTCTGATGGTGCTAGCGGCCATCTGTCCTGTCTGATAGCATGAGGGGCCCTCTGGCCTTTCTGATGGGGCAAGGGGTCCTCTGGCCTGTCTGAAGGTGCTGTTGGCCCACTGGCCTTTCTGATGGAGCTAGGGTCCTTCTGGCCTGTCAGATGGCACTGGGGGCCCTCTGGCCTGTCTGATGGTGCATGGGCCGTGTGGTCTGTCTGATGGCACTTTGGGCCTTCTGGCCTGTCTGATGGCACTTTGGGTCTACTGGCTTGCCTGATGGCACTTTGGTCCTTCTGGCTTGTCTGATGGCACTTTGGGTCTTCTGGCCTGTCTGATGGCACTGGGGACCCATTGGCCTGTCAGATGGTGCTGGGGGCCTTCAGGCACGTCTGATGGTGCTTGGGGCCCACTGGCCTGTCTGATGGAGCTGGGGGCCTTCTGACATGTCTGATAGCACTGGGGGCCTTCTGCCCTTTCTGATGGTAAAGGTGGCCCTCTGGCCTGTCTGATGGTACAGGGTGCCTTTGGCCTGTCATATGGCGATGGGGGCTTGCTGGCCTGTCTGATGGTGCTGGGAGCCTAATGGCCTCTCTGATGGCGCTTGGGGCCTTTGGCCTGTCTGATGGCACTGGGGGCCTTCTGGCTTGTCTGATGGTGCTAGCGGCCATCTGGCTTGTCTGGTAGCACGAGGGACCCTCTGGCCTTTCTGATATGGCAGGGGGTCCTCTGGCCTGTCTGATGGTGCTGGTGGCCCACTGGCCTTTCTGATGGAGTTAGGGTCCTTCTGGCCTGTCAGATGACCCTGGGGGCCCTCTGGTCTGCTTGATGGAGCTGGGGGCTCGCTGGCTTGTCAGATGGTACTGGGGGCCTTCTGGCAAGTCTGATGGTGTCGGGAGCATATTGGCCTGTCTGATGGCCTGTGTGATAGCACTGGGGTTCCATTGGCTTGTCTGATGGTGCTGGGGGATCTCTGTCTTGTCTCGTGGTGCTGGGGCCCTCTGTCCTGTCAGATGGAGCTGGGGGCCCTCTGGCCTGTCTGATGGTCTGTCACGTGGTGCTGGGTCCTTCTGACATGTCTGATAGCACTGGGGGCCCTTTGGCCTGTATGATGGAGCTGGTAGCCTACTGGCCTGTCTGATGCCGTTAGGGACCTTCTGGCCTGTTTAATGGCGCTGGGGGCCCTCTGGCCTGTTTGATGGTGCTGGGGCCCCTGATCTGTCTGATGGTGCTGGGGGCCTTCTGGGCTGTCTGATGGCACTGGGGTACCATTGGCCTGTCAGATGTTGCTGGGGGCCTACTAGCATGTCTGATAGTGCTGGGAGCCTACTGGCCTGTCTGATGGTGCTGTGGGCCCTCTGGCCTGTGTGATGGCACTGTTGGCCCACTGGCCTGTCAGATGGCGCTTGGAGCCCTCTGAGCTGTATGATGGCACTGGGGGCCCCCTGATCTGTCTGATGGTGCTGGAGGCCTGCTGGCCTGTCTGTTGGTGCTGGGAGACCTCTGTGCTGTCTTATGGTGCTGGGGGTTCATTGGCCTGTCTGATGGTGCTGGGGGCCCTTTGGCCTGTCTGATGGTGCTGGGAGACCTCTGTGCTGTCTTATGGTGCTGGGGGTTCGTTGGCCTGTCTGATGGTGCTGGGGGCCCTTTGGCCTGTCTGATGGTGCTAGGGGCTCACTGGCCTGTCTGATGGCGCTGGGGGCCCTCTGGCCTGTCTGATGGTGCTGGGGGCCCTCTGGCCTGTCTGATGGCGCTGGGGGCCCTCTGGCCTGTCTGATGGCGCTGGGGGCCCTCTGGCCTGTCTGATGGCGCTGGGGGCCCTCTGGCCTGTCTGATGACGCTGGGGGCTCTCTAGCCTGTCTGATGGTGCTGGTGGGCCTCTGGCCTGTATGATAGCACTGGGGGCCCCAGTGCTTTCTGATGGTGCTGGTGGCCTTCTGGCATGTCTGATGGTGCTGGTTGTGCTCTGGCCTGGTGCTGGGGGACCGCTGGCCTGTCATATGGCACTGGGGGCCCTGTGGCCTTTCTGATGGTGCTGGGGTCCTGCTGGCCTGTCTAATGGTGATGGAAGCCCGCTGATCTGTCTGAAGGTTCTGGGCCCTTCTGGCCTGTCAGATGGCGCGGGGGGATTTCTGGCCTGTCAGCGCAGGAGACCTTCTGGCATGTCAAATGGCACTGGGAGACCTCTGGCTTGTGCGATGGTGCAGTGGGCCTTTTGGTCTGTCAGATGGTGCTGGGGGCTTGCTGGCCTTTTTAGGTGGCACTTTGGGCCTTGTGGCCTGTCTGATGGCACTTTGGGCCTTGTGTCCTGTCTGATGGCACTGGAGGCCCTCTGGTCTGTCTGATGGCACTGGAGGCCTTGTGGCCTGTCTGATGGCACTGGGGGCCTTGTGGCCTGTCTGATGGTGTTTTAGTTGCCTTCTGGCCTGTCTGATGGTACTGGGGGGCCTTCTGGCCTGTCTGATGGCACTGGGGGGCCTTCTGGCCTGTCTGATGGCACTGGGGGGCCTTTTGGTCTGTCTGATGGCGCTGGGGGGGCCTTATGGCCTGTCTGATGGCGTTGGGGGGCCTTGTGGCCTGTCTGATGTCGCTGGGGGGCCTTCGCCTTCTGGCCTGTCTGATGGTGTTGGGGACCTTCTAGCCTGTCTGATGATGCTGGGAGGCCGCTGGCCTGTCTGATGGCCCTGGGGACCCATTGGCCTGTCTGATGGTGCTTTGAGCCATCTGGCCTTTCTGATGGTGCTGGGAGCCCGCTAGCCTGTCTGATGGCACTGGGTGTTCTCTGGCCTGTCTGATGGAGAGGGTGCCTGACTGGCCTGTTTGCTGATGCTGGGGGCCCTCAGGCCTGTCTGATGGTGCAGGGGGCCTACTGGCCTGTCAGATGGCGATGGGTTCCTTATGGCCTTTCTGATGGCACTGGGGACCCGCTGGTCTGTCTGAAGGTGCTGGGGTCCTGCTGGCCTGTCTGATGGCGCTGGGGCCTCTATCCTGTCAAATGGAGCTGGGGGATTTCTGGCCCGTCAGATAGCGCAGGAGGCCCTCTGGCATGTCAGTGGGAGCCCTCTGGCCTTTCTGATGGTGCTGGGGGCCTGCTAGCCTGTCTGATGGTGCTGGGGGCCTGGTAGCCTGTCTGATGGTGCTGGGGGCCCGCTAGCCTTTCTGATGGAGATGGTGCCTGACTGGCCTGTCTGCTGGTGCTGGGGGCCCACAGGCCTGTCTGCTGGTGCAGGGGACCTACTGGCCTGTCAGATGGCGCTGGGTTCCTTATGGCCTTTCTGATGGAACTGGGGGCCCGCTGACCTGTCTGATGCCGCTGGTGCACTTCTGGCCTCTCTGATAGGGCTGGGGTCTTGCTGTCCTGTTAGATGGCGCTGTGAGCTGCTGGCCTGTCTTGAAGTGCTGGGTGTCCGCTGGTCTGTCTGAAGGTGCTGGGGTCCTGCTGGCCTGTCTGATGGTCCTGGGGGCCTCTGTCCTGTCAAATGGCACTGGGGGATTTCTGGCCTATCAGATAGCGCAGGAGGCCCTCTGGCATGTCAAAGGTCACTGGGAGCTCTCTGGCCTGTGTGATGACGCTGGGGGCACACTGGCCTGTCTGATGGAGCTGGGGACCCTCTGGCCTGTCAGATGGTGCTGTGGAACTCCTGACCTGTCAGATGGAGCTAGGGGCCCACTGGCCTGTCAAATGGTTCAGGGGGCCCGCTGGCCTGTCTGATGGCGCTTTGAGCCTTCTGGCCTGTCTGATGGTGCTTTGAGCCATCTGGCCTGTCTGATGGCGCTGGGGCCCCGCTAGCCTGTCTGATGGCGCTGGGGGCCCGCTAGCCTGTCTGATGGCGCTGGGGGCCCGCTAGCCTGTATGATGGTGCTGGGACGCCCGCTAGCCTGTCTTATGGTGCTGTGGGCCCTCTGGGCTGTCTGATTGTGGTGAGGGCCTCCTGGCCTGTCTGATAGCATTGGGGGCCCTCTGGCCTGTCAGATGGTGCTGGGGGCTCGCTGACCTGTCAGAATGCACTGGGGGCCCGCTGACCTGTCAGATGCTGCTGGGGGCCCTCTGGCTTGTCTGATGGAGCTGGGGGACTGCTGGACTGTCAGTTGGTGCTGGGGACCATTATGGCCTATTAAATAGAGCTGGGTGCCCTCTGGCCTGTCTGATGGTGCTGAGGCACTACTGGCCTGTCTAATGGAGCTTGTGAGCTTGCTGGCCTGTTGATGGCGCTGGGGCCCTTCTGGTCTGTCGGATGGCGCTGGGGCCCTTCTGGCCTGTCTGATGGAGCTAGCGCCCATCTTGCCTGTCTAATAGCACAAGGGACCTCTGGCCTTTCTGATGGTGCAGGGGCCCCCCTGGCCTGGTCTGATGGTGCTGGTAGGCTTACTGGTATGTCTGATGGAGCTGGGGGCTTTCTGGCCTGTCTTATGCTGCTGGGGGCTTTCTGGCCTGTCTTATGCAGCTGGGGGCTTTCTGGCCTGTCAGATGGTGCTGGTGGCCTTCTGGCATGTCTAATGGTGCTGGGGTCCTACTGAACTGTCTGATGGTGCTGGGGGACAGCTGGCCTGTCGTATGGCGCTGTGGGCCCTGTGGCCTGTCTGATGGTGCTGGGGTCCTGCTGGCTTGTCAGATGACGCTGGGTGGCCTGTTTGATGGTACTGGGTGCCCTCTGCCTTGTCTGATGGCACTGGGTGCCCTCTGGCCTGTCTGATGGATATGGTACCTGACAGGCCTGTCTGCTGGTGCTGGGGGCCCTCTGGCCTGTCTGCTGATGCTGGGGGCCCTCTGGCCTGTCTGCTGATGCTGGGGGTCCTCTGGCCTGTCTGCTGGTGCTGGGGGCCCTCTGGCCTGTCTGCTGGTGCTGGGGGCCCTCTGGCCTGTCTGATGGTGCAGGGGGCCTATTGGCTTGTGAGATGGCGCGGGGTTCCTAATGGTGCTGGGTTTTTAATGGTCTTTCAGATGGAACTGGGGGCCCGCTTGCCTGTTTGATGACACTGGGGCCATGCTGGCCTGTCAGATGGAGCTGGGGGGGCTGCTTGTCTGTCAAATGGTGTTAGGGGCCCTATTGCCTGTCTGATGCTGTTGGTGTACTTCTGGCCTGTCTGGTGGGGCTGGCCTGTTAGATGGCATTGGGAGTCCCTGGCCTGTCTGAAAGTACTTGGGGCCCGCTGGTCTGTCTGAAGGTGCTGGGGGCCTCTGTCCTGTCAAATGGCACTGGGGGATTTCTGGCCTGTCAGATAGCGTAGGAGGCCTTCTGGCATATCAAATGTCAATGGGAGCCCTCTGGCCTGTGTGATGGCGCTGGGGGCCCACTGGCCTGTCTGATGGTGCTGTGGGACTCCTGACCTGTCAGATGAGGTTGCGGACCCTCTGGCCTTTCAGATGGAGCTAGGGGCCCACTGGCCTGTCAGATGGTGCTGGTGGCCTTCTGGCCTGTCTGATGGCGCTTTGAACTCTCTGGCCTGTCTGATGGTGCTTTGAGCCATCTGGCCTTTCTGATGGTGCTGGGGGCCCGCTAGCCTGTCTGATGGCACTGGGTGTTCTCTGGCCTGTCTGATGGAGAGGGTGCCTGACTGGCCTGTTTGCTGATGCTGGGGGCCCTCAGGCCTGTCTGATGGTGCAGGGGGCCTACTGGCCTGTCAGATGGCGATGGGTTCCTTATGGTCTTTCTGATGGCACTGGGGACCCGCTGGTCTGTCTGAAGGTGCTGGGGTCCTGCTGGCCTGTCTGATGGCGCTGGGGCCTCTGTCCTGTCAAATGGAGCTGGGGGATTTCTGGCCCGTCAGATAGCGCAGGAGGCCCTCTGGCATGTCAGTGGGAGCCCTCTGGCCTTTCTGATGGTGCTGGGGGCCTGCTAGCCTGTCTGATGGTGCTGGGGGCCTGGTAGCCTGTCTGATGGTGCTGGGGGCCCGCTAGCCTTTCTGATGGAGATGGTGCCTGACTGGCCTGTCTGCTGGTGCTGGGGGCCCTCAGGCCTGTCTGCTGGTGCAGGGGACCTACTGGCCTGTCAGATGGCGCTGGGTTCCTTATGGCCTTTCTGATGGACCTGGGGGCCCGCTGACCTGTCTGATGCCGCTGGTGCACTTCTGGCCTCTCTGATAGGGCTGGGGTCTTGCTGTCCTGTTAGATGGCGCTGTGAGCTGCTGGCCTGTCTTAAAGTGCTGGGTGTCCGCTGGTCTGTCTGAAGGTGCTGGGGTCCTGCTGGCCTGTCTGATGGTCCTGGGGGCCTCTGTCCTGTCAAATGGCACTGGGGATTTCTGGCCTATCAGATAGCGCAGGAGGCCCTCTGGCATGTCAAAGGTCACTGGGAGCTCTCTGGCCTGTGTGATGACGCTGGGGGCACACTGGCCTGTCTGATGGAGCTGGGGACCCTCTGGCCTGTCAGATGGTGCTGTGGGACTCCTGACCTGTCAGATGGAGCTAGGGGCCCACTGGCCTGTCAAATGGTTCAGGGGGCCCGCTGGCCTGTCTGATGGCGCTTTGAGCCTTCTGGCCTGTCTGATGGTGCTTTGAGCCATCTGGCCTGTCTGATGGCGCCCCGCTAGCCTGTCTGATGGCGCTGGGGGCCTGCTAGCCTGTCTGATGGCGCTGGGGGCCCGCTAGCCTGTCTGATGGTGCTGGGCGCCCGCTAGCCTGTCTTATGGTGCTGTGGGCCCTCTGGGCTGTCTGATTGTGGTGAGGGCCTCCTGGCCTGTCTGATAGCGTTGGGGGCCCTCTGGCCTGTCAGATGGTGCTGGGGGCTCGCTGACCTGTCAGAATGCACTGGGGGCCCGCTGACCTGTCAGATGCTGCTGGGGGCCCTCTGGCTTGTCTGATGGAGCTGGGGGACTGCTGGACTGTCAGTTGGTGCTGGGGACCATTATGGCCTATCAAATAGAGCTGGGTGCCCTCTGGCCTGTCTGATGGTGCTGAGGCACTACTGGCCTGTCTAATGGAGCTTGTGAGCTTGCTGGCCTGTTGATGGCGCTGGGGCCCTTCTGGTCTGTCGGATGGCGCTGGGGCCCTTCTGCTGGGGGTCCACTGGTTTGTTTCAACGTGCTGGGGGCCCTCTGGCCTGTCAGATGGTGCTGGGGGATTTCTGGCCTGTTTTGATGTCATTCAATTAGATCGATACTGTAATACCCTATACTGTCCACGGGGTGGCACACTAAGCACTGTTAATGAATAGCTCTTTGCAATGTCCTTAATGTCCAACGGGTGGCGTCTCTGAATCTGGGATTACTGCAAATAAGTCTGTTGCCTATAGGAGTGTAACTGTCCCCCACAGGCATGTCAAACTCAAAATCGCAACCGAGCCGAATAATGAAGGTCTAAGTCTTCTGTGGGCCGCATGAAAAAGAAAATTCTTATATGCAATTTTGAAAGGTTTATTCGAAAAGCCAACAATAAAGTATTTTCAAAGGGGAAGCGGTTACAATACCGCTAGTCGGGATCCTGGCCATCAGTGTACCGACAGCGGGATATCGACTAGCGATAAAATGTCGATGCCAGATTCCCGTCATCACAGGCTTTTCTTCCTCTATGGTTGTCCACAACCTGTAGTGAACACATGGCGAGCAGGATCCCGGATGCTGGTTTTACATACCTATCCCTTTCAAAGAGATGTCAAGTGTCGGGAAGAAAATAACTGTAACAGTGTGAACTAGGAGCTGTGTTATTCCCCTTCGTATATCACCGTGCGGTCCCCTCTCCTCTATATATTTATAATACCACGTCAGTGTGAACTGGGAGCTGTGTTATTCCCCCTCATATATCACTGTGCGGTCCCCTCTCTTGTATAATACATATCAGTGTGAGCTAGTAAAATATGTTACTTCCAGTCCCTATCTGTCCCTCCAGTACAGCCACATGTCTCCTGGTATCCCCTCTTGGTCCTGGTGTCCCCTCCAGCCACAAGCCCTCTGTGCCTCCAGTGCCAGCCCCCTCCAATTTACCTTCTTCGTTGAGAGAAGTTTTCTATCCAGGTTCCAGAAGACTCCTCCTGCAATTAGGGCAGCTGGGTACACATGGCAGTAGGGCACACACATACAGGGCGTGACGGCTTCAGTGCTAATGGCACTGAGCAGGTGGGATGCGGCGGGGGCAGAGCTTTGCAAAGGCAGCAGGGCATGCGCAGCAGCTTCTCCCGTGGACATTTCCCCATCTCTATCACTATCTTCTCGCACATGTGCAGAACAGTAAATGCTGCCCGATCGGAGATAAGCTCCGAGCATGGCAGACGTGCCAACAGTAACTTATCTGGTGATGGTGTGCTGCATTCCATTGTTTTAAAAAAGTAAACTTGGCCTGCAAAAGTATGTGTTGTGGGCAGCGAGTTTGACACATCTGGATTAGCATGACTAAATTGCTTCAAAACATCATTCTGTTTGTTCAGAACATTAAAAATTGTATGCTCGCACACTTTGGGATCAGTGGATCACTTCGCTCGCCACAGTTTACTATTACCATTAGATGTCCACGTGGATGATTAAACTGATAACCTAAGTGTCCCATGTTCTGAACTTGAGCCTTGTGTGTCTATATGTATTCAGAGCCACATTTAGACCTCATGGGGCCCTAAGCAGGTTATCAATTTGGGGCCCTCCTCCCTCACCTATATGCAGAAGCGTCACTATTGATGTTGGAACCCTAAAGCCATGGCCAAAAGTTTTGAGAATGACACAAATATAAATTTTCACAAAGTCTGCTGCCTCAGTTTTTATGATGGCAATTTGCACATACTCTAAAATGTAATGAAGAGTGATCAGATGAACTGCAATTAATTGCAACCTCTTTCTTTGCCATTACCATTAACCTAATTCAAAAAAAATTTCCACTGCATTTCAGCCCTGCCACAAAAGAACCAGCTGACATCATATCAGTGATTCTCTCGTTAACACAAGTGAGAGTAACAGACTGGAAGCTTTAAGAGGAGGGTAGTGCTTGAAATCATTGTTCTTCCTCTGTTAACCATGGTTACCTGCAAGGAAACACGTGCAGTCATCATTGCTTTGCACAAAAAGGGCTTCACAGGCAAGGATATTTCTGCTAGTAAGATTGCACCTAAATAAACCATTTATCGGATTATCAAGAACTTCAAGGAGAGAGGTTCAATAGTTGTGAAGAAGGCTTCAGGGTGCCCAAGAACGTCCAGCAAGCACAAGGACCGTCTCCTAAAGTTGAATCAGCTGCAGGATCGGGGCACCACTAGTGCAGAGCTTGCTCAAGAATGGCAGCAGGTAGGTGTGAGTGCATCTACACGCACAGTGAGCGAAAGACTTTAGGAGGATGTCCTGGTGTCTAGAAGGGCAGCAAAGAAGCCACTTCTCTCCAGGAAAAACATCAAGGACAGACTGATATTCTGCAAAAGGTACAGGGATTAAACTGCTGAGGACTGGGGTAAAGTAATTTTCTATGATGAATTCCCTTTCAGATTGTTGAAAAACGCTTGTCCAGAAAAGGAAAGGGGAGCGCTACTATCAGTCCTGTGTCATACCAACAGTAAAGCATCCTGAGACCATTCAGGTGTGGGGTTGCTTCTCAGCCAAGGGAGTGAACTCACAATTTTACCTAAGAACACAGCCATGACTTTAGAATGGTACCAAAACATCCTCCAAGGGCAACTTCTCTCAACCATCCAAGAACAGTTTGGTAATGAATAATGGGGGTAATTCCAAGTTGATCGCAGCAGGAAATTTTTTAGCAGTTGGGCAAAACCATGTGCACTGCAGGGGGGGCAGATATAACATGTGCAGAGAGAGTTAGATTTGGGTGGGTTATTTTGTTTCTGTGCAGGGTAAATACTGGCTGCTTTATTTTTACACTGCAATTTAGATTGCAGATTTAACTCACCACACCCAAGTCTATCTCTCTCTGCACATGTTATATCTGCCGCCCCTGCAGTGCACATGGTTTTGCCCAACTGCTAAAAAAATTCCTGCTGCGATCAACTTGGCATTACCCCCAATGCCTTTTCCAGCATGATGGAGCACCTTGCCATAGGGCAAAAGTGATAACTAAGTGGCTCAGGAAACAAAGCATCAAAATTTTGGGTCTATGGCCAGGAAACTCCCGAGACATTAATACCATTGAGAACTTGTGGTCAGTTCTCAAGAGGCGGGTGGACAAACAAAAACCCACAAAGTCTGACAAACTCCAAGCATTGATTAGGCAAGAATGGGCAGCCATCAGTCAGTATGTGGCCTATAAGTTGATTGACAGCATGCCAGGGCGAATTGCAGAGGTCTTGAAAAAGAAGGGTCAACACTGCAAATATTGACTCTTTGCATAAACCTTAATGTAATTGTCAATAAACGCCTTTTTGGCGTATGCAATTAGGTCCTTTTGTTTTCGCCTAGGCGGAAAAAAAATGGTCTTTTCCCTATTTTTAGGGCAAATGGGGATTCTCCCTATTCAATAGCAGGGCCATTTTTCCGCCTACTGCAGGTGAATAATTTAGCAGGAGTGAAAAACATGTGGATTGGCGAATACACGTTTCCTCACCTCTGCTGCTGAAAACGTGGGCTGTGTTTCGTCAATTTTGAGGCATTTTTTACCAATGCCTTTTCACTTAAAAAAAAAAAAAAAAAGGTGAAAAGGCATTGGTGAAAATTTCCCTAAAAAATGGGTGAAAACAGGCCTCAATTGAATAGGCAGGGGGCGAAATCAACAGCTCCGAGCTTACTGGATCAAATTGCATACCCTCCTTTGACACTTATGAAATGCTTGTAATTTTACTTCAGTATACCATATTAACATCTGACAAAAAGGTCTAAAAACATTGAAGCAGCAAACTTTGTGAAAACCAATACAGGTTGAGTATCCCATATCCAAATATTCTGAAATACGGAATATTCCGAAATACGGAGTTTTTTGAGTGAGAGTGAGATAGTGAAACCTTTGTTTTTTGATGGCTCAATGTACACAAACTTTGTTTAATACACAAAGTTATTAAAAATATTGTATTAAATGACCTTCAGGCTGTGTGTATAAGGTGTATATGAAACATAAATGAACTGTGTGAATGTAGACACACTTTATTTAATGCACAAAGTTATAAAAAATATTAGCTAAAATGACCTTCAGGCTATGTGTATAAGGTGTGTATGAAACATAAATGCATTCTGTGCTTAGATTTAGGTCCCATCACCATAATATCTCATTATGGTATGCAATTATTCCAAAATACGGAAAAATCCGATATCCAAAATACCTCTGGTCCCAAGCATTTTGGATAAGGGATACTCAACCTGTACTTGTCATTCTCAAAACTTTTGGTCATGGCTGTACTCTTGAGTGTTAGGACGCTGCAGTCACCCCATTTTGTGTCCGCTCTTCTAGGGGTAGACCCACCCAGGGTAATCCTACGCAGTGTGCCCAAGATGGCTGCCTCACCTGGTACCTTGTGAATGTAAAATACACAACCCGTGGATGTTATTACCCAAATGCCTACACCAACCCTGCATTATGCTTACTGCATGCTCAAGGTTTTCTTTTTATGTCTGTGTGGCTTCTCTATTGCTATATTACTTAAATCTTCTGTATTATGTGCATTGTTTTTGCTGTAAAGCGCCTTGAGTCCTATTGGAGAAAGAGTGCTATATAAATAAAATCATTATTATTGTCACTGACTGACTTTTTCTCATAATAATGGTCCATGGTTTCTAGTGGGTGACTACCTTATAATGACTGTCACAGTTTCCTAGTGGGTGTCTTTGACTTATATTAGCTCATAATGACTGTCTTTGCCTTACAGTGACTATATAATTAATGCCATATAATGATTGCGCCTGGCTCCTAGTGGGTGTGCCATGTAACAACAGGCTCTAGTTAATGAGCGACTGTGCTGTGTAATGATTATACCTGCTTCAGAGTGGGTAATTCTGCCTTATAACGAATGCCCCAGGTTCTTAGGGGTCTATTCCTAACGATACTGAAGTGCATCACTGTAAATTTCAAAACAGATCGCTGTGATATAGTTGAAGTTACCAAGTGATCCATAATACTTACATATCTTGCAATGTCACACGATATTCAGCCTCAGTGAAGCAGCCGATCAGTGCGGTTTGCAAAATACCGAATCAGTGCCCTAGGCCGGATACTGCATATGCGCCAGTGATGTTTACGTAATGTACATTGAAGCTCCCATGGTCACTGCACATATATCAGATACCTACTGGCTTTCATTATATTCTATACAATAGGGAGGGGGAGGGACATTATATTCTATACTATGAGGAAGTAAGGAAGCAGCAGTGATAGCAACACCAACCACATCTGAACTAAGGGTTAGGTATGGGATACCGGCAGATAGTATGCCTTCGGTCAGAATACCGACACTGGCATCGTGACTGCCATAATCCCGACAGGTAGGAGCAACTAAACTAACCCTACCCCTAACCCTCCCTTTCTGCAGCCTAGCCCTCCCTTTCTGCTCCTGTTGATTGACTGTTACTTTGTGAGTGTCTTTACATAATGGCAGCTGTCACTGGCAGTATATTATTCTGTAAGGCCGCCAATGTTAAGTGGCCACATGTTCTTGGTTGCATTCGCTGTATGGATTTTAGCATTGACACCAGCTACAGGGGTGCATATTTTGAAGCCCTTATTTCTACATCGGGTCCACAGTAGATCCACAGGATATACATTGGGTTGTAAGTGGCGTTAGAGGATCGGCACCAAACAGTTAAAGCTGTTGGACTTCCAGGAAGTTCCGGTCCAGCCTCCTTATAACCCTATCTCCTGGTCCAGGAAGTCATGAAATCTGGAAAAGTTAAACTACTGAAGAACATTTAGTGTTCATTCTAGCACCCTGCATCTGTCACAACCAGTGCAGTTCCTCTTTCTCTGCTTTGGTGCTTCTAGCACTCTCTGGTCTGTATCTAAGTGCTGAGATATAGACCAGAGTGAGCTAGAAGCACCAGAGCAGAGAGCGACACCCCAGAAAGGAAAGAGGAGCTGCATGGGTTATGACAGGTGCAGGGTGCTAGAATGAACACTAACATTTGAAAGTTACTCAAACACGAGATACCTTTTCTCAAGCAGTTCACATTCAAATACCAGATTTCTGCCACAGCATACGCATTACTGAATGATCCAGTTTTAATCCTCAAATTGGTAAGCAGAGGTCATTTATGAATCCTATATTGCATTATATTACATAGTGTATGGGAAACATGAAAACAGAGGGACATGTACTATATGCTAGGTGGGGCCAACGTTTCTATTCAGTTTGTCTTCTTAATTTGTAAACTAGTTGCCTTTTTATGGAATACAGAACTGGTAAGGCAGTATTGTAGTTTTACAATAACTGGAGAGCTTCTGGCCTACATGAACAGCGCCTGATAGGGTATGTCTTTTAGTTGCACAGCAGCCAGTAAGCGGAGCTGTATACAGGCAATGTTTCTTTAGCTAATGCAGGCCATAGAGTATATCTGAGCTGCCATTCCCCAGTCTGCAGATTCTGCGATTCAACTGGGATTCAACAAAAAACAGCCTGTTAAAACTCCTGCATCGGAATCGGTGAATCGAGAATTTCCAACGGGTCAATTCCCTGATTCAGTCATATGCAAAAGTGGGTACTGCCACGACACTTGCCAGATGTATCAGCCCTATAAGACACATCAGGTACATATTCAATTGCATAAGTTCTTTCTTCTGATGACTACCTTCTACACAAGTAGAGCTGTATTTTCCTTACCGTATGGAGCCCATTCATGAGACAGGTACCGGGGGAATTCCCCGTTCTGCTGATCCCTGGGTCGATTTGCATGTTCCAACCAAAAAATGGGATTGGCGAGTCAGAGATGTTTAACCTGATGATTTTTGCAGATTCCGCAACGGAATGTCTGCTAATCAGGTCGGCAGTTATTGGACTGTAGATGTATGGCCTGCATTTAGTCTTAAGTGCAGGTCATGCTTAAAGATAATTTCTTGTTTTAATCAGCAATGCTGGACTGTTCGGCAGCGTTACTGTCATGCTTATCTGCATGCTCTTTATATTTTATAGTATAGAGCCACTAAAATTGAAACCGGCAAGGCCTCATTAAAATTGGGAATTGATAGGTCACACAACATTGGAGACTTCCCTATCCAATACATTACAGTTGAACTCATGCCTTCCAAATGATGGATAGCACCCTCTAGTGGCACTGCAAGTTACTGTAGCTACAATGGCCTATTCAGCATCACTCTTCTTTATTCTCACACACACAACCACGTACATGACTTTTTGAATTGAGTGCATTTTTTTCCTTTTATTTTAATAAAATATACACTGATGAGCTGTCAGGTGCTCTCATACATAGACACATCATGTAGTGGTGAGGTGAGTGCATATAAGAAAGAAGACTCCCCGTGTAACATGCATTCATTCTTATACATGCCTCTCTGGTAAAAGTGCAAATTTCCAGCCAACCCAGGATGAGGAAAAGTTACTGGAGCCTGTCAGGAGAGCACTTGCAAGTAGGTGCGGTGATTTCGTTTGTCAGAGAATAGTGTAAGCTGCACAGACACATAGGAACAAGAAGAATAAAACAGGATAATCATTAAAAAAATGTGATAAACTATGTGTATAGTAGGGCACCCTGGGCATGGGACACCACAACGGTTTAAGTTGAGGGATAGAAGTTTATTGAAAAAGGTAAATAAATGCATGGAGTTCACTGAGAGTTTGTAAGAGCCCTGAGTGGTTTCTGGTCAATACACAAGGAATAAGCACTGCTTAGGGCCTGGGTGGTATGCTAGGAGTACAACCTGCATGTGGTTTGGTTAGTATGCAAGGAGAAAGGCCTGCATGGGCCTGGTTAGTATGTGAGGAAGAAGGCCTGTATGTGGGCTGGTTAGTATGTAAGGAGAAAGGCCTGCATGGGGTCTGGTTAGTATGTGAGGAAGAAGGCCTGTATGTGGGCTGGTTAGTATGTAAGGAGAAAGGCCTGCATGGGGTCTGGTTAGTATGTAAGGAGTAAGAACTGCAGGGGCCTGGTTAGTACAGTATGTATGGAGTAAGACTATAGTATGTATTGGGCCTGGTAAGTATGTTTGGAGTAGATCTGCGTGGGACCTGGTTATTATGTAAGGAGTAAGACCTGCGTGGGGCCTGGTTATTATGTAAGGAGTAAGGCCTGCATGTGGCCTGGTTAATATAGTATGTAAGGAGTGATACTTGAGTGGATCCTGGTTAGGGGCCTGGTTAGTTTGTGAGGAGTAAGACCTGCAAAGGGCCTGATTAGTACAGTATGTATGGCGTAAGACCTGTGTGAGGCCTGGTTAGTATAGTATGTATGGAGTAAGACCTGTGTGGGGCCTGGTTAGTTCAGTATGTATGGAGTAAGACCTGTGTGGGGCCTGGTTAGTAAAGTATGTATGGAGTAAGACCTGTGTGGGGCCTGGTTAGTACAGTATGTATGGAGTAAGACCTTTGTGGGGCCTGGTTAGTAAAGTATGTATGTATGTATGTATGTATGGAGTAGGATCTGTGTAGGGCCTGGTTAGTACAGGGTGTCCGGTCTCTAGGTCGACCACTATTGGTCGACATGTATTAGGTTGACATGGTTTCTAGCTCAACATGACAAAAGGTCGACATGAGGTTTTCACTTTTTCTTTTTTTCTACTTTTTCATACTTCACGATCCACGTGGACTACAATTGGGAACGGTAACCTGTGCCGTAGCGGAGCGAGGCACCTTGCCCGAAGCATGGTGAGCGAAGCGAGCTATACAAGGGGACACGGTGCACTAAATGGGGTTCCTGGTCACTCTGCGAAGAAAACAACACCAATTTTTTTTTTTTAAAACCTCATGGCGACCTTTTTTCATGGCGACCTTGCTCATGTCGACCTAATGCTTTTGTCGACCTATTTTAAGTGGCAAATTAGTTACGGTTGACTTAGACACTATCGACCTAAGTGGGGTTGACCCTATGAACCACACCCTTAGTACAGTATGTATGGAGTAAGACCTGTGTGGGGCCTGGTTAGTATGTAAGGAGTAAGGCCTGCACATGGCCTGGTTCGTGTGTGAGAAGTTATGAGTTTCATGAACAAGCTAACCAGAAATATATACAGGTTGAGTATCCCATATCCAAATATTCCGAAATACGGAATATTGCGAAATACGGAATTTTTGGAGTGAGAGTGACTTAGGGAAACTTTTGTTTTCTGATGGCTCAGTGTACACAAACTTTGTTTAATACACAAAGTTATTAAAAATATTGTATTAAATTACTTTCAGGCTGTGTGTATAAGGTGTATATGAACCATAAATGAATTGTGTGAATGTACACACACTTTGTTTAATGCACAAAGTTATAAAAAATATTTTCTAAAATTACCTTCAGGCTGTGTGTATTAGGTGTATATGTAACATAAATGCATTCTGTGCTTAGACTTAGGCCCCATCGCCATGATATCTCATTATGGTATGCAATTATTCCAAAATACGGAAAAATCCCATATCCAATATACTTCTGGTCCCAAGCATTTTGGATAAGGGATACTCAACCTGTACCAGGGTATGTAGCACATGTGTAAGAAAAGTTTGTATGGAACAAAAGTCACAATATTTAGAACAAGATAAATATAATATGAGGGCAAGTAAAAATTATTGTATAGAAACCCCCCCCCCACAAAAAGCTGTTGTACGGTAGGTAAATATATTACTAAACAAGTATCGGAGTGAGAATTTGTTGACATGTGAAGCAGGCTCTGCTGTACCATCCCCCCTAGGATGCCCCATACCTTGATCATTATGTGTGATCTACTGCAAGAAGATGGTGGCTTTAACCCTTCAATCATTATCAATTAATGCTACATTTCTGTTATTTTAGCTGCACTTCTTAGTGCATAAAACACAAATACAATTCAAGTACAATTAGGGTAAGGGGACATTTCTCCATAGTCAAATCATTTTATAATCATCATCAATGACTGACGTGTTTCTTCTTCTCTTCAATCTACCCCAGAGCTCCCTGAATAAAAGCATTTTTGTACTGTAGATAGAAATAGAGTAGCATTGTATGTGCCCAGGAGAAACCATTCCAATATATAATACCAATGTTCCTACTCCTGTCCATTCATCACATCTTATTCAGTGATGGGACAATTTATTACCTTAGAAATTCTAAATTAGATAAAAAAAAACCTAATGTATGAAAGCAATATATCTGAATTCACAAAAATGACGGCAAAGAATAAGATTTTTAACATTGTTTTTACGCTTAAAAAAAATAAACTTCACAAAACATTAACGCAGCTTTGTAGATCATGCGACACTTTCAAAAATAGTTTTAAGGTGGGCGTGTCTATATTACCAACGAATAGAGCATCAGTATTTATGAATATGTGTCATAAAGGATAATTTCACTGTTTAATTTCCTGTATGTAGTAAAGATAATTCCACTTTAAATATGGTGGGATGGATATAATGGGGTCCACGTTCGCCCTATGTGCGGGATGATGGTCGGATTTGGATGTTTTTTTAAAGGGGCAGTCATTTACAAGGCAAAACTATGCTTTGTAAATCACTGCCCCTTTAAAAAAAATGTCAAAGTTCATCCGGCATCTCCACGTTGGGCGAACTCGAACTCCATTACATCTCGCCGCCTGTGATATTATCTGTCCTGGAAATATCTCAATGTTTTTGGTTTATTATTGTGAGACTAGAAGTAGGTTTCTGCAGGAGCTTCGGGTAATACTGGCAGCAATTCAGCTCTGTGGGACTGATTCTGAGTCTGATTCTTCACTGACGCAAAAGGCAAGTATTTGCATATGGCACATGTGCAGAAGCAACTTTACGCATTTCTGTGCATGTCTGTCCTATTCTGGGTCGGATGCGACTTGGCTAGAGGGGTGGGCTGCACAGCAATCATACAGAACCACTTTCACCTTGGGGAGTATTCTAGGAGAGACTCAAAAGCAATGTGTGATTTTGGGTCGTACATACAGGAAGAGTTGCCTAGTAGCATGGGGCTGGTACAAGTGCAGTTACTAACAGTTGCGGCAGCTGGCATAAAATCCAGTGGGCAGCAATGGTTTCCACTGCACATGCATGATCCCCCGCAGAACAGATACTCGCATAAGCATAAAGTACTAAAACAGGATTCCGCAGCTGCCCGCAACTACAGCCACTCTGCATGCAACTCATAATCAGCACCTGTACATTTTCAAACTGCCCGGTTTTGGTGGCACAGTCGCGCCCACACTCAGCTTTGTCCCGCAGTGGGAAATTGGGAGTTATATCCTTTGTTTATCAATAAGCTACACATCCCACCATCTCCACTGAAACATAGCAAGCGCTGCAGCAGTCTCTTTCCTGTGACACCATCACTGAGTTGCCTTCAGCATTATTGCATTAGTGAGTGTTTGCGAGCTAACAGTTGCAGAGAAGGTAACTAAAAATGGAGCTTTAAGTGGGAGACAGTTCTCAGGCTGTATAGTAGTGTCCATTACCCAAGGAAAATAAATTGTAAACCAGGCTTTGTTAGATATGAACTAAAGTTGACAGATACCACCTTATATTAGCAAGTATGTATATGTGGGCCTAAGCTATTGATAGCTATCTGTTTGAGTGTGGAATTAGCCTTTAAAGACAACGGTGAAAATGAGAAAAAATCATGCAGAGGCATAAATGGCAGTGCACACCCCACCGCACGTCACTGGTGCATACAGCTTACTGTGATAGCTGATTGATGTGGGTTGGTAATGGAATACCGGTGGTGTGGATCCAGGAGGCCAGAATACTGACCCCAGGTTCCTGGCCACCAGAATACCGTCAGCGGGGCGAGCGCTAGAAAGACCCTTGCGGGCTCAGTGGCTCGCTGAGCTCACCACAGGTTCTATTCCCACTCTATGGGTATCGTGGACACCCCCGAGTGGGAATAGTCTGGGTGCAGCCGTCGGCAGTCGGGATCCCAGCGTCGGTATTCTGACTACCGGGATCCCGACCGCCGGGATAGTAACTACATCCCGATTGATGTTGCTATAATTCTGATCAAAAAAAGGATCACAAACAAACAATGGACAATATATAAAAAAAAAATCATTGTTTGCTATGTAGAGAGAAATTCATTTAGATCATTTTAGATAAATATTTAGGGGGAATTAAATTGCTGGCAAAGGGTGCGAATTGCCGTTGCCACAGTGTTTAAATGCTGGCCACGGTAGCCCGTCTCGCACCCTTCACCCAGATGGCTCAATGTCTGATTTACACAAATGTGCTCTCTTTAGGGTAGTGAACACTTTCTTACGAGATCCCACTACCATAAAGCGCAGCAGCTGCCACGCATATTCAGCCAGGAGAACGGATTCGCCTTTAATTGAATTCCCCCCTTAGTTCTCTATTAGGACCATTTTTGTGAATTCGGATAATAATTTATGACCCACATCCTTCCTTTTCCCAAAGTATTCTTTCAGGCTTTCTCTGGCCGCTGCAGGCTGGCATAATGGTACAATATGTTCATGGTTACTCCTCCTTGTCAGTTCTCTTACTCGCCCAAGGGGAGATGTACCAAGCCTTGGAGATAGATGAAGTGGAAAAGTTACAAATGTAGCCAATCAGAATCTGTCATATACTGTGCTAGATAAATGACAGAAGCTGATTGGTTAAATTCTCCACTTTATCTCTCTCCAAGGCTTGATATCTCCCCTTCTTCCATCCCCCACTGTCTCAGAGAGGCCAATATGCCCATATATAAAGCTATCATTTGTTGCAATATACTGACATATGTCCCAAAATTTATCCAGGAAAGATCAAAGTGATCCTCACCAATCGGCTCGTCCGCGACCATTTTCCAATGAAGCCGGACTTGCTTTCCTGCTTTCAGACCAGTTCTACCTAAATAATGACTATGGGTAGGTATGTACTAATATGGAAAGTTAAAGTAATAACTCACTGGAAGAGCAAATCAGATTTGTCATAAAGTAATATACAGTATATTGTAATTAACTAAATTGTTGATCTTTTCTATTGTGCACTGTCTAATACAGAGTTAAGGAATTCTTCTGTAAGAAAACTGCAGCTCTGATGGCCACAATAGGGAACATTTTTGAAAAGCGGTGCAAAGTAAAGAGCTGGGGCTAGCCCATAGTAACCAATCCAGATTTCTCTGACATTTCTTTTCTCTAGTGCTGTTTAGTAGTAGAAAACAAATTCCTAGCATGGAAAACACTAGCTTTTTACTGATCATCACTTTTCAGCATTGTCATCCAGTGTCATCTCCAGCTTTCATGGACTCTAGGAATGGGGATAATAAATATGATGTTGTTTTTTTTTTTTACCAGACACTGCAGAAACTTCACACGGCTACAAACAGGTCTGCTCTGACAGGACCGTAATTTTGGCCCAGATTTATCAAGCCTTGGAGAGTGATAAATTGCACGGTGATAAACTACCAACCAATCAGCTCCTGTCATTTTTCAAACATAGGGGCAGATGTTTTAACCTGGAGAAGGCATAAGGAAGTGATAAACCAGTGATATGTGCAAGGTGATAAAGGCACCAGCCAATCAGCTACAATATGTAAATTAACAGTTAGGATCTGATTGGCTGGTGCCTTTATCACCTTGCACATGTCACTGGTTTATCACTTCCTTATGCCTTCTACAGATTAATACATCTGCCCCATAGCCTGTAACATGGCAGTTAGGAGCTGATTGGCTGTTACTTTATCACTGTGCAATTTATCACTCACCAAGGCTTGATAAATTTGGCCCACAGAGAGTTAGGTATCCCAAATAAAATCAGGTTCTTGTGTCATCCACAGTAGTTTTCTCCATGATCATTAACCAAGCTTCATTCCAAGCACAGTTTAGATAATCACCCATGATACCTCAAAATAATCTACAATTGTTTTTTGGATAATTAACCCTATTTTGCTATTGGGACCTTGTATAGAACATGAGCCAAACCCTCTATAGTGTTAAACGTTTAGGTTGTTACATGAAAGCAAAATGACGATCATATCTGTACCTCTTCTTAACCCTTTTAGCCCCAGAGTGCTCTGGGTAAAACAGACGCAGCCCCATAGCAGAGATAGAGGTCATTTTGTCTCATTTTTGCAAGTGCAGCTTTCAGGGGACGGGGATTTGGCAGCTTTTCAGATCTCTGCGTACAGCACAAGCAATGTTATACCTCTTCATTTCACCCCCCCCCCCCCTCATCGGTCTCAGGCAAGAGAGGCTTTCTGTAAAAATCCCTGATTTAAGAATCCTGACTCTTGCAGAGATGAATAATGTGCTTTTGTTACTCTAATCATATAAAACAGTCCTTATAAAGGTGAGTTTGTTACGGTGAGAAGTAGGAAGGGTCAGTGCAAACAGGCAGTAAGTAGGATCGTCTGTTCCCTGGGAGAGAGATTACACCATCCATTAACTGTGACACAAGCAAGAGGGGTGGTGGATGTGATCCAAGTGTGGCTTCCTCCATCGGATGGGCCCGTTCTAGTGCTGGCATGGGTGGAGTGCTTCATCCTCTTCTAGATCACGTTCTCAAACAGTTGCATGGACCTCATGATGTTTTCATCCTGTTGGGGCAGAAGCAGAGCTTTGATAAATATAGTAATTTACAACTGACTGGCGAAATCCAGAAGCAAACTGGAAAGTGATTGCTACTGTTTGTCAATGTGATATCTTTCTATTGTTTCTATCAGTGAAAAAACATGGTCAAGACTCAAGAGCGCACAACACACCTTTTGACAGGTCTCCAAAAACTCATCAATGGTCACAACTCCGTCGTGGTTTCTGTCCATCTTCTGTAAAACAAGTGGAATAGTCCAATATGAAACATCAGCCAGGGAAAAGGTGATGCGTATATTTTCAGTGTGACTCGAACTGTAATATTACCTGGAAAAACCTCTCCACATGCTCTATTGGGGCATCCTCTCGTAACATGGGATAAGTGCAACGACCCATCATGTCATAGATGGATTTCATTATGGCCAACATCTCCTAGATGTGAAACAGACATTTTCCATTAAAAACTCTACATGTCCCAAAGTTCCACATACCAGCCTCACATTTTGGGGGGAATTCAGTTGTTTTGGGCCCCGATAAGTAATGAGCGATATTCAGTATTTTGCCGATAGCCGCCAGTGTCCATAACTTTCTGCACATGTACTAGGTTAAACCTGTGCAAAGTACTAGGAGCCCAACTCAGGATTGTGGAGCAGAAATAATGGGTGTCTGTGGCAGTCATTCCCATCGCCAAAACAATTGGATATTGACCATCAGGCGCCCATTACTTATGGGTGCCCATAAACAATTGAGGGGGACATTTACTAAGCAGTGATAAGAGCAGAGAAGTGAGTCAGTAGAGAAGTTGCCCATGGCAACCAATCAGCACTGAAGTAACATCTATAATTTGCATACTATAAAATGATACAGAGCTGCTGATTGGTTGATGGGGCAATTTCTCCACTGGCTCACTTCTCCGCTCTTATCACTGCTTAGTAAATGTCCCCCTAAATTCCCTCATTCTTGTCTACACTAAAAAAATAAAAATAATAATCGTAATGTGTATAAAAATAGGGTGATATTTATTGCATACTATATTATTAAAGATGTTAAAAGAAAAGGATTTCTGGTATCAGTATGTTAGCTATGGTAGAAGTTGTCTTTATTTGAGTGCAGTTCTACAGTTTCTGCTATAAAATATATACATACTGTATATAGGGGCTGATGCAGGATTGAATACAAATTAGCTGTAGATGCATCACCCGTACTTGTGTACTCTTGGTTCTGAAGAACACAGTGCAAAACGCCATCTGCACACGTGCATAAGCTCCATAATTGTAAATTAAAAATACATGTATAAATGTTAATTTAAGTAACATTTTCTAATATCATTAACTAAAACTAATTTCAAAGCATGAGCGTTTCTGAAAACAGCATTTTCCACTCAGGAGAACATGCCATTGTGAAACTAGGGTAATAACACACACAGTTATGGGCCCTACACACTGACAGATCCGCCGCCGAGCTGCCCGACGGCGGATACGGCCAACCTGGTGGTGGGGGGGCAGTGACGGGGGGAGTGAAGTTTCTTCACTCCCTCTGTCACCCGGCTCCATAGCAGTGCAGGCAAATATGGACGATCTCGTTCATATTGGCCTGCATGCACAAGCGACGGGCGACTGCATGCACCAGCAATGAACGAGAACGGGGCCGCGCATCTTTCATCGCTGGTGCCTCCACACTGAAAGATATGAACGGTATCTCGTTCATTAATGAACTAGATCGTTCATATCTTTCAGTATTATCGCCCAGTGTGTAGGGCCCATTAAAGTGACAGCTCTGTTTCTCTGACATTAGGGCACTCAGGTGTGACCGACAAGACAATCCTGGAATTTAGCATGCAGCCAGTTTAGTTACCTGCTTACTAATAACATTCAGAAGTATATGTAAATGTTTCCATACTTTGACAGAACTTGAGACGTTTGACACTAAATTTCCATGAGCAATGCAACTGAGTTGTGGCTATTTTACTGAGTTATCATCAGTAATTTTACTCAGAAGATCACAAAACGGCTGAAGAGGTTCTCAATATGATCACTGACAAGAATTGACTGTGTGTCATAAAACTAAGCTAGTGCAATATTGCGCTATCTCATTGCAGCCAATACTGAGCCATCGGCCCAATCTCAAGTCAAGCACAATGCCAGTAATAATGATGGCAGAAGATGACACCTGTTGACCTGTGTCTGTGGGATCTACACTGACCTTTCTTAAAGGCTGCAGTTCCCAGGGTGGAAACTAATTCTAGTTTGTCTACTCTGTGCCTGGCCAAACCGCTCACGTTGTATAATCGGCCCATGTGGAGAAATTCTAATTTCTGCCATGATCACAAATATTTTTTACAAATGTATTTTTGAATGTTATTATATAAGCAAAGTAGTATTTTCAGCGTAGTGACCCTTTAATAAATATGGTGTAAGTGTAGTATCCTTTACCCATAATACAGTAACTCTGACATACCTCCTTAGTGATGTATCCATCCTTATTTATATCATACAGATTGAAAGCCCATTTTAATTTTTCATGAACACTCCCTCGTAATAGAATAGACAATCCAACTACAAAATCCTGCAGAAGAGAGGAGGAAGCAGGCATTATAGTGCGCTCCCCATGGGTTAAATGTGTCTTCTTAGTATGTGTGCTGTTTGTGCCTCAAAAATGGCTGCGTGATGGGCTAGTAAACTTGTCTGGTAGTGCAGCCTTGTGTGCAGAAACTCACAGTTTTTTTCAGTAAGAAAATAAAATTCTGGGTTCTACGTAATTATTTTTTCAAAGTTATCACTGCTAAGAGCATAATCACTGCCATTATGTTAGCTACACAGCAATCCAGAACATCCAGTAATAGTGCATTCAATGGTGAATTTCCCATTAAGCAAAAAAGGCATGTGAGAGAGGTATGTGCCTAGGGGCGCCACTTGTTGGGGGTAGGTGGCACTTGGATGCTTGTTTTAGTACTGTCAGTACAAAATGTATCAGTAACTACTAAATATTTCCACTCTACTGTACCATTTACCATCTTTAGTGGAGTGTAAACGGGAAGGACACGCACAGACTACCCCAGTAAGCTGTCCTACTTAGTAAATATGTATACATAATTAAGAATAAAATGTCATAGTTGATTCCTTTTTATAAGTTATTATATCAAATTGGCAATCTTCATATGAGTGCCTATAACCAAACAATGGAAATGATAAAACTAGGCAGGGGTGTGCCATTACTGTTGTGCCTAGGGGCGACCTGACCCCCTAACTCTGCCCCTGGTTGCATTTATTTATCTGGCACACGTTTCTGGACTCCACACAACCCCCCCCCCCCCCCATACTATCCTTCTTTTCCTTTTAGGGTCTTACCTCAAATCGGATTGCACCAGTCCTGTCCAGGTCAAAGGCGTTAAATAGAAAATGCGCGTACATTGTAGCATCTACTGATAAGAGGGAGAAACGGTCATTAGTGAAGAGTTCACTAATTGCTTAAAATATAATTACCGGCATCTACACATGAGTAGGATCCAGAAAATACTTCTAGATTATTGCAATAAAATAGCCCTTAAGCTTCATAATGTTTTCTGAAGCATTGTTTGTGCTTATTTTTAAAAACTTGCAGTGTACGACCAGATGCCGGATATAATTGGATGCATACTAGTGGAGCTCTATGGGGTAAATTTACTAAGATGGGAGTTCTATTTAAGATGGGATGTTGCCCATAGCAACCGATCAGATTCTACTTCTCATTTTACATCTTCTAGAAGATAATACCTAAAATCTGATTGGTTGCTATGGGCAACATCCCATCTGAAACAGAACTCCCATCTTAGTAAACTTACCCCTATGTATCACATTTGCTAAGGGGCCAAGAAGAAAACAGAATTGTATTATACTCACTGGGGAACACTGGCGAGCAGAAATGCCTCCAGAATGAAACAATAATACACTGAAACCTGTTACACAGTATTTTCATCTAAGAAGGGCAGGTGGCCAAAATGGGTGTGGTATGGAAGGTAGATAGTAACTAGGTCGACAGTGTTTAGGTCAATCACTATTAGTCGACAGTAACTAGGTCAAGAGGGTCTCTAGGTCGACAGGGTCTTTAGGTCGACGTGGTCTAGGTCGACATGAGCTTTTAATGTTTTTTTGGTGTCGTTTTCTTCGTAGAGTGACCGGGAACCCCAATTAGTGCACCGTGTCCCGTCGCATGGCTTGCTTCACATGCCATGGTTCGGGCAAGGTTCCTCGCTCCGCTACCGCTTCGCTCAGCACAGATTACCGTTCCAATCGTAGTCCACATGGATCGTTAAGTATGAAAAGGTTAAAAAAAAGAAAAACATAGTGAAAAACTCGCGTCGACCTTTTGACCTGTCGACCTAGAACATGTCGACCTAGAGACCCTGTTGACCTAGAAACCCTGTCGACCTAGTTACTGTCGACCTAGATAGTGTCAACCTAGTAACTGTCGACCTAAAGACCGGATCCCGGCCAAAATGGGACCTCGCAGAAAAAGAACAGGAGACGCCAACTAGCCACACCAAAGGATAGACATAAAGGATTATGGCTATCGCCCTACAAGCTATGGAAGAGCTGCTGCATACAGTAACTGAGGGCTAATAATGAGATGAAGATCAGCACTGACAACATAGGTGAATGCGCAGAACTGCAGAATATAGAGAACACATTGTTCCTCACAGAAAAAAAAGGTAGGTGCACACTTTAAGCACTAAGAATACTAATAATCAGAACAATTATAATAAACTCTACAATTTAACATGGAGTAACAATAAGGTTTCTTAGCACGTTTGGCCACAAATGTATGCCCACCTACCACAGCAAGGTAATCTTTATCAGGTGGGTTCCTAACATTCCTAATACTGACACATTAGATAAATCTATAGTTTATCTTTCATAGTGTCATTCTAATGTATTGACTGCTACACAAGCACCATACAATAATTAAAATCACCTAAGGGTAGGTGGGTGGGGTGCTAGTCCAGACAGAAGGAGTTTCACCATTAAGTGTACAATATACATACAGATACCGCACGGTAGTACTTATTATGTTTGAAATTAGAGTATGCAGTCCAGCCAACCCCCATACCCTAATTGTGTCAGATACAGACAGTGACAAGTCATTAGTGTATGCACAATGGGTTTGATGCCCTTTGACCACCAGCTAGTAGCAGAAATGAAGCTCAGAGATATTTTTACTATGGCTTAATTTTCATCTGATAAAAGATAACTATGAGAACAGTAGAATAACTGTGGAGAAGAATGTAGAATGCAGTTGTTTACAGATCGATCCAGCAACAATCTCCAAGAGTTGGGCATCTGCCTAGGTATTTCGGAAGATAGATGTTATATGTACACATGGGGATTTCCATCCTGCATACGCAATATAGCGTACTCACTAGGAGGTATAGGTATCCTAACGTTCTATCCATGATGTTCCCCCGTCCTGCCCAATGTCTTTTTGGCACTATGGTCAGTCCCCTGGGTACCTTTGGCACATTTGGTGGGCTATAGCGCTGGATTAACAGCAGAGCTGGGGAGATCGCCCAGGCGCACCAACACAAATAGCTACATCACCAACATGGGGGCTGTGTGGCATATGTGAATAGGGGTTTCTCTGTGGAGTACTGTGAACAACTTTAATACTGTGAGTGTGAGTCTTTAATACAGTTGTGGTTCTGGGAGTATTTATATATACTGTCTATTAACATCTCCAGCATATTTTATTAACACTTTTTTTGGGAGGGGCCCCCATAAATTAGTTGCTCTTGGGCCCCAACAAACTTTAATCTGGCCCTGGTGGGATTTCTCTAACAATAAATTATTTTGGCAACAGGTTATTGTGGTCACCGAGGCGTTCTTAGTGGATGGTGTTATAAACCCTGCAAACTTCTGGATCTTAAATATTGCTCCCCATCCACATTGTGCCTACAAGAAGTCTCTTCTGCAGCGCTTCAGTATCCAACGCACTTGTCCCTGCCAAATGGAAATCTCCCTCACCTCTGTCTGTTGTAGATTTGCAAATTGGACTATTACATGTCCATGGAGGATATCACCTTGGTCTTATTGGATAAGAAAGCTGTTTTGGTTGGCTGGTATTCAAAGAATCTGATGCTTATTAGAAGCTTGTTACTCCCTCTATCTGAAACCCACTCTTGTGTATTCACTTCATTCGCTTTCTCTTCCTTCTGTTATCGTCAGTTAGAGTTTCTCCTTTCCCCCCTTGCCCCCTCTAGTCCACTTGTGTTATTCCTTCTATTTACATTTCTCCTGTCCTGCTATTTATCTATAAAATGCAAAAACCTGAATAGAAGGTGTTGATGTTCCCTGGTTTCTGCTTTTGATTTGTCACTTGTTATATCACCTTCCTGTGTTGTAAATAAATAGTTTCTATAAATGGGGATTTCCAATGAAACCTCGAGTATTGTGGAACAACCATCTGGCAACCATCATTTTGCCATAAGAAAGACAAAAGTTCTGCAAAAAATTCTTCTGTTATACAGGTTGACAACGCCCCCATATGGCAGGTTGTGAGACAGAGCCCCAGTTTATTGGTTCCCTTTATTTTGACCATCACAGATAGTCCATTATATTTGACAGACATACTGTCCAATATGGTCCCATAAAATGTATCTGCACCATTTATCTGTTTATAAGTAGGTTGAAGTAAAGAGAGGGCTCACCTACAAATCTCTGGTGATGGGAGCAAGCATTAGGATAATTAAAGCAGAAAGCTGATAGGGCAGCCTGTGTATCTTCTGAGAGGCTCAGAAAAGATGATGTTTGACATGTTGTTGGAGGAATGTCTTTGGCCCATACTTCAGCTTAACTGCCTCAAGTTAGGTACACACTGTGGCGATGTTGGCCCAACTTATAATTTCCAGCCAAATTAAAATGGCATCAGTGGCATAACTAGAAATTTTTCTCCCCCAAGCCAAAAAATTATTCGGCGCCCCCCCCCCCCCCCCCCCCCCCATCCCCCATAATTGGCACTAGTAAAGGGATAAACATGCGCGTGCCGCAAAAAAGGGGCGTGCCTTCATTGAAATGGGCGTGGTTTTGCATAAAGGGGCATGGCATTGCTGGAAAAGACTACCTCATACCCCAGTTTTGCAACCTGTACGCCCAGACGTTAGCCACCACAGGAAAGAAAAATAATCCTGATTCATGCCCCTTACATTATTTGTCATTTTTCCTCCTTATAGTAATGCCCAGTATACATTATGCCACATACTGCAATGGCCCTTAGACATTATGCCACACACAATAATGCACACACCGTAATGCCCCCGACACATTATGCCACACACCGTAATGCCTGTGACACATTATGACAGGAATCACAATGCCCGTTATACATTATGCTACACACTGCAATGCCCCTGATACATTATAGCACATACAATGTCTGTGACACATTATGACACACACCGCAATGACCCTGAGACATTATACCACATACCACAATGCTCGTGATATAGTATACAACACACCGTAATGCCTGACACATTATGACACACACCGCAATGTCCGTGATACATTATGCCACACACTGCAATGACCCTGAGACATTATACCACATATCACAATGCCCGTGATATAGTATACCATACACCGTAATGCCTGTGACACATACTGCAATGCCCGTTATACCCTATGCCACGCACCGCAATGCCCGTTATACATTATGCCACACTGCAATGCCCCTGAGACATTATACCACATACCACAATGCCCGTGATATAGTATGCCACACACCATAATGCCTGTGACACATTATGACACACACCGCAATATCCGTGATACATTATGCCACACACCGTAATGCCCATTACACATTAAGTCCTACAGTAAGGCTTCTAATTACTTTTAAATTACCTGCTCGTTGCCAGGGATTTTCATGCTCAGGGTGTCATGCTCGTTGGGGGTAATTCCAAGTTGATCGCAGCAGGATTTTTGTTAGCAGTTGGGCAAAACCATGTGCACTGCAGGGGAGGCAGATATAACATGTGCAGAGAGAGTTAGATTTGGGTGGGGTGTGTTCAATCTGCAATCTAATTTGCAGTGTAAAAATAAAGCAGCCAGTATTTACCCTGCACAGAAATAAAATAACCCACCCAAATCTAACTCTTTCTGCACATGTTATATCTGCCTCCCCTGCAGTGCACATGGTTTTGCCCAATTGCTATCAAAAATCCTGCTGCGATCAACTTGGAATTACCCACGTTGCCAGGGGTTTCATGCACTTGGTGTCATGCTCGTTGCCAGGGGTTTCATGCACTGGGTGTCATGCTCATTGCTATGGGGTAGTGCTTGTTGCTAGGGCTGTGCTCTCCCAGTGCCACATATGCCCCCAGTGCCAGATATTCCCCCACAGTGCCAGGTACTCACATGCCCCCAGTGCCAAATATAGCCCCCCCATGTGTCAGGTACACATATACCCCCCCAGTGCCACATATACCCCCAGTGCCACATAAGCCCCCCTCCCCCTGTGCCACATATGCCCCCAGTGCCACATAAGCCCCCCTCCCCCTGTGCCACATATGCCCCCAGTGCCACATAAGCCCCTCTCCCCCTGTGCCACATATGCCCCCAGGGCCACATAAGCGCCCCTCCCCCCGCTGTTTTGTGTTGGAAGGACACGGAGGGCACAGCGCGCGCCTCTCCTGTGTCCCTCCAGGGTCTCCGATGGGTCTGTTAAAGGAAGTGCCGGTTCGTGAGCCAATCAGAGCTCACGAACGGCACTTCCTTTATTAGACCCGCCGGAGACCCAGGAGGGACACAGGAGAGGCGCGCGCTGTGCCCTCCGTGTCCATCCTTACAGCAGCGGAGGGAAGGAGGAGACCGCAGATTGAGATGCGGACGCTCGTCCGCATGTCAATCTGCACTAAATCAGTGGCGCCCCAGCAGCCCTGCGCCCCCAAGCCACGCGAGGGCTGCGGGGGCAGTAATTACACCACTGAATGGCATATCGGGCATATCGTTCAGTGTGAATGCCCAATATGCGGGAGCCCGCTGTCGCTAGCATTGTTGCCCCAAGTCAGCCCTGCTGCATGACCAATTGGGCGATAATGCTAGTGAAATGGTGTATGCTAATGAAGGACAGAACAGTGATAGTTCCATCCTTCATTAGATTGTTCTGATGTGTACCCAGGATCCGATATGTCGGCCCGTACTTACACAGTGTATGATGGGACGGTTTAATTAATATGTTTAAATGTAAAGGGACTCCATTCCCTCCAAAAGAGATATGTAGCCAATAGCCATTAACTCTTTTTGAGATCTCTGATGTAAAGTTAGCTAACAGGAAACACATTTCACTGTGTTAAGAGGCCCACACTCCTCCGATAAGTCATATCATTTCAGACAACTGACTCCCCAAAATATAATGGATCTCCCACTGTAGCTCAGTTGTTTATCCACTGAGCCACTACAGCTGCATAGTTAACTCAGGATTTTTGAATATATATGTTCTCTAGGGCTACAGAACTAGACCTAATGTTATTCTCCTCTGGGATGCCATTTCTACTTAATATAAGTGTTTTTTGTTTTATATCTATGGAGAGTGGTGAGAATAACTGGAAATATGAAACCTTTTCAATGGAATAAAAAGGAAGTTAAATATATACAATATTTATATACACTAATAACTAACACGTTTTTTTAACGAAAGAAGGGTGAATATGCCCACTGTTAAAACTACACTTATTGTGACATGTTAATTATAGCTAGGTATACACATCTTTATCTATAAATTTTGTATATATATGCGGTGGTTCACGTATTTTTTTTTGTTTTATCACCACCCTTCATTTTTATACTATGTATTCTGTGTAATATCCTTTTTATATATTGCAATAATGTTTCCATTACAAAAGTACCTGTATTGATTATAACATGTGAATTGACTCGATACAAATCACGTAGTAATGAGTAACTCCTCACGTGTGCAATTAATATTCCTAAGCCGATTGGTTGCAAGCGATTTAAATATCCGTCCACCTGCACACTTGGTATTTACACCTCCTGATGAAACCGCCGATCGATTAGGGCGGAGAAACGCATTGAGGGCTGCGGTTACTGCTTGTCCAATGAAGGAGACTCCATTTACCATCTCAAACCTCGTTCAAGTTGAACTAACTCTCCCCTGCTGGTGCCTGACTGGACGGCACACTCAAATTGTCTGCCGCTGTGCTTGAGAAGCCACGTCCACAGATTGACCACTGTGAACACACGGCTATCCCTCCTGACACAACAAGGAAGGGTACCTTCAGCCGCTTGTAGACAATGCTGCAGCACGCCGCTTACGGGAATCAGCGGAGACCACAAGCTTCAGGTGAGACCAGTGCCTTCATATACGAGGGGCTTGAAATAAGTACATTTTATCCACTTAAAAAACTTTGGGATTGGTTCTCTAGTGCATATATACCTTGGACGATTCCAGAACTTCACTATACTGTTAATGGACTGCAGTACTGCATATAAGATGAGCTAATTCAGCTGAATTCATATAAACCTTCACTCTTTAAAGGATAGTATCAGGGTTGTATTTTATCTTGCAAATTATTGCTTAAATTGTTTTTATTGTCTTAAACAATATTAAATGAAATTTTTTTTTGTATACACACAATATTAGCGCTCCTTAATGTTTCTATGGAAACTTGATTAATTATAATGGATTACCACTGTCCTCTTCAAGAAAATGCATTTGGGTGATAGCTGATATATAACCTTTAACCCTAGATAAAAATGCAAATCAAGGTCTCCACTTAGTTGATAAACATAAGAAACATCCACTACTGGTCTTGGGAGACTTTACTTTAACCCCAAATGCTCTTATAAATGTATTGCTAAACACATATGATTTCTAGAGATGTGCACCGGAAATTTTTCGGGTTTTGTGTTTTGGTTTTGGATTCGGTTCCGTGGCCGCGTTTTGGATTCGGACGCGTTTTGGCAAAACCTCCCTGAAATTTTTTTGTCGGATTCTGGTGTGTTTTGGATTCGGGTGTTTTAAAAAAAAAAAAAAACCCTCAAAAACAGCTTAAATCATAGAATTTGGGGGTAATTTTGATCCCATAGTATTAACCTCAATAACCATAATTTCCACTCATTTCCAGTCTATTCTGAACACCTCACAATATTATTTTTAGTCCTAAAATTTGCACAGAGGTCGCTGGATGACTAAGCTAAGCGACCCAAGTGGGCGGCACAAACAACTGGCCCATCTAGGAGTGGCACTGCAGTGTCAGACAGTATGGCACTTAAAAAAATTAGCTCCAAACATCACATGATGCAGAGATAAATAAAATAAAAAAGAGGTGCAAGATGGAATTGTCCTTGGGCCCTCCCACCCACCCTTATGTTGTGTAAACAGGACATGCACACTTTAACAAACCCATCATTTCAGCCACAGGGTCTGCCACACGACTGTGGCTGAAATGACTGGTTGGTTTGGGCCCCCACCAAAAAAGAAGCAATCAATCTCTCCTTGCACAAACTGGCTCTACAGAGGCAAGATGTCCACCTCCTCCTCATCGTCCGATTCCTCACCCCTTTCACTGTGTACATCCCCCTCCTCACAGATTATTAATTCGTCCCCACTGGAATCCACCATCTCAGGTCCCTGTGTACTTTCTGGAGGCAATTGCTGGTGAATGTCTCCACGGAGGAATTGATTATAATTCATTTTGATGAACATCATCTTCTCCACATTTTCTGGAAGTAACCTCGTACGCCGATTGCTGACAAGGTGAGCGGCTGCACTAAACACTCTTTCGGAGTACACACTGGAGGGGGGGCAACTTAGGTCAAATAAAGCCAGTTTGTGCAAGGGCCTCCAAATTGCCTCTTTTTCCTGCCAGTATACGTACGGACTGTCTGACATGCCTACTTGGATGCAATCACTCATATAATCCTCCACCATTCTTTCAATGCTGACAGAATCATATGCAGTGACAGTAAGCGACATGTCAGTAATCGTTGGCAGGTCCTTCAGTCCGGACCAGATGTCAGCACTCGCTCCAGACTGCCCTGCATCACTGCCAGCGGGTGGGCTCGGAATTCTTCGCCTTTTCCTCGCAGCCCCAGTTGCGGGAGAATGTGAAGGAGGAGCTGTTGACGGGTCACGTTCCGCTTGACTTGACAAGTGTCTCACCAGCAGGTCTTTGAACATGTGCAGACTTGTGTCTGCCGGAAAGAGAGATACAACGTAGGCTTAAAACCTAGGATCGAGCACGGTGGCCAAAATATAGTGCTCTGATTTCAACAGATTGACCACCCGTGAATCCTGGTTAAGCAAATTAAGGGCTCCATCCACAAGTCCCATACGCCTAGCGGAATCGCTCCGTTTTAGCTCCTCACTCAATCTCTCCAGCTGCTTCTGCAAAAGCCTGATGAGGGTAATGACCTGACTCAGGCTGGCAGTGTCTGAACTGACTTCACGTGTGGCAAGTTCAAAGGGTTGCAGAACCTTGCACAATGTTGAAATCATTCTCCACTGCGCTTGAGTCAGGTGCATTCCCCCTCCTTTGCCTATATCGTAGGCAGATGTATAGGCTTGAATGGCCTTTTGCTGCTCCTCCATCCTCTGAAGCATATAGAGGGTTGAATTCCACCTCGTTACCACCTCTTGCCTCAGATGATGGCGGGGCAGGTTCAGGAGTGTTTGCTGGTGCTCCAGTCTTTGGCACGCGGTGGCTGAATGCCGAAAGTGGCCCGCAATTCTTCGGGCCACCGACAGCATCTCTTGCACGCCCCTGTCGTTTTTTAAATAATTCTGCACCACCAAATTCAATGTATGTGCAAAACATGGGATGTGCTGGAATTTGCCCACATGTAATGCACGCACAATATTGGTGGCGTTGTCCGATGTCACAAATCCCCAGGAGAGTCCAATTGGGGTAAGCCATTCTGTGATGATGTACCTCAGTTTCCGTAAGAGGTTGTGTGCCTCTTATGGAAAGCGGTGATACAAAGCGTAGCCTGCCTAGGAACGAGTTGGCGTTTGTGAGATGCTGCTACTGGTGCCACCGCTGCTGTTCTTGCTGCGGGAGGCAATATATCTACCCAGTGGGCTGTCACAGTCATATAGTCCTTAGTCTGCCCTGCTCCACATGTCCACATGTCCGTGGTTAAGTGGACATTGGGTACAACTGCATTTTTTAGGACACTGGTGACTCTTTTTCTGACGTCTGTGTACATTCTCGGTATCGCCTGCCTAGATAAGTGGAACCTAGATGGTATTTGGTACCGGGGACACACTACCTCAAGAAATTCTCTAATTCACTGTGAATTAACGGTGGATACCGGACACACGTTTAACACCAACACAGCTGCCAAGGCCTGAGGTATCCGCTTTGCAGCAGGATGACTGCTGTGATATTTCATCTTCCTCGCAAAGGACTGTTGGACAGTCAATTGCTTACTGGAAGTAGTACAAGTGGTCTTCTGATGTCCCCTCTGTGATGACAATCGAGTACCAGCAGCAACAACAGCAGCACCAGCAGCAGCAGTAGGCGTTACACTCAAGGATCCATTGGAGGAATCCCAGTTAGGTGAGGACTCGTCAGACTTGCCAGTGACATGGCCTGCAGGACTATTGGCGTTCCTGTCTAAGGAGGAAATTGACACTGAGGGAGTTGGTGGTGTGGTTTGCAGGAGCTTGGGTACAAGAGGAAGGGATTTAGTTGTCAGTGGACTGCTTCCGCTGTCACCCAAAGTTTTTGAACTTGTCAATGACTTCTGATGAATGCGCTCCAGGTGACGTATAAGGGAAGATGTTCCTAGGTGGTTAACGTCCTTACCCCTACTTATTACAGCTTGACAAAGGCAACACACGGCTTGACACCTGTTGCCCGCATTTCTGTTAAAATAATTCCACACCGAAGAGGTGATTTTTTTTTTGTCATTTGACCATGCATGTCAATGGCAATATTCATCCCACGGACAACAGGTGTCTCCCCGGGTGCCTGACTTAAACAAACCACCTCACCATCAGAATCCTCCTTGTCAATTTCCTCCTCAGCGCCAGCAACACCCATATCCTCATCCTGGTGTACTTCAACAGTGACATCTTCAATTTGACTATCAGGAACTTGACTGTGGGTGCTCCTTCCAGCACTTGCAGGGGGCGTGCAAATGGTGGAAGGCGCCACCTCTTCCCGTCCAGTGTTGGGAAGGTCAGGCATCGCAACCGACACAATTGGACTCTCATTGGGGATTTGTGATTTAGAAGAACGCACAGTTCTTTGCTGTGCTTTTGCCAGCTTAAGTCTTTTCATTTTTCAAGCGGGAGGATGAGTGCTTCCATCCTCATGTGAAGCTGAACCACTAGCCATGAAGATAGGCCAGGGCCTCAGCCGTTCCTTGCCACTCCGTGTCGTAAATGGCATATTGGCAAGTTTACGCTTCTCCTCAGACGCTTTTAATTTAGATTTTTGGGTAATTTTACTGAACTTTTTTTGGGGGGATTTTACATGCTCTCTACTATGACATTGGGCATCGGCCTTGGCAGACGACGTTGATGGCATTTCATTGTCTCGGCCATGACTAGTGGCAGCAGCTTCAGCACGAGGTGGAAGTGGATCTTGATCTTTCCCTATTTTACCCTCAACATTTTTGTTCTCCATTTTTTAATGTGTGGAATTATATGCCAGTAATATATCAATAGCAATGGCCTACTGTACTGTACTATATGTATACTACTGGTCACCAAAATGCTGCACTGTCCTACTATATACTGCTCACAATAATGCAGCACAGCGATAGTATACTTGACACAGAGCTGCAAGCTACAGCAACGGCCTACTGTACTGTACTATATGTATACTGCTGGTCACCAAAATGCTGCACTGTCCTACTATATACTGCTCACAATAATTCAGCACAGAGATAGTATACTTGACACAGAGCTGCAAGATACAGCAAATGGCCTACTGTACTGTACTATATGTATACTGCTGGTCACCAAAATGCTGCACTGTCCTACTATATACTGCTCACAATAATGCAGCACAGAGATAGTATACTTGACACAGAGCTGCAAGATACAGCAATGGCCTACTGTACTGTACTATATGTATACTGCTGGTCACCAAAATGCTGCACTGTCCTACTATATACTGCTCATAATAATGCAGCACAGAGATAGTATACTTGACACATAGCTGCAAGATACAGCAATGGCTTACTGTACTGTACTATATGTATACTGCTGGTCACCAAAATGCTGCACTGTCCTACTATATAGTACTGCTCACAATAATGCAGCACAGAGATAGTATACTTGACACAGAGCTGCAAGATACAGCAAATGGCCTACTGTACTGTACTATATGTATACTGCTGGTCACCAAAATGCTGCACTGTCCTACTATATACTGCTCACAATAATGCAGCACAGAGATAGTATACTTGACACAGAGCTGCAAGATACAGCAATGGCCTACTGTACTGTACTATATGTATACTGCTGGTCACCAAAATGCTGCACTGTCCTACTATATAGTGCTCACAATAATGCAGCACAGAGATAGTATACTTGACACAGAGCTGCAAGATACAGCAATGGCCTACTGTACTGTACTATATGTATACTGCTGGTCACCAAAATGCTGCACTGTCCTACTATATACTGCTCACAATAATGCAGCACAGAGATAGTATACTTGACACAGAGCTGCAAGATACAGCAATGGCCTACTGTACTGTACTACTATAATTATATACTGGTGGTCCCCACAATGCAGCACACTGAGCACAGATATTTGCAGCACACTGAGCACAGATATGGAGCGTTTTCAGGCAGAGAACGTAGATATTTTCAGCACACTGAGCACAGATATTTGCAGCACACTGAGCACAGATATTTGCAGCACACTGAGCACAGATACGGAGCTTTTCAGGGAGAGAATGCAGCCACGTCCTCTCCATTCAATCTCCAATGCACGAGTGAAAATGTCGGCGACGCGCGGCTCTTTATATAGAATACGAATCTCGTGAGAATCCGACAGCGGGATGATGACGTTCGGGCGCGTTCGGGTTAACCGAGCAAGGCGGGAAGATCCAAGGCTGCCTCGGAACCGTGTAAAATAGGTGAAGTTCGGGGGGGTTCGGATCTCGGAGAGCCGAACCCGCTCATCTCTAATGATTTCCAGTAGATTTTAATGATTTGATACATGGAGCTCTGGACACCTAATGGGGCGTGATTAGCCCTTTTTCTCACATGTGTGGGTTAAATATATCCTGAGTTCATTATGGTAGCTAAATAGATCCTGAAACTAATAACCATAACTGGGAAACAGTTCATGATGAGGTCTGATGATGTCCCAATACTGTACATCTATAGTAGAACCCTATAGTAACACTTGTTTTCCATAATCATGGAAGTTGGGCAGATACAGAGTTGGACACTTGCTGTAATCACTCCTGCATTACGTAATACACATAGTCGCACAGCCCTATCCATATGCTTGGTTTCATTTGCACCTGTCCTATACTACTAGATGCAAGAGATCTGTCTAAACCATATTCTCCCATTAGCAGAACTCTGCACTCTTGACATGTCCTTGCTAAATATACCACCCCATTAACAAAAAGTTATACCCTTTAACCTTAAGTGGACATGTGACAAAGTTGCATACCTGTCTGAATCGACCGTTATGCTATCGCTAGGCTAGGAAAGATTTATGCAGTGCGAAAACCCACACGCTCTGAATTGAGGTCAGCTGTGCATCAGCCCTTAAATAATTACCCTTTGAACCCCTAAAAACGCCATGATCATTTTCAGCTAAACAACAAGCCAAAAGGAACTTTGATTGTGGGTCATTGATGCATCTAAAGCTGTGGTTAGATTTAAAGCAACAGACATAGCTTTTGGCTTGAAAAAAAAGAAAAGCAACCTAAGACCAAAGAATGCAGGCATGCTGTATTTGGGGGAGACATGCAGATAGTATTTGGGGAGACATGCAGATAGTATTGGGGGATACATGCAGCTAGTATTAGAGGAGAAAGACATGAGCTAGTATTGGGGGAGACATGCAGCTAGTATTGTGGGAGACATGAAGCTAATATAGGGGGAGACATGCAGCTAGTATTGGAGGAGACATGAGCTAGTATTGGAGACATGAGCTAGTATTTGAGGAGACATGAGCTAGTATTGGGGGAGACATGCAGCTAATATATGGGGAGACATGCAGCTAGTATTGGGGGAGACATGAGCTAGTATTGAGGGAGACATGCAGCTAGTTTTGGGGGAGACATGCAGCTAGTATTGGGGGAGACATGAGCTAGTATTGGGGGTGACATGAAGCTAGTATTGGGGGAGACATGCAGCTAGTATTGGGGGAGACATGCAGCTAGTATTGGGGGAGACATGAGCTAGTATTGGGGGAGACATGCAGCTAGTATTGGGGGAGACATGCAGCTAGTATTGGGGGAGACATGAGCTAGTATTGGGGGAGGCATGCAGCTTGTATTGGGGAGACATACAGCTAGTATTGGAGAAGACATGCATCTAGTATTAGGGGAGAGAGACATGAGCTAGTATTGGGGGAGACATGCAGCTAGTATTGGGGTGACATGAAGCTAGTATTGGGGGAGACATGCAGCTAGTATTGGGGGAGACACGCAGCTAGTATTGGGGGAGACATGAGCTAGTATTGGAGGAGACATGCAGCTAGTATTGGCTAAGACATGCAGCTAGTATTGGGGGAGACATGAGCTAGTATTGGGGGAGACATGCAGCTAATATTGGGGTGACATGAAGCTAGTATTGGGGGAGACATGCAGCTAGTATTGGGGGAGACACACAGCTAGTATTGGGGGAGACATGCAGCTAGTATTGGGGGAGACATGAGCTAGTATTGGGGGAGACACGCAGCTAGTATTGGAGGAGACATGCAGCTAGTATTGGGGAAGACATGCAGCTAGTATTGGGGGAGACATGAGCTAGTATTGGGGGAGACATGCAGATAGTATTGGGGGAGACATGCAGCTAGTATTGGGGGAGACATGCAGCTAGTATTGGGGGAGACATGAGCTAGTATTGGGGGAGACATGCAGATAGTATTGGGGGAGACATGCAGCTAGTATTGGGGGAGACATGCAGCTAGTATTGGAGACATGCAGCTAGTATTGGGGGAGACATGAGCTAGTATTGGAGGAGACATGAACTAGTATTGGGGGAGACATGCAGCTAGTATTGGGGGAGACATGCAGCTAGTATTGGAGACATGCAGCTAGTATTGGGGGAGACATGAGCTAGTATTGGAGGAGACATGAACTAGTATTGGGGGACACATGCAGCTAGTATTGGAGGAGACATGAGCTAGTATTGGGGGAGACATGCAGCTAGTATTGGGGGAGACATGCAGCTAGTATTGGGGGAGAGAAAAATGAGCTAGTATTAGGGGGACACAAGCTAGTATTGGGGGAGACATGAGCTAGTATTGGGGGAGACATGAAGCTAGTATTGGAGGAGACATGCAGCTAGTATTGGGGGAGACATGCAGCTAGTATTTGGGGAGACATGAGCTAGTATTGGGGGAGACATGAGCTAGTATTGGGGGAGACATGAGCTAGTATTGGGGGAGGCATGCAGCTAGTATTGGGGGAGACATGCAGCTAGTATTAGGGAAGACATGAAGCTAGTATTGGGGAAGACATGCATCTAGTATTAGGGGAGAGAGACATGAACTAGTGTTGGGGGAGACATGCAGCTAGTATTGGGGGAGACATGAGCTAGTGTTGGAGGAGACATGAGCTAGTATTGGGGGAGACATGCAGCTAGTATTGGGGGAGACATGCAGCTAGTATTGGAGGAGACATGAACTAGTATTGGGGGAGACATGCAGCTAGTATTGGGGGAGACATGCAGCTAGTATTGGGGGAGACATGAGCTAGTATTGGAGGAGACATGAACTAGTATTGGGGGATACATGAGCTAGTGTTGGGGGAGACACGCAGCTAGTATTGGGGGAGACATGCAGCTAGTATTGGGGGAGACATGCAGCTAGTATTGGGGAAGACATGCAGCTAGTATTGGGGGAGACATGAGCTAGTATTGGGGGAGACATGCAGATAGTATTGGGGAGACATGCAGCTAGTATTGGGGGAGACATGCAGCTAGTATTGGGGGAGACATGCAGCTAGTATTGGGGAGACATGAGCTAGTATTGGAGGAGACATGAACTAGTATTGGGGGAGACATGCAGCTAGTATTGGAGGAGACATGAGCTAGTATTGGGGGAGACATGCAGCTAGTATTGGCGGAGACATGCAGCTAGTATTGGGGGAGAGAAAAATGAGCTAGTATTAGGGGGACACGAGCTAGTATTGGGGGAGACATGAGCTAGTATTGGGGGAGACATGAAGCTAGTATTGGGGGAGACATGAAGCTAGTATTGGGGGAGACATGCAGCTAGTATTGGGGGAGACATGCAGCTAGTATTGGGGGAGACATAAGCTAGTATTGGGGGAGACATGAGCTAGTATTGGGGGAGACATGAGCTAGTATTGGGGGAGACATGAGCTAGTATTGGGGGAGGCATGCAGCTAGTATTGGGGGAGACATGCAGCTAGTATTAGGGAAGACATGAAGCTAGTATTGGGGAAGACATGCATCTAGTATTAGGGGAGAGAGACATGAACTAGTGTTGGGGGAGACATGCAGCTAGTATTGGGGGAGACATGAGCTAGTGTTGGAGGAGACATGAGCTAGTATTGGAGGAGACATGCAGCTAGTATTGGGGAGACATGCAGCTAGTATTGAGGGAGACATGCAGCTAGTATTGGGGGAGACATGCAGCTAGTATTGGGGGAGACATGAGCTAGTATTGGAGGAGACATGAACTAGTATTGGGGGAGACATGCAGCTAGTATTGGGGGAGACATGAAGCTAGTATTGGGGGAGACATGAGCTAGTGTTGGAGGAGACATGAGCTAGTTTTGGAGGAGACATGCAGCTAGTATTGGGGGAGACATGCAGCTAGTATTGGGGGAGACATGCAGCTAGTATTGGGGGAGACATGAGTTAGTATTGGGGGAGACATACAGCTAGTATTGGAGGAGACATGAGCTAGTATTGGGGGAGACAGGAGCTAGTATTAGGGGAGACACGAGCTAGTATTGGGGGCGACATGCAGCTAGTATTGGGGGAGACATGCAGCTAGTATTGGGGGTGACATGCAGCTAGTATTAGAGGAGAGAAACATGAGCTAGTATTAGGGGAGACATGCAGCTAGTATTGGGGGAGACATGCAGCTAGTATAGGGGGAGACATGCAGCTAGTATTAGGGGAGAGAGACATGAGCTAGTATTGGGGGAGACAGAGCTAGTATTGGGGAAGACAGAGCTAGTATTGGGGGAGACATGCAGCTAGTATTAGGGGAAAGAGACATGAGCTAGTATTGGGGGAGACAGAGCTAGTATTGGGGGAGACATGCAGCTAGTATTGGGGGAGACATGCAGCTAGTATTGGGGGAGCAATGCAGCTAGTATTGGGGGAGACATGAGCTAGTATTGGAGGAGACATGTAGTAGCTAGTATTGTGGGAGACATGCAGCTAGACAACACATATTTTGAAACAGAAATGAATGACATCAGTTCAGCATGGTCCATAGTACAAAACAAATCTCTAGATGGCTTCAGACAGCCATATGACACTAAAGGAACTGCTAGACCATAAGAGGTGAGCAAAGCAGGTCTTATTTTTCATTACATTATTACAAATTATTAGTCAAAACTTTATAAACTGAAAGGTGACCCATATAAACCTCAGCCAACGGTAAACTTAATTATTAAAGTAACTTTCAATTTAAAAAAAAAAAAGTATAAAAGTACTTAAACTAACAGATCTGACGTACTGTATCCAAATGCCTCTTGGATATCAGGAAGTGGCTTCGGCAATTAAGTTCTTTCCATTGACTAAAGCTTTTGCACATCTCTTATGTCATGTCTTCTTAGCTTATTTAATGGCTGCTCGCAAGAGTCCAGGTTTCCCTCAGAAATGTAGAGGCACAGGTAATCATTATTGCTAAGGCAGATAAAGACCCATCTTTACGCATCATTACGCATCATTTACAGAACAATTACCTTTCTAAACTCATACTTAAGGTTTATGCGAAGTCCGTAGCTAATCGGTTACAAATAATCTTTCCATAGCTGAATGACATCGTTCAAGTAGACTTTATTCAAGGTAGGCAAGTCACTGACAATGCTGAAAGAATAATCAATTTAATTATATTGGCTCCAGCCTCTCAAACCCTTTCACTGCCACTTTCCTTAGATGCAAAGGAGGCATTTGATCACCTTGTCCTTAATGTTTAACCCATACACTTTGAGTTGTGTCATCTTTAATGCTTGCATTTGAAGTTATTATAGGATTGTAGGCATTTGCCAGTGTCTCCTAATTGTATTGTCTTTTAAGCACTTTCTAACTGTGTCACTAATTGACATGAAATTCTGTGATGGACCTTCATCTGATGTTGGATGCTTACAGCAAAGCTTCTTACTGGAAATGAATGGCCAAGCCTGAAGTACTCTTTGTTTACATTCCATTTGAGTTCCAGAAACACAAATACGTATAGCAATGCAACTATTCACAATACTTAGGAATACAACTTCAACAAGTGCCCCAGGGACCTACAGTATATGAGACAAACTTTCCTCTCTTTTTTTATGCACTCAGACTTAATTGAAAAGAGGAATAACTTATACAAGGATTATGAAACAAACAAAGGTAAGACTATAGGACAAACAGCATAAAGCCTACTGAGACTGAGTATAGAGAAGCCGCAGAGAACTGTACAGTGGTGGTCATTCCGAGTTGTTCGCTCGCTGCCGATTTTCGCAGTGCAGCGATTAAGTAAAAAAACTGCAAAAATGCGCATGCGCATGGTACGCAGCGCGAATGCGCTAAGTACTTTCACACAAAACTTTGTAGATTACACAAGCTCGAGCGACGTTTTTTCATCACTCGAGTGATCGTAGTAAGATTGACAGGAAGTGGGTGTTTCTGGGCGGAAACTGGCCGTTTTCAGGGAGTGTGCTAAAAAACGCAGGCGTGCCAGGTAAAAACGCAGGAGTGGCTGGAGAAACGGGGGAGTGGCTGGCCGAACGCAGGGCATGTTTGTGACATTAAACCAGGAACTGAACGGACTGAGGTGATCGCAGCCTAGGAGTAGGTCTGGAGCTACTCAGAAACTGCAGGGAATTATTTAGTAGCAGTTCTGCTAATCTTTCGTTCGCTATTCTGCTAAGGTAAGATACACTCCCAGAGGGCGCGGCCTAGAGTTAGCAATGCTGCTATAAGCAGCTAGCGAGCGAACAACTCGGAATGAGGGCCCGTAGCTCATTGAAAAACAATGTCTTATACCATAAATAACATGGAAAAACATCTTCTTACAGGAGTTGCATAAAGGCTTTAAGAAGAGGGAGTGAGACACACAATCAAGAAGTAGGAGAGATTGAGGGGAAGGTGAACAGAAATATGGAGAATTCAGAAGAGAAGGTATTGTATAAATTATGCCAGTGGGGGGTAGATGGGCAGCTAAGGGGAGGTGGTGTGAAGGACTTTGTAATGGAATTAAGAGGCTATTGAGGAAGAAGCATCGCTAAGGAGTGACTGCATATGAGTTTTATAGTTGTGAAATTCAGTAAATCTCAACCAGTCGTATTAAGTTGTAGTGAGGTCCGAGTTTTAGTCTAAGGCTGAGGACATAACAACCAACATTGTCATGTAGGGATTAATCCACTTGATCCACTGAGAGACTGTGGAAGGGGTGATGGCCCTTCAAAGGCCAGAGATGCCACCTCTTGTGGCATTCATCAGGTGTGTGAGGAATGACTTCTTAAATTGGGAGATTAATGAATCTATTAAGTTCTGAAGTAAAAATGTTGGGGTGAAAGTGGAAGCCCTTTTATTTCCCTGACATTTCTCATACTGTGCGCCAAATACCCAACAACACGGAGCACTGCCAGCAAATATGGAGGGGTGTTCCAGGAGCCTGATTATATCTCCAGCAGGGATCAGATAGGCCAGGAATCATCCTACTGAGGAAAGTCCGGCAATGGTACTAAATAATATCAGTGCATAACTGGACCTGGTATATATGATTTCCCCTCCTTTATTTCACAATGGTAAATCATTGTACTGCTAGGAAATACCCTAAATATTGAAGATGGGGCAAATCGCTCTAATCAAGAAATCCATCCAACACAATATCATGTATCTTTTTCAAGCTATCCATATTCAAGGTTCCAAGACATTTTCTATTAAAATTGGAAAGATATATTTACTGGAAGTCCAAGTTACCATATTATATCAGATGCAGGTGCTGGTACCGGCTGTATGCCGGAGACTTTGCACAATTTCAGTGGGGATCTCAGAGACAGGCAGGAACTTTGTAAACCAAAATGACCCACAGGGTAAAATTCATTCAAACATCTAAAGCTCGGGTGGACTTTTGCTACTAGCTAACAAAAGGTACAGATATGTATTTGCAGATTAAAGGGGCGAAAAAAAGTACCAACTTATCAACTTCTAGCTGCCAGTTTACAGGCTGGGTTTAAAAAATGACAGTTAGAAGCTGATTGAATGGTACTTCATCTCTCTCCAAGATTTGATACATCTCCCCCATAGGAACATATCAGAACTGAAGATGTTAGAAAGAAAGCTGTGTTACTGGGGAATGATCATTTTCTGTGCATGACAGCTGTATTGTGTTTAGTTACAGCGTTTGGAAATGACTGACAACACAGAACACTATATTTCACTCTACCACGCTCTAAAAGCTCTGTGAAACATTACTCGTAACTGGTCTTTTTGGTTTAGTGGTTTTCGCAGATCAATAGCTTCTGTAGTGTTTGCTTGTGGAAAAGGGAAAAGAGATAAGTGATAATTGCAATTTGCAAACTGATCCAGGCTGGTAGCAGTAACTATTAGCATTGTAAGTTGGGGCCTCACTGTCAGCGTCCGGAGTCTTACCGGTATGCGGGGGCCGCGGGGCTGGCTTCCTTGGCGTTGTGCGGGCAGCGGCGGAGGTGGGCTGCTGCGCCGGATCCGTGGGCAGCAGTAGCGGAGGTGAGGGGGTCCGCTCGTGGCGGCGGGACGCCGCTACAGCGGGTCGCTCTTGCTGAACCGTTGCTTGGAGACCAGGGGCAGTGAGCAATGTGGATTTGCAAAAAGGTCTGCATTACTGGGCGCCGCCATGTTGGAGACCAAGTTTTAAGCATAGTTCCTGTTTCCTGTTTCTTCCAGCCAATCCAGGGGAAGCTCTCCCTATAAAAGGGGGCTGGTTTAGGACAGGGATGCCAGTGCTTCAAGTTACAACCCTGTTGTAGGTGCTTTAGCCTGTGCTCCCAGGATTCCTGCTGTATCTTGGTTCCTCCTGATCCTGCTTGGTCGGTTCTCTGTTGCTGCTGCAGCCCTGCCGTTTCTTGCCTGCTACTGCCTGTGGAAGCGCTCCTGGAAAACCCGGTCCAGTAAGACTCTTTGGGCACAGTCGGCCCCGAGTCTTCTGCCTCGTCTTTCAAGCCACACTCCACAGATCTCCTTCACCAGCCATGCCTTTGTACCACTGACCACAGCCTGCAGATTATTATCTTCAAGCCTCGTTTTCCAAACCACAGTCCACAGTCCTTGTCTCCAGCCACGTTTTCAACTACCATCCACAGTTCCACAGTTCATCATCTACAGTCTCGTCTTTTAAATCACAGTCCGCAGTTCTTCACCTCCAGCCACGTCTTTAACCATTGTGCTTCAGTCTCAGTTCCCTACCTCAGCCCTGTACATAATAAATACTTTCCATTGACTCTCAAACCCCGCCTACGTTCTTCATTGCTCCGTGTCCCATGCGAAGGAACTATATCCAGCCCCCTCATCTGGTTCATTCACAGCCTGCTACCTCCTCGGGCAAATCTCAGCTGCCGGATCCTCAAACCCTGCCAGACGTGACAGTAAGCACTGGCCCAATGGATTCGACGGGTGATCAGGCCTCAGGAGGGGATTCAACTGCAGATATCTGGTCTCGCTTAAGTAAGCAGGAGGCCACACAATCTCAAATCGTGCAGTTCATGCAGAGTATGTCCGAACGTCTCGATTCTCTCTGTGTTGCCATGACGGCACCTCAAGTATCTACAGCTGCTCCCACATTGGCACCTCTGGTCCTGCTTCCTCCTGTACCAGTACCACTTCCACGTTTGCATTTGCCACCTCCCAGTAAATTTGATGGGAATCTAAAACAATGCCGCGGGTTTCTTAACCAGTGCGAAATCCAGTACGAACTACAGTCGGCCAACTTCCCATCAGCACGAACCAAAGTAGCCTATATAATTTCTTTACTTACCGGGCAAGCGTTGGAATGGGCTTCACCTTTGTGGGAGAGGATGGATCCCATCTTATCTAACTATCCAGAATTCATGGCCACCTTTCGAAGAATCTTCGACGAACCGGGCAGGACTTCTGCCGCCTCATTGGAGATCCTGCGACTGCGTCAGGGCACGCGTACGTACGTACGTACGGTCAGTCAGTACGTGATCCAGTTTCGCACCCTTTCCTCAGAACTGAACTGGAACGAGGAGGCTCTCATTGCAGCTTTCTGGAGCGGTATCTCCGAAAAGATCAAAGATGACCTCGCAACTCAGGATGTACCTGATAAGTTGGATAAACTAATTTCTTTATGCAATAAGTTAGATCTGAGGTACAGAGAATGCTGTATGGAGAGGTTGCGGTCAGATCGCCCTAAGCCTAGAGTTGTTCTTCCACCAACACCATCATCACCAACTGTCGAAGAACCCATGCAGATTAATCGCTCCCACCTCTCCAATGAAGAACGTCAGAGACGGCGACAAGGGAACCTCTGCCTCTATTGTGGTGCATCTGATCACTTTGTTAAAACTTGCAGTCTACGTCCGGGAAACGCCCGCTCCTAGTTTGTGCTGGAGAGGTCAAGCTAGGAGAATTCTCAGAATTACATACCAAGAAAGAGTCTGTCCTGTTAACCCAATTGGAGCTCCCTTCTTCTTCTCTTCTCATCCCTGCACTACTCGACTCCGGAGCCGCCGAAAGCTTCATTACGTCAGCTCTGGTCAAACGATCTGGAATACAAATGGTTCCTTTGGATCGTACCATTTCTGTTACCGCAGTGGATGGAAGTTATATCCCAGAGGGTATTATATCCTTTCGTACTATTCCTCTCAAGCTGAAGGTCGGAGTTCTCCATTCAGAAAAAATCTCTTTCCTTGTAATTCCTAAAGCCTCTCATGAACTAATCCTAGGGTTTCCATGGTTAATCAGACACAATCCCCACATAGATTGGCAAACTATGGATGTTCTCTCTTGGGGACAAGACTGCTTTCAGAACTGTTTACCTTCAGTTAGACCTCTCTGTTCTTCCAACCCTTCCAGCCTTCCTGTGGAGTACCAATCTTTTCAAGATGTTTTCAGTAAGCATGGGGCGGACACCTTGCCCCCGCATCGTACTTGGGATTGTCCCATTGAGCTAGTACCCGGTAAGACTCCTCCCCGAGGTCGAATTTACCCTCTCTCACTTCCCGAGACACAGGCCATGTCGGAGTATATACGGGATAACTTGGAGAAAGTGTTCATCAGGTCTTCTACATCTCCGGCCGGAGCAGGGTTTTTCTTCGTCAAAAAGAAGGATGGGGGGTTGCGGCCCTGTATTGACTATAGAGGTCTCAATGACATAACAATTAAGAACAGATATCAGTTACCTCTGATTCCAGAACTGTTCGACCGTGTTAAAGGAGCTACTGTATTTACTAAGTTGGACTTACGGGGGGCCTACAATCTTATACGTATTCGCCCAGGGGACGAATGGAAGACGGCATTTAATACCCGCGACGGCCATTACGAATACCTGGTAATGCCTTTTGGCCTATGCAATGCCCCAGCCGTCTTTCAAGAGTTTGTTAACGAAATCTTCAGAGATCTCCTCTATGACTGCTTGGTAGTGTATCTGGATGACATCCTCATTTTTTCTAGGGATCTGAAGACCCACAGGGAACAAGTCAAAGAAGTGTTAACTCGTTTACGAAGGAATCAGTTATTCTGTAAGTTAGAGAAGTGCACCTTTGAAGTACCCACGATTCCATTCCTCGGTTACATTCTTTCAGGGCAGAGGTTACAGATGGACCCCGCTAAAGTCCAGGCGATTCAGGATTGGGCACTTCCAGCTACCCTTAAAGGAATTCAACGTTTCCTGGGGTTTGCTAACTTCTACCGAAGATTCATTCAAAATGATTCTTCTGTCATAGCTCCTATAATCGCATTAACTAGGAAGGGAGCTGATCCTGCCAAGTGGTCTCCGGAGGCTTTGGAAGCTTTTTCATCTTTAAAGGAGGCCTTCACGACTGCTCCAGTTCTTCGACAACCCGATCTCAGCCGTCCGTTCTTGGTGGAGGTTGATGCCTCTACTGTAGGAGTAGGAGCAGTATTATCCCAGATTTTCGAGGACAAGAAGGTCCATCCTTGTGCATTCTTCTCGCGAAGATTCTCCCCCGCTGAACAGAATTACGCTATTGGGGAACAGGAATTACTGGCAATTAAGTTGGCCTTTGAGGAGTGGAGGTATTTGTTGGAGGGAGCTCAGCATCAAATTTCGGTGACCACGGATCTCAAGAACCTCCTGTATCTACAGTCAGCCCGATGTCTGAACCCACGCCAAGCAAGATGGGCACTCTTCTTTACCCGTTTTAATTTTAAACTCAGTTACAGACCAGGTTCCCTCAACAAAAAGGCAGATGCATTATCTCGCTCCCTAAGTTCAGAAGAACCCTCTGACCGTTCAAAAGAGCAATTTATCCTGGAATCCACTTCTTTTTCTGCAACTAATACCTCTCCACTTCCTCCTCCAGGGAAGATCTTCGTTGCATCAAATATTCGCAAAAAACTTCTTACATGGGCTCACTCCTCCTCCTTCATGGGCCATGCGGGCGGTCATAAGACACTTAAATTCATTCAACGCTCCTACTGGTGGCCTCATCTCAGGACTGACGTTCAGGAATTCGTAGCTGCCTGTCCAAAATGTGCCCAGCATAAAAGTCCTAAAGGTCCACCAGCCGGGTTACTCCATCCTTTGCCGGTACCACTAAGACCATGGACGCATATTTCTATGGACTTTATTACAGATTTACCTATGTCTGGTGGGCGGAACACCGTATGGGTCATAGTTGACCGATTCTCTAAAATGGCACACTTTGTTCCTCTGGCTAATCTTCCATCTGCATCCCAGTTGGCAAAATTGTTTATAGCAGAGATCTTTCGACTCCATGGTCTACCCCAGGAGATCGTGTCTGATAGAGGTCCTCAATTTGTGGCCAGGTTTTGGAGATCCCTATGTTCTGCTCTTGGCGTGAAATTAAACTTCTCCTCAAGATATCATCCTCAAACGGATGGTCAAACAGAGAGAGTGAACCAGGATCTGGAGACTTTTCTGCGTTTATTCATGTCCTCCTCACAGGACGACTGGCTGGACTTCCTCCCGTTCGCAGAATTTGCCCATAACAATCTTTATCACTCTGCCACAAAATCTTCTCCATTCTTCATTAATTATGGTTACCATCCAAGAGTTCCTGACTTCCAACTTCTGCCTACGCTTGAGGTTTCGGCCGCAGAGTCAACACTTCGTCAATTTACTGAAGCCTGGAAACAAGTTCACAAGACTTTGCTCAAGACATCCAAGAGTTATAAGACCTATGCAGATCTGAAACGAAAAGCTGTACCAAGCCTTAAGGTAGGAGATCGGGTTTGGGTTTCCACACGTAACCTAAGATTAAAGGTTCCTACAAAAAAGTTTGCTCCCAGATTTATTGGGCCTTACCCAATCGAAAGAGTGTTGAATTTTGTGGCTTATAAAGTGAAATTACCTCCGCAGTTAAGAATTCCTAATGCATTTCATATTTCTCTCTTAAAACCACTGGTACTTAATCGGTTCAGAGACGCTCTGCCTAAATCACCCAAGATCCAATCAGCACATGGAGATGAATTTGAGATTCACAAGATCCTCGATTCTCGCAGACGTTATGGTCGCATCCAGTACCTTGTTGATTGGAAAGGGTATGGGCCAGAGGAGAGATCTTGGGTAGATGCAGAGGATGTCCATGCTCCAAGACTTCTTCGGACATTTCATGCCAAGTTTCCAACTAAACCACATAGGTGTCCGGAGTCCACCCGCAAAAGGGGGGGTACTGTCAGCGTCCGGAGTCTTACCGGTACGCAGGGGCCGCGGGGCTGGCTTCCTTGGCGTTGTGCGGGCAGCGGCGGAGGTGGGCTGCTGCGCCGGATCCGTGGGCAGCAGTAGCGGAGGTGAGGGGGTCCGCTCGTGGCGGCGGGACGCTGCTACAGCGGGTCGCTCTTGCTGAACCGTTGCTTGGAGACCAGGGGCAGTGAGCAATGTGGCTTTGCAAAAAGGTCTGCATTACTGAGCGCCCCCATGTTGGAGACCAAGTTTTAAGCATAGTTCCTGTTTCCTGTTTCTTCCAGCCAATCCAGGGGAAGCTCTCCCTATAAAAGGGGGCTGGTTTAGGACAGGGATGCCAGTGCTTCAAGTTACAACCCTGTTGTAGGTGCTTTAGCCTGTGCTCCCAGGATTCCTGCTGTATCTTGGTTCCTCCTGATCCTGCTTGGTCGGTTCTCTGTTGCTGCTGCAGCCCTGCCGTTTCTTGCCTGCTACTGCCTGTGGAAGCGCTCCTGGAAAACCCGGTCCAGTAAGACTCTTTGGGCACAGTCGGCCCCAGGTCTTCTGCCTCGTCTTTCAAGCCACACTCCACAGATCTCCTTCACCAGCCACGCCTTTGTACCACTGACCACAGCCTGCAGATTATTATCTTCAAGCCTCGTTTTCCAAACCACAGTCCACAGTCTTTGTCTCCAGCCACGTTTTCAACTACCATCCACAGTTCCACAGTTCATCATCTACAGTCTCGTCTTTTAAATCACAGTCCGCAGTTCTTCACCTCCAGCCACGTCTTTAACCATTGTGCTTCAGCCTCAGTTCCCTACCTCAGCCCTGTACATAATAAATACTTTCCATTGACTCTCAAACCCCGCCTACGTTCTTCATTGCTCCGTGTCCCATGCGAAGGAACTATATCCAGCCCCCTCATCTGGTTTATTCACAGCCTGCTACCTCCTCGGGCAAATCTCAGCTGCCGGATCCTCAAACCCTGCCAGACGTGACACTCACAAGTTAAGTCAAATGTAATGGTAACACCAGGTAGGTCTTCCTAGAGCTCCTCATATCAGCTGACCTAGTGCAGCTACAGGTAACCAATTTGTTTTGTGCATGATAGCCTTTGGTTGCCTCTCCTATGGGAACCGTGTGCCCTGGAACAACAGTCTAAAAAAACCCTTTTTGCATAGTTTGACTATTATGGCATCCTTAGCTTCATATTACATTTTAGTCCGGTGAAATACATTGGATGTGTTTTGTTATACAATGCAACACCTGGCATTAATGACTTTATACTTGTACGCTGCTAGAGCAAAACTTCAGTATAAGCCAATGAACCCATATCCATTTGTGGTAAGCAGTTTTCAGGTTGCCTATGATATTCTCAAATGTTAATGCTCATTACTTAGTACACTATGCTGAGAGCAGGGCTTGGATGCTATGTTAAAAGCAAGAACAGACTGCAGAGCTGGACAGTAACTTTCAATAAAGTGCTGAGAGGAAACGTATCTAAAACACCGACTGGATGGCTGCCGTTGAGCAATTAAAATCCCCTGGTCTGGCTTACTGAAACTGTGTCTATAATGTTGCTGGTTAAACTCAATTTAAATTCACCACCTGGAGATTCGGAGATGCGTATACTGAGAATTGCCAGGGACCATTTATGGAAAACCACTAGATCCAGTTTTATTATCTGCTAGTGATGTAGCAAACAGAGCCGATTTACAGTATAACCAAAATATATAATTAAAATATATATCATTGTAAACTTTAATAATATTCCATTCATGGTGCTAGGGACACTTTGTGGCGCCATATAAATAAAGGCTAATGATAATAATTGTTAAAGATTTTGATAATAATGTAAAAAGATATAAACAACATATACATGTGCAAGCACTGTATTTTGAATCAGGTCACCAAATGGCAAATGCTCATTGAAAGTGTCCCAGGGATGGAACCAGGGGTCTTCTGCTAATATTGCGAAAGTCGGTGGTGTAATTACAGTATTTGCTGGCGTATAAGACTACATTTTTGCCCTGAAAAACATGCCTCCAAGTGGGGGGGTCGTCTTATACGCCGGGTGCACTTCAGTTGGGATAGACATAGCTGCCATAGTGGCCTTCCGAAACTCGCCCGGTGCCCATAGTGGCCTCCCGATGCCCGCCCACCTCATTCTACATACCATCCAGTATTGCGCGGTATCCAGTGCGGCCGCGGCGGGTCACTAGTGCCAATTACACGGAGATGCAGGGACTGGCCGGAGGCGCTGCAGTCGCGTTGTGGCCGTACAATGGTGACAATGACAGGTACTGTAATGTCACTAATACTAATACTAATGGCACTCATGTGAAACCGGTAACAATAAATGCACACAGGGGTATACTTTTATACATTTTACAACTTTCTCCTCGCCCCCTCCCCCCTTCTTATGCATACCTTGATAAATACTCCCTATCCAAATCTCTTATCAGGTCATAATATACAGTATGTCACAAATCTGATGTTCTTTTACGTTTTATTTGGTGTGTGGAAGGGGGTAGTCTTATACGGCGAGTATATAACAAACTCTATATTTTGAGTGGAAATGTTGGGGGTCGTCTTATACGCCCAGTCGTCTTATACGCCGGCAAATACGGTATTAAAATCTTGCTTACCAGATAAAGGGCTTATATTTCTGGATGAAAACTATTTTATTCCCCTAGACCTTAAGTGGAATTTGAAAAGTGATTACTCTTCTAGAGGTCACAGGCTAAATCCCACAAGTACATTAAAAGGAACCTTTCATGAAAATACATACTCTGCAGTCTGTACCCAATGTCCTATTCTACCACATCTCACCTTATTGATCTGTAGTTTATGAAGAACCTTGTTTAGCTTATTGTTTATATTTTTTGCCATGATAAGTGAAGCACTACCCCTCACCTCTTTGTTACTGCCATATTCTGAATACAGACCTAAGGATATTATATTATGCATGGAGGTCAGTGGGGTGTACATTAATAGGGGGTCTTTTCACCTTTTTACTATTTCAAGGTAAAGGGCAGCCATTAATAGCAATTCCAGACTGTGCGTCACTTGAATGATACCAATCATGTGCCCAGTGTTCCAGTAACAAAAGACTGCTACATGCAAAATAGCTTTTTCTGTATATAAAGGAGATATTAATGACTATGGGCCTGAATCAGAGCAGTACGCAGATCGTGCGCAAAAGGGATTTCTCACGAATTGTCAGGGGCAATTAGGAGTTGAAGCATTCCCCCGTGTGCACTACTGTGCGATGGACATTGCAAGCCGTGTCACGCCGACTTTGCATATCTAAGCAATTACTCAAATGCTCTGGTGGATCCGATATCTCCACCATCGGTCGCAACATCAACCCCTCACGCAGGCCCTGCCTGGCACAGAGTCTCCCTTATAACTCTTTTAAGATATAGCCACTGTGGTTGCTGTGCGGTGATAGGGATCGCAGCCGCGTGCTGAGACACACCCATGATCCTCCCATAACATGCCCATGATTTTGCAAAGACTTCAGGCCACCTCCCAGTCTCCACCCTGAACCTGCTCATGGATCGCAGAAGCCATCTCCAGTTATAGCGATGTCGTAGCAAATCCATATGCAAATGCACGCTTTGGCTCACGCATGTGTAGTAGAGTTTCATCAATTTTTCGTGCATGCACGGTAGCAAATAATTGCTCAACTGCGCCAACATAGGTACTGCGTCCACTGCTGAATCAAGCCCCATATCTCTGCGAACCACCCTTTGTTTTGTTTTAGTTTAGAAAATCATCGTCATGTTTTGATGTTGGTTTTTTAGTTTTAGCACAACTTAGTGATTTGTTTCAGGATTTCACAGAAAAATTTGAATCTAATTGAACTTTTTTTTAACTAAATTGTGTTATTGGATGTGTTTTTTTCATCTGGATTATATCAATTACATCCACTTACAGTCTATTCTAGAACGACTATTACCCACGAAGGGCGCAAGTTTGCCTTGTAATGGTGATTCCACAATATTGGCAGCATGGCAACTCACAACCCTCGTGGCCTGAACTTGCACCAGATTCATACATTTGTGCTGCAAATAGAAATTAAGGTTCCAGAAGTGAGGCACATAGCCGCACTTACTCGTGATCATGAGAGGTTTGAGCATAATTTCAGATCAATTCCTTACCAGGGCTATATTGGTATTTAGTTTGTATGTTCTCCCTGTGTTTATGTGGGTTTCCTCCTACACTTCAAAACATACAAGTAGGCTAATTGGCTGGTGACTAAAGTTTACCTGCGTGTATGTGTGCGCATGTGTGTAGCCGTTATGACGCAGGGACTGATGTGAATGACAAATATGCGAGCATTAGCGACAGGGACATGCCGCGAGTCAAGGTGGCATGGACTCGTGACATGCCCCCATTTCCATGGGAACGGGCGGGAGCATGCCACGAGTCAGGGAGCGTGGGATAGGGTTACCACCTCATCCCTTTAATTCTGGACACATATTAATTACACAGGTTCTGTGGCTGATCAAAACCAGGTGAAATGGAGTCTTGAAGTCAGCCAGCCACAGAACCTGTGTAATTAATATGTGTCCAGAATTAAAGGGATGAAGTGGTACCCCTAGCGAGGGAGCTTCTACAGCAGAGAGATGGAGGCTAGAGGCTTTCCAGCTCTCTGAATGGCAGGACCAGCCCACCAGCCCATCGGCCCTCCTGGCATTTGACAGAAGTGCCAGATGGGCAGTCCGGCTCTGGTACCAACCAATAAACTCCTGTCATTTTTCAAAACAGCCTGTAACATGGCAGTTAGGAGCTGATTGGCTGGTGCTTAATAACCGTGCAATTTATCATTCTCCTAGGTTTGATAAATGGGCCCCTAAAAGACAGGTTTACTTAGAAAAATGTATTTACCACCACAATTCCACTTTACCTCGATTTATCATTAGTGCTAGTAAGCTGCTCCAATGTTGTGGAGCATGTATATTACAATTTTATATTAGTTGAGTTATAGCTTAGGTTTCATGGTATAGTTCCTATCATATTCATCGCCAAAAAAATAAAATAAAAAAAAAAAAGAAGAAACCAAGGAATACAATTTAGTAACTTGAATGCATTAATTTTCCATCAGTTGAACCATTACTGACAGCAGAAGGAATCCAGTACTGTTAAAATATGAACTAATATTGGTCTTAACCTCACTAGTTAGTAAGTAATTAGCATAACAATACTTAACCAACCGAGTGCTACTAATTGATGTCTAATAGGTATCTGGTATGTTATCTCTGTACTCCACAGCAATATACACAGAGGAGGAAGAAACTATTCCAGGTGCTCAGCTGACAGATGTGACAAACAATAGACGTATTAGAATTCACACTGACCTCCTTGAGGGAAAAATTGTGAGTAGATTAACTTGAATGTTTCCTCATCCACCAATCCACTCGGGCACTCCTATAGAGAAAGAGACAAGTTCAGTTGTAAGTGTATTCCTGCCAGAGTACAATTGCCTATAAATAGAGACCTAGGGTATATTTACTAAGGTGTGGGTTTTTAGAAGTGGAGATGTTGCACATAGCAATCAGTCAGATTCTACTTATCATTTATCTAGCAACATCTAGAAGATATTAGCTAGAATCTGATTGGTTGCTATGGGAAACATCTCCACTTCTAAAACCCCACACCGTAGTAAATATACGCCCTAGAGACTATTATATCCACCAGCTGCTACGTTGATAGTTGTCACCACTAGAGAGACAATTATGATCACTTGGTTATTGTCACCTGTTCCTACAGATACTATTAGAACTGGTGAAATGTCCATAATTTATCACCACTACAGTGACCATCATGATCTGTCACTAGAGAGTTATCACCACTAGAGGGAATACTGTCACCTGCCTCTAGAGAAATGATTATTCACCTGACACTAAAGAAAGGTCTATACTCTGAATAAGTGATGAAGACTATCCTCATCCTGACATTACAGGACTATCAACAGAAAGAGAGGAGAGAATCCTCACCCAGACACTAGAGAGAGAACTGTCAGCAGAGACAGAGGAGAGTATCCTCACCCTGACACTAGAGAGAGGACTGTCAGCAGATATAGAGGAGAGTATCCTCACCTTGACACTAGAGAGCGGACTGTCAGCAGAGACAGGGGAGAGTATCCTCACCCTGATACTAGAGCGAGGACTGTCAGCAGAGACAGGGGAGAGTATCCTCACCTTGACACTAGAGAGAGGACTGTCAGCATAGACAGGGGAGAGTATCCTCACCTTGACACTAGAGAGATGACTGAAAGGGGAGAGTATCCTCACCCTGACACTAGAGAGAGGACTGTCAGCAGAGACAGAGGAGAGTATCCTCACACTGACACTAGAGAGAGGACTGTCAGCAGATATAGAGGAGAGTATCCTCACCCTGACACTACAGAGAGGACTGTCAGCAGAGACAGGGGAGAGTATCCTCACCCTGACACTAGAGAGAGGACTGTCAGCCAGCCGATATAGAGGAGAGTATTCTCACCCTGACACAAGAGAGAGGACTGTCAGCAGAGACAGATGAGAGTATACTCACCCTGACACTAGAGAGAGGACTGTCAGCATAGACAGAGGAGAGTATCCTCGCCCTGACACTAGAGAGAGGACTGTCAGCAGATATAGAGGAGAGTATCCTCACCCTGACACTAGAGAGATGACTGTCAGCGGAGACAGGGGAGAGTTTCATCACCCTGACACTAGAGAGAGGACTGTCAGCAGAGACAGAGGAGAGTATCCTCACCCTGACACTAGAGAGAGGTGATTATCACAAGTCACAGAGAATAGTTTAACCTGACACCAGAAAGAGGACTAACAGTCACTGAGAGCCTCTTGATCTACCACTAGAGAGAATGATTCGCTAGTCGCAGAGGAGAGTACATTCATCTGACACAAACGAAAGAGCCAAGTCACCAGTCACAGAAGACAGTATTTTCAGCCAGCACCAGAGAGTAATATAACCAGTCATAGAGGATAGTATTATCAGCTGATGTGAGAGGAAGCACTGTCACCAGTCGCAGTGAGAGGGAGCCTTTTAGCTGATGATAGAATGAGCAGTAGCAAGAATCACAGAGCAGAGTACCTTTATGTGACATGAAGGGTGCATTCACACAAGTGTGATTCCAGCTAGTGCTCAGAAACATAATACAGATCCTGTGGGGATAGGCTGAAGAGAAAGGGAACACCATATGTAACATGTTTGGAACTTAATTGTTCATTTTGGTGAGGAAGGAACTTTTCCCTTTCAACCCACTTCTATGGGAGAGATTACAGGCTACAGTAGCTCACTAGCAATCACTATCTAGAGGCCAACCTAAATAGAGCATTATCCCCTGCGTAGGGTGACCTGACTAGAGAGAGACTGACTACATAGTGTACTCACCACCAGACAAATTAAAACAGTGTATTCATCAGCTTTTCCCCGGCCTCTATTCTAACATTGGGCTTGATTCAGAGATTGAACCACTGTAAATTTTGCAAGTAGTGGAGCGAATTTTTGTCACCGCATATAAGTGGCACTGCGCATGTGCTGAGATGGTCTCGCCATGTTGGTTGCAGACAGTGAGGAATTATCTGCAAAGTGATTGACAGTTAAGGTGCCCATACACCTAAAGATTTATCCAATTTGAAATGTTCAGCTGCCATTTGCTCCCATTCATTACCAGATTTTTGTTCCAACCAACCAGATTGGAAGATAAATCTTTAGGTGTATGGGCACCTTAACCCCTTCAGTGGCATGCCCATGGGTGATCATCAGGCGATTAATTCGCCCTGCCCCAACAGTCGCCCCCCTTGCACCTTCCCCCCCTCTCCCACTTTAATTTAAAAACACCCCCACAGTTTGTGTTTTTACATTAAAAACTTGCCACTGAAGGGGTTAAGGGACCGTTTGTGGGAGATAATGGGGGAATGATGAACAAAAGAAAAAGAATGCTCTGCGCTCCAAGAATCACTTGTATTAGATTAATTAATTAGTTGATTAAGTGCAGTCTAGCAGGGTGAATAATTGACTCAATGCAACTCATTTTAAATAGCAGATATTTTTATCAAAATATTAAATCAGACAGATACACAGCTAAAGAAGTAATAGATACATGAAAACAGGTTAAAAAACAACAACATATGTTGCAACTTCTTATATGCACATAAGAGAGTAATAATGTAACTATCTCAAAAATGTGCTGGTTATGACAGCATGCAATAAAACTGAATATGAATTCAAACAAGGACAAAGCTCCCTCTAAATTGTTAATTACCAACAAAAAAACTGGCGTCCCAGTGTGATATTAAATGGTATTACTCCGCAATAGCTAAAAGTTACTTGAGGCATACAAGTCGTAATAGTTACCACCGTGCTGGTTCCTGGATAATGCTGCAGGGTCCTGTGCAATTGCACGTGGTGAATAAGAGTAATATAATTGTTGCCTCTAGTAATAGATGTGGAGCGGCCCCGCTGATGTTTTGAAATTGCTGGTGCGAGAGTCGTCAGTCACAGACGGGATGTTTGTCAAATGAAAAGCTTCACAGCGGAGGACGTCATCCGTTTGACTGGCGGTAGTGGTAAATAGCTGTATGGCCGCAGTTAGCCGGCGCTGTCTCGACCTCACAGCGGAGGTCCGTAAATGTCCGGCTTATGAAGATAGTTCCCAGAGACAGCTATGCCGTGTAGTTGTAGTAATCTTACCACACTATGAGAAGTGAGCTGGATTAGGTCTGGCGGCTGTAGTATAAGTAACAAGCGGAGTGCGGGGATTTTAAAAGTAGAGAGCTGGTCCGTGCTGTGTAGATGTTCATTCAAAAGAACTCAGCCAAATGAAAGGGGCGTCAACGCGTTTCGTCTCCTAGCAACGGAGACTTCCTCAAGACGAATACCTTCCTGTTGAGAGCTGTGTCATTTATACCCAACTAATTACTTGAATGAAATCTAGTGTGTTAATTAGAATTCAAAGGATCATTTAATAATATTAGTATTCAAATAATTTAAAATAAACGTATTTACGGTCTGTAACCTTTATCTATAATACATAAATGGATAGAGGAACATTGAGTCAATGAAATTATATTCCCTGGTCATAAAATAAAACAATGAATTATAATTTTTAGATTAATTAAACAATAATTAGAGCTTTAAAACGAAAACAGAAGAAAGAGGGTGGTGGGACCTTAACCCTCTATATTCCAAAAACAAATAAATAATTTAAACAAAATTGAAATCAATCTGTTCTAATGTTTTGTATTAATAGTTCACATAGTGTCTTGCATACATCACTGCCCGATATGATTAGCTTATAAATATTTTAGATTATATATTGGGAATATATCTAGACGACTACTTATTAATTGAGTATACTCATAAAAAAAGTTGATTATTATAATATTAGAACATAGAAATGATGTAATTATGTAAATACATCTTTAAACAGAGATATGTATACGCACACACAGACACATATATACTTGTACATTTATGCCCATGTAAATAAAAATATGCTTCACATAAACAGAATAGATCGGAAATATATTCAAAACTAGAACATAATAGACATATATTAATTATTAACGAACTAAAAATATTCTTTAGTCTGTTAGTATTAGTTGATTCATGGGAGACAAAGTAACTCAATCATCCCTATACCTATTATGAGACACTCACAATATTACCCAAAATTAGTACTAAATTGCTAAGAGAAAAAATTGAATGTGTCCTTTATAGTAACTGTTTTTACATCTACATGGATCATGGGTATAGAGGAGCTGAAAATAAGAACTCGATATTTTGGTACAAGAGTTTGATTGACATAGAAAGATTAAACTACATTTGAAACCTAAAAATATATATGTGTATACATGAATTATACACACATGTATATTTAGTGGGACTAATCTAAGCATGTATAATCTAAGGCTTTATTTAGACCTTTGGGATATAATGTATCTAACTTGAAGATCCATGATGATTCTCCTATACACAGTTTTCTCCACAGAGACATCAACATCTGCATGATTCGATTGAATAATCTTGGGCTTTATACTTTTGACACATTTTGATGTCAAGCTGTAATTAGCAGTAAGAGTATTCACGTGAAGCAAAGATTCTTCTAACAAATGAGGTGGATAACCTCTTTCCTGAAACTGATTCAATAAGATTTTGACTTGTGAAAGGAATGTCGAATCTAATGAACACTTCCGCCTTAGTCTTATTATTTGGGTTTTTTTTTTTTGAATATTTTTGACCCATGGCCTGTAATGGCCACTTGAATAATGTAAGAAATTACCTGCTCCTACAGGTTTCATATAATTTGTGGAAATTATTTTATCATTGGCTATTGAAAAGGTGACATCAAGAAAATTTACTACTGATAAATCAAAATTATAAGTGAACTTTAGATTAAAAGTGTTGTTTAAAAAATTAACAAAATCAAGTGCTTTTTGATAACCCCCATTCCAAATAATAAACAAATCATCAATGTAACGGCCATAGAGGACCAGGTTCTCTCTATATGGGCCGCTCCAGATGTATTCGTCCTCGAAGCGGCCCATATAGAGGTTGGCAAAATAGGTGCAAACCTGGTCCCCATGGCCGTCCCAAGGCGCTGCAAATAATAATGTTCATCAAATAAAAAATAATTGTGTGTGAGTATAAACAAAATAGCTTCTAAAACAAAGTCACGTTGTCCCTGAGTTATGTCAAAGTCTCTATCTAAATAATATTTAACGGATTCAATTCCTTTGCTGTGAGGTATGTTAGTATAAAGGGATTGGATATCGAGGGTAAGAAAACCCCAGTCTTTTGTCCAATCTCTACCCACTGTCTGTTGTAGTATATACTGAGTATCTTTGACATATGATTTCAGGGTTACGACGTGACTTTGTAAATGATAATCTACAAAATGTGATAAATTAGAAGTTAGAGGTAATTGTCAGAGGTAATTTATATTGTTACTGCCTATATGCGGGGGATTGGCTGTGTTCCTACTAGGATGCTAACTTAGTTGGTAGTGCAAAGCCTGCTAGGTATTCTTGTACTTCAAGTTCCTTTTTTTCTGTATTAAATGACAGTCGAATAGTATATTTCTGAAAATGTGTATTTTAGATCCTGAGGCTCATTATGATTGGGCAGTGGGCTGGGAACAATAGCCACCTCCCCACCCCACCGAGCTTACACTAGTGGTAGCCGATAGTGAAGCCCCCCTCCCCTTATCCCCTGTCGCCGCCGCTGGAGTTTACAGTCACAGCATAGAGTCAACCTCTATGCCGCGGCTCTAAACGCCAGCGGCGGCAGGACTGCAGCAGAGATCAAGCCCCTTCCCAGGGCTGCACACCGCCGCTGACTGTCACACAAGGAATTGGGACAGACAGCGTCAGCATGCTCAGGGGAATGTCTGTGGGCTGCAGCCTGCAAACATTGCCCGTCACCAGTGATGAGGAGGGCAGCCAGGAAACATGAACAGCCTTATGTACAGCTCAGCTGGTGCGGAGGTGCGGCCCCGGCCCCACAACTAACCGGATCGCAGGCCACTTCTACGCTCCCCTGGACTACGCAGAGAGCAGACTGGTGCGAGCTACCGGAGGAGCAGAACCCATAATTTCAGGCTGTCCGTCCTGTGTGAGCTTGCATGGAAGGAGCAATGGTAGCCAGGAACCGGGAGCTGCCTAAGAGGTGAGATCCCATACTGACCACTTTTTCCCACCACTACTCCCATCCTGCCCCCCCCCTTTCTATTACTCCCTGCCTGTCCCCCTATTCTGCACTACTGTTACTCCATTCCTGCCCCATGCTCTCCACCACACCACTACTACTCCCATCCTGCCCCCCCTTCTATTACTCTCTGCCCGTCCCCCTATTCTGCACTACTTTTACTCCAATCCTGTCCACCTCTCTCCACCACTACTTCCATCCCACCCCTTGCTCTCCACTACTACTCCCAGTCTGCCCGCCTGCTCCTCCTTCCTCTCTCCAGTGTCCCCCATTCCTCCTCTCTCTCTCTCTCGCTCTCTCTCTCTCTCCTGTTTCCTCGCTACTCCTCTTTCTCGTACACCCCTATTTCTCCTCTCTCTTTGCCATCTCCTCTGTTCCTCCTCTCCCATCTCCCTCTATTCCTTCCTTCTCTCTCTTCCTTCTGCCCCTATTCCGTCTCTCTCTTCATTCTCACCCTATTCCTCTCTGTCTACCATCTCCCTCATTCTCTCCCTCTGCGTTGTCTCCCACATATTCCTCCTCTGTCTCTCTGCCATCTCCCCCTATTCCTACTCTCTCGTCTATCCCTATTCCTCCTGTCTCCATATTTCTCCTCTCTCTCCCATATCCCCATATTTCTCTGTTCTCTCTTCCATAAATTTATAAAAATTTACAATATATTATCCGCCTGCTCATCACGTTTAATGAGCACGAAGGCTGCAGGCACTGGCGGAATCAGACTGAGATGCAGGTTAGCAGCTGGGGGTCGGGCAATTGATGGCGGCGATTTTGTAGGTCATTGGCAGGGCAGCGCCCATTAGTGGCAGCAGTAGCGGGCATTGGCTCGGCGGCGGTAGATGACATCGGCGGGACTCGACAGAGATTATGGCTGCAGTGCCTCACCAGCCACTGACCTCGCCGCACGCCACTGGATTTCGTAAACTGTGTATAGGAGAATCATCATGGATCTTCAAGTTAGATACATTATATATGAAGCCTTAGATTATACATGCTTAGATTAGTCCCACTAAATATACATGTGTGTATAATTCATGTATACACATATATATTTTTAGGTTTCAAATGTAGTTATATCTTTCTATGTCAATCAAACTCTTGTACCAAAATATGGAGTTCTTATTTTCAGCTCCTCTATACCCATGATCCATGTAGATGTAAAAACAGTTACTATAAAGGACACATTCAATTTTTTCTCTTCGCAATTTAGTACTAATTTTGGGTAATATTGTGAGTGTCTCATATTAGGTATAGGGATGATTGAGTTACTTTGTCTCCCATGAATCAACTAATACTAACAGACTGAAGAATATTTTTAGTTCGTTAATAATTAATATATGTCTATTATGTTCTAGTTTTGAATATATTTCCGATCTATTCTGTTTAGGTGAAGCATATTTTTATTTACATGGGCATAAATGTACAAGTATATATATGTGTGTGTGTATACATATCTCTGTTTAAAGATGTATTTACATAATTACATCATTTCTATGGGGGTCATTCAGAGTTGTTCGCTCGTTATTTTTTTCTCGCAACGGAGTGATTAGTCGCTAATGCACATGCGCAATGTCCGCAGTGCGACTGCGCCAAGTAAATTTGCTATGCAGTTAGGTATTTTACTCACGGCATTACAAGGTTTTTTCTTCTTTCTGGTGATCGTAATGTGATTGACAGAAAGTGGGTGTTTCTGGGCGGAAACTGGCCGTTTTATGGGTGTGTGCGAAAAAACGCTACCGTTTCTGGGAAAAACGCGGGAGTGGCTGGAGAAACGGAGGAGTGTCTAGGCGAACGCTGGGTGTGTTTGTGACGTCAAACCAGGAACGAAACTGACTGAACTGATCGCAGATGCCGAGTAAGTGTGGAGCTACTCAGAAACTGCTAAGAAGTGTCTATTCGCAATTTTGCTAATCTTTCGTTCGCAATTTGATAAGCTAAGATTCACTCCCAGTAGGCGGCGGCTTAGCGTGTGCAAAGCTGCTAAAAGCAGCTTGCGAGCGAACAACTCGGAATGAGGGCCTATGTTCTAATATTATAATAATCAACTTTTTTTATAGGTATACTCAATTAATAAGTAGTCGTCTAGATATATTCCCAATATATAATCTAAAATATTTATAAGCTAATCATATCGGGCAGTGATGGATGCAAGACACTATGTGAACTATTAATACAAAACATTAGAACAGATTGATTTCAATTTTGTTTAAATTATTTATTTGTTTTTGGAATATAGAGGGTTAAGGTCCCACCACCCTCTTTCTTCTGTTTTCGTTTTAAAGCTCTAATTATTGTTTAATTAATCTAAAAATTATAATTCATTGTTTTATTTTATGACCAGAGAATATAATTTCATTGACTCAATGTTCCTCTATCTATTTATGTATTATAGATAAAGGTTACAGACCGTAAATACGTTTATTTTAAATTATTTGAATACTAATATTATTAAATGATCCTTTGAATTCTAATTAACACACTAGATTTCATTCAAGTAATTAGTTGGGTATAAATGACACAGCTCTCAACAGGAAGGTATTCGTCTTGAGGAAGTCTCCGTTGCTAGGAGACGAAACGCGTTGACGCCCCTTTCATTTGGCTGAGTTCTTTTGAATGAACATCTACACAGCACGGACCAGCTCTCTACTTTTAAAATCCCCGCACTCCGCTTGTTACTTATACTACAGCCGCCAGACCTAATCCAGCTCACTTCTCATAGTGTGGTAAGATTACTACAACTACACGGCATAGCTGTCTCTGGGAACTATCTTCATAAGCCGGACATTTACGGACCTCCGCTGTGAGGTCGAGACAGCGCCGGCTAACTGCGGCCATACAGCTATTTACCACTATTCATTTGACAAACATCCCGTCTGTGACTGACGACTCTCGCACCAGCAATTTCAAAACATCAGCGGGGCCGCTCCACATCTATTACTAGAGGCAACATTTATATTACTCTTATTCACCACGTGCAATTGCACAGGACCCTGCAGCATTATCCAGGAACCAGCACGGTGGTAACTATTACGACTTGTATGCCTCAAGTAACTTTTAGCTATTGCGGAGTAATACCATTTAATATCACACTGGGACGCCAGTTTTTTTGTTGGTAATTAACAATTTAGAGAGAGCTTTGTCCTCGTTTGAATTCATATTCAGTTTTATTGCATGCTGTCATAACCAGCACATTTTTGATATAGTTGTATTATTACTCTCTAATGTGCATATAAGAAGTTGCAACATATGTTTTTTTTTTTTTTTACCTGTTTTCATGTATCCGTTGCTTCTTTAGCTGTGTATCTGTCTGATTTAATATTTTGATAAAAATATCTGCTATTTAAAATGAGTTGCATTGAGTCAATTAATCACCCTGCTAGACTGCACTTAATCAACTAATTAATCTAATACAAGTGATTCTTGGAGCGCAGAGCATTCTTTTTCTTTTGTTCTACATTAAAACCTATTTCAGTCTAACCAGCTGTTTTTGCTCAGCAGCTCCATAGTCTAACATTTATTGTTTGGAATATCCTCATTGAATAATTTTACCACTATATATAGCGCCAGGTTATGGTATCCGTTCTGACAAAAGAATATGGGGGAAAAAATCTGCACTCTCTGATTTATAGACTAATTAAGTGAAATGAATCACTCACATGAACCCCAATAGTATTTTAGTTTAATGTATGTAAATTTTGGGGGTGCTACACCTAAGACAACCAATTAGTAACATATGTTAGAGAGAAAGAGAATGGGGTTGTACTGGTAAGGTGCACAAAGAAAGATTATAATTAAAATATAACTTTTATTATGTCATTAAGAGCCGTAAATTAATCAGCAAAGCGAAATATATGGTTAAAATGACAGATAGAATTAAGAAAGATCAAGTGCTCTAAGATAGAAAAGTGATAAGATTTAAAATATGTCCACTCCGATGAATACAGAAACTACCTAGATCCGTTAGGTGTACCTATAAATGAGTAGTAGAGCCACAATTGGTGGTTAACTTTCAGCTCCTAGTGTCCTTTATAGTATAAATATTGTTATTCTAAGTCAAATACTCCAGCATATGCTAACTACAACTCCCAGTGTACTCTGTGCTGTGGGTGTTGTTGTGAACTATTATTCTGAGTCACATACTCTAACATACACAGCTTACATATGTTCAGAAAAACCATTTAAAGTACAAATTCAAGTGTCCTGAATCAGCTATCTAATTAGCCTGGGTATTTGCTCCTAGTGTTTGCACAGCTGTGTCAATAGCCACTGTGACAGTCTCCTACATAATGGGAACCAAAATATGCAGGGGATATCATACCTACATATTTGTCATGTATATCACTATTGCCACTACTACCCCTCCTTATCAGAATTGGATTATATCTGGATGGGATTAATTAAACCTATCTGCTCATATTGTAATATGCAAGCAAAAGTGGGCACCTTCACTTATGTCCAAAACACCAATTGTAGGTGATTCTGGAATAGTACCTAGTGTACCTCACTTAGGAGATGTAATAAATTCACGTGTCACACTTGCTATATGTGACAACAATGTATCCACTAGGATTCATTGATAAACTTCGGTCAAATAGTGTCCTGCATTCTTAGAGTTAAATATACTATCATTGAGGGAAGTGTTTGGAGTAGATAGAATTATTGTATAGTTCTATTGCAAGTCATATTTATACTATCCAATGCCATATCCTCAATATGATAGCCTCCCGTGGATACAAATCAATGAATAGATGGAAATTTAACAGGTGTTCATGGCTAATATGATATATAGTTAATGGTACACATTCAATTGGTAATAGTATGTTGATTAGAGAATATGGGGCTATGAGACACAAGGGTAAATATGTTTGTACTGGCATATATTTATATCAACTCGGGTATTCCCGTATTTATCGTCTAGCAATATATCAACCTTCTGTGTATGTGTTGGCACAAGATTAATTCAGGACACCAGAGACTATGAGAGTGAATATACTGCAACGACACCTAGTGAGTCGGCATTTGTCCGATTAACGGGCATTCCAACCCCCATACTCACTGAGAGGAAACAGGCTGTGGAACACAGAGGTATGTTGCCACGGTATGTGTTCAATTAGCATATATTAAGACGGACATTCCCGTATTGCCGTGTAGCAGGGTTCCAACCTTCTATGCATATGCTAGGCAAAGAAATAATTTTGACACTGGAGATTAGAGAGGTGAGCATGCTGCAGCGGCACCTAGTGAATCGGCATTTGTCCGATTAACGGGCATTCCCGTTTGCTGTGCAGCAGTGCAGCCCCCGTGATGTTAACAACTGGGTAGTTAAGGTAAGAGCATCGGAGCGGAGAGGAAAGCCATGTTATGGTCGACAGTCATTAGGTCGACCACTCAAGTCGACCTTTTCATATGTCGACCTTTCATGTGTCGACCATTTTCATGTGTCGACCATGTGTCCATGTCGACCATGTCAATGTCGACCAATAATGGTCAACCTAATGACTGTCGACCATAACATGGTCGACCATTCATACCGGAACCCCAGGTTATACAGTTTTAGATTATTCTCTAACTGTTTTCACACAATGGGGGAATGATGACTCAAACGCAGGTGTCACGACTGCTTCGGGTGTATGTCACAATGGCTCCAGCTTCTTAAGCTGGCTATGCACCAGGTCAATATCGTGTACAAGTACACGATTTCGACGCCTCGTACACTGCATCATGTGCACATCCTGCATGTTTTGGGTATGATTACGATGCGATGCGTGGTCCTGCGGGTAGAATGTTGCATCCTCAGATCATACGTGCAGCCCATATTATCTGCCGTAATTGTACGCACATTGGGGTAGATGTATTAACCTGGAGAAGGCATAAGGAAGTGATAAACCAGTGATAAAGCAGTGTTAAGTGCAAGGTGATAAAGGCACCAGCCAATCAGATCCTAACTATTAATTTACATATGGGAGCTGGTTGGCTGGTGTGTTTATCACCTTGCATTTATCACTAGTTTATCACTTCCTTATGCCTTCTCCAGGTTAATACATCTGCCCCATTGTACTTTATTTTATGCACATACAAATACATCGTACAAATTTGAATGGCATTTCCCTGGACCTTTTTATTTATTTTTGTGAGGCACACAATCAGTCGTTTAATGATGGGTCGTTAGCACAGTGTGTGTCACTCGTGTTATCCGGGACTGCCAGGGAGCTGCCAGGAGGCTGAAGGGAAATCGTGATATGACTCGCATCGGATGCGGGTCGTCCTGATGTATGGCCAGCTTTACTTCCAGCATCCATGCTGCGTGACCAAGGGTTACACCGATGTACGCCCTATGGTGCATCTTTGTGAGCAAATTCTCAGCTGCTATAGTATTGGATAAATCTCTGAACTGTTATGTTGCAAATTTAAAGCTGGTAAACTTAATTGTGACAATAGGCATATCATGGTAATCACAGTATTATAGACACAGCAAGAATAAGTGTAGAACATGACACAGTCAACCAGAGTGGCGTGTCTGCCATAATGTGTCTTACATGTCTGGCACCAGTATAAGGTTACGGCACAATGAGTGGGCACAATGCTCACATTTTTAAATCCTCTGTATAAGGACTGAAGCTCCTTCTTTGTGAATTTGGTGACAGCCTGGAGCTGCTCCAGTCCCTCTGGCTGGTGACGCACTGTCGATAGTTCCAATTCACTGTCACTGCTATCTGCAAAACAGGATTACACAGTCACATCCTAAGCAGTGTACTGGCAACGCTGGCCACTTGTAAGAGCCATAGTACCAAGTATCATGAATTATATCAAGTAGTTAAAGATCTATTATTCCTGCTATTGTTCCAAATAACACTATGGGGTAGATGTATCAAACCTTGGAAGAAGATAAAGTACCAACCAATCAGCTCCTAACTGTCATTTTACAGGTTTGTATTTGAAAAAATTACAGAAGCTAATTGGTTGGTACTTTATCACTCCCCAAGGTTTGATACATCTCCCCCTGTCTAATTATTCCCTATAACTCACTATTATTTTTCTTCTCTCATGAAATCTTCAGATAATCAGGTTCTGTCATGTTT